>NC_072829.1:27329830-27647330 GCF_027744805.1 Dunckerocampus dactyliophorus
TCTAAATATGGCTTAATTCCCACCCTAAAATAAGAACTCAATATAATGAACATTATTTCAGTACATCATTGTCACAATACCACTCTTCAATACATAATGACAATAACTTTTTTAGAATTAATGTTGAGCAAATTTTGTTGTTATTGATGAATTATGACTCCAGTTTTGACGCAAATTGTATCACATTATACTATTAATATTGGTGATGTCTTGTTGTGATGCATGGCTTTATGTTGTCATTTGGCTTGAGTTAAATAAAAAGACAGCAAACATCATAACTACATAATTTTAACATTTTAATCTTAACATTACTCATTTCTATTCGTCATAATCGTCATTTTGTGAATTAACTAATGATTTCATATTTGTGTATTTTACTGTCTACATGGCAAGTGTTAGATTGCCCTTGCAAACACGTTTGTGCCTGTACATTTTAAATTGCATTTAAACCTATCAGCGGGATTTTTCAGACGTTTCAGTACAGATTTTGTTGTTGTTGTTGTTACTTCTTAGTTGTTCATTGTTGGCTCATGGTTTACTATATTTTTTTATTTTGACTTTGAAATCTTGTGTATACATTATTATTGCCCTCTTAGTCGTTGCATAAAGTGGATGGACTATTCACCTTACTTTTATTAGTCACTTTAGTCTGTTCTGTCTCGCTCGTCCTTCTACTTGTTCGACTCTAAGGGACGCTATTGGCTTACACATGATTTTGCTCGCGTTGTCGTCATGCGTAGTCCTCCCTACAAATGACGAGGCACTGAAGGGGGCTTTCTCTCTTTTGTAGGCGGTGGACAAATGACAGAATAACCGTCTGTGCTTCACATTTGCAAGTAAATATTTAAGTAGTTGGTGTAAGGAGGAAACGGGTTATTTACCAGAAGACAAAGTCGCTCTCCTTTAATTTTTGCCGCCATGGATTCTCACGGACTTTGCCCTTTTTCATGCGCAACATCGAGGTTGTTAAATGGATGGCGACGGCAAATGACAATGTTCATGTTCCTGCTTCATTTGGTTACCACGGTAGGTGGTCAGATTCGTTATTCTATCCCCGAGGAGATGAAGAAAGGCTCGATTATTGGTAATGTGGCACAAGATCTTGGTTTGGAAGTGAAAAGACTCATTTCTGGGCGGGCCCGTATTTTGACAGAAGACAACATCCAGTACACCGAGCTGAAAACAGACAAAGGGGTTCTAGCTGTCAATGAGAGAATAGACCGAGAGCAGCTTTGTGGAGATGTGACGCCATGTAGCTTCAGCTTTGAGGTCATTTTAGAAAACCCGTTAGAACTGCACAGAATCATTGTTGAGGTTTTAGATATAAATGATCATGCTCCCGTATTTGCAAGTAGAGATAAAACTCTCATATTTCAAATAAGCGAGTCTGCTGTCGTTGGAGTGCGCTTTCCCCTGCAGAGTGCAGAGGATCAAGATGTGGGGCAAAACGCATTGCAGAATTACATTTTGTCACCAAATGACAATTTTATACTGAATCAGCATGCAAATCCAGATGGCAGTAAATATGTTGAAATGGTGCTCCAGAAGCCTTTAGACAGAGAGCGACATCCCCGTTTGTCTTTAAAATTAATTGCAGTGGATGGAGGAACACCACAGAGATCTGGTACAGTGAACATAGAAATAAATGTGCTAGATGTAAATGACAACGAACCCAAATTTAACCAATCAACGTATAAGGCTACTGTTATGGAAAACACAATGAAAGGAACTAGTATAATTACTGTAAATGCTACAGATGCTGACAGTGGTTCTAATGGACTCATCACTTACAGTTTGTCTAAAATGAAAGGAAGTGCAGCAGATCTATTTAATATTGATGAAAACACAGGTACAATTTATGTGTCTGGTCAAATAGACTATGAAAAGGACAAAAAGTTTGAAGTGAGGGTAGAAGCAAAGGATCAAGGTGGGCTGACTGGGACCAGTAAAATTATATTTGATGTAATTGACGTAAATGACAATGCTCCAGTAATTAATGTAAAGTCATTTTCAAATCCTTTGCCTGAAGATTCACCCCCTGGCACAACAATTGCAATTCTAAATATAAAAGATGCAGATTCTGACAGAAATGGACAAATAACATGTAGAATAGATGGAAAACTTCCCTTTAAAATTGAGCCATCTCTTACAAAATATTACAATTTGATTTCTGATCAATACTTTGATCGAGAGTCTGTCTCGGAATATAACATAACAATTACAGCCACTGATCTCGGAACACCTCCTCTTTCTAGTTCAACAAAGTTGCATCTTAGAATCTCAGACATAAATGACAATGCACCATTATTTGATAAAAACAGTTATTCTGCTTATGTCTCAGAGAATAATTCTCCTGGTATTTCCATATATGCTGTCACTGCTAGAGATGCTGATTGGAATCAAAATGCGAGAATATCTTATCTTTTAGAGGACACACAGATAAGTGGCAGTCCAGTTTCTACTTATGTTTCCTTAAATTCAGAAACTGGTGTTCTCAGTGCAGTTCGATCATTTGATTACGAGCAAATTAAACATGTAGACTTGGTGATCAGAGCTCAGGATGGAGGCTCCCCTCCTCTCAGCAGCAACGTGAGTGTCCGCATCCTGATCCAAGACCAGAACGACAACGCCCCCCAGGTCCTGTACCCGGTCCAGACGGGTGGTTCAATGCTGGCTGAAATGGTGCCTCGTTCAGCAGATGTGGGCTATCTGGTGACTAAAGTGGTGGCTGTTGATGTGGACTCTGGACAGAACGCCTGGCTCTCCTATAAAGTGCACAAAGCCACAGACAGGGCGCTGTTTGAAGTGGGCCTACACAATGGAGAAATAAGAACTGTCCGCCAAGTCACTGATAAAGATGCTGTCAAGCAAAGACTGACTGTTCTAGTGGAGGACAACGGGCAGCCCTCTCGTTCAGCTACAGTCATTGTTAACGTGGCGGTGGCAGACAGCTTCCCTGAAGTGCTGTCAGAGTTCACTGACTTTAGCATGCATGACAAGGAGTACAATGACAAGCTGACTTTTTACTTAGTCTTGGCTTTGGCTGTGGTCTCCTTCCTCTTCATCACCTGCTTGCTGCTTATCATATCAGTCAAAGTGTACAGGTGGAGACAGTCTCGCATCCTGTACCACTCCAGCCTCCCAGTCATTCCATATTATCCACCACGTTACTCAAACACTTTGGGGACAGGGACTCTCCCACATGTGTACAATTACGAGGTGTGCAGGACCACTGACTCCAGAAAAAGTGACATGAAGAATATGCAAGCCTTGAGTCAAAGTTTAGTGAGTGTGGATGGAGCTGATGCCGATACATCGCATGTGACAAAGCAGCTGTCAGGAAACTGTTCACAGATGTCAACTTTGGTGAGTCACGTTTCCCCATTCTTTCTCTGTTTTTGAGTCTTTCAACATTTACATTTTTCTGTGGGAACTTTACCACACCTTCCTTTGGTGATGGAAGATTGACAGTTTGAAATAATTTAATACACAGTGGATATAGATTATTTCAGAAATAAAGTGTTGAAATAATAATTGATTAATTACAAAAAAACGTAACTTGTACAAACCCATTTAGGCAAGTGCAAAGGTCAGATGTCTGTTGTACTTGTTTCCTAGTTCTGCCAAAACCTCAGGATGGATGTTATTCCTGGAAGGCTAAACATTTTGAAGTCGTGGAACTGATCAGTGTATAATGTACAAAACAATAACTTAATATTTGATCCACTGTTGATTATATAAGTTTGCCACTTTCAAATGAACCCTGTCGGATGAATTTGAAAATTTTAAAAAAAATGCATAAAAGACATAAATGTTTTAATTCTGTTGTAATAAAAATTCTTATTTGTGGGAGCACACTCTTTTTGTCATTTTATAAGAGGCAGCACAACTTTTGAACTCAGACTGAACATTGTAGCAATACGTCATCTGCTGTTTGCTATTACGGTGTTGTAGTAGCCCCACACTCTCATTAGCCAAAATGTATTTCTGAAAAAGGATATAAGTGGATAAAGTATAGACTGTAGCACATAAATGTCAAACTCACTGGACCAGATGTGACCTGCCACGTCATTTTATGTGGCCTGCGAAAGCCTGAGAATAATGTATGTCAATCATGCACTTCAACCTTTTTCTTTCTAAATGTATTTATTCTTTTATTTTGACAGAAAAATTGTACTGCGTGCAATTCTTGTCAACTTTAATATTATCTGATCATGCAACAAGCAATTCCAAGAATTTGTTACCACATGTAAATACATGATTGTCAGCTTGACACATTGATAATCTCACTTCACTTCTCATTTCAAAGCAAGTTACCCATCAGGTTGTTCGCAAAAATATAACCCTCAAATCCAAGGGAAACCATGTAATAAATCATGAGGTTACATTCATATATATTGACAGTTAGAAGTTGCCATCTGAGGGCAGCCATAACTGGGATGTGACCTTTAATAAAAATCTAATTTGACATCCCTGGTGTAGAGTGTTCTCATAAAAATGTACCACTTCCTTTTTGTTCACATTGAATGAGAAACCTATGAGCTTTTCATGTATTAAGTTTCCGTGTGCCAGTAATATTATTTGTTGGCACTATGACACTCATCATGGTGAAAAATACGGACAAAGAGAAGGTAAATGAATTGCTGGTTGGTTTGATGAAACAGCAGTCAATTTTAATTAATTGCTAGCAAAGTAGCATTAGCATAAATTCTGACAGTAAGTTCACAAAATCTTGCATGATGATGGCTGCAGAACTCTGTGTCTTGAGAAGTGACAACATTTTGCCAACATTAGCCCGACGACAAATACAATAGCAGAGATGATTTTTGAAATATATTGGCAGATAGGGTCACCCGTTGAAACATAGTTTATTATAGTTCATGATAATTTATAAAAAATAGAAACATTTTCGCAATGTACTTGTATACTTCTTTCCACTAAAACAAAGGTAAAAACATGGATTGTTGTTTTTGCCTTGACTTTACTGGTCCTGCCCACTTGACATGCTGCATGTGGCCCCTAACATGAGTTTGACCTCCCCTGGTCTATAATGTTTATCTTCCCCTTAAGCTTTGTAAAACCTTTGTTTTTGCTTGACATGGAACAACAATTGGTATAGTTTGAATATCAAATAAAAATGGTCAAAAATGATTGCTTACCTTGTGTACTGATTTGAACTTAGTGCTTAGGAACGCTGGTTATATGTTTTCATCTAAATTCATATAATTTGTGCCTTGATGTCAGACAGTAACCATTTGTGACCTGTGTATATATACATTTACACTAAGTATATGTTATAGTATATCCTGAAGTATAAGATTGTTTGTTAACAGGGCTGTGACATTTGTCATTTGTCAGTTGATTTTGTGTCCTGAAGCAGTCAATGAAGTCACACGTGAATTGAGAATAGATGTAGTAGAACTTGTATATGCAAGCCTTATGCTCGACAGTGTGGTCGGTGCTCCTATGTGGCTCTGCGTTTTGAATTGTTGTGATGTATGGAGATGACCAAGGATAAATAGTCACCACACAATACTGAATAGCAACCAAACATTATGCGGCACAGCGCATAGACACTTGGGTGGGGCAAAACCAATGACACTTGACAGAAATGGTACTTATGCTGCTAACCTTCACAGAAAAAAATGGAACAGTAAGTAAAATTAAGAGGGACCAGCACAACAGAAAGTGATGTGCACAAACCACAGTAGCCTCGACTGGCACAATTAAGCCCTGGCTACATCTTTAATTTTAATTACTATGTTCACATTTTTATCGTTGAGTCATACAATTATGTCTTTTTATCATTATATCTTTATGTATCTGTATTATTATATCTTTGAGTCATACAAAGTTAAACAAGGCAAGTTTGCGTCAGCACCGAGGACAGTGACATACTTGACCTCGTTGTACTTAGTGAACACCTCCTCTGTGTTTATCACAATGTCAATATCCAAATACCATATTTTAATTAAAATGTGATGTTAATTAGAATTCACTTTACTGTCTAAACGGATTACCGCATGATCTGATATTTATTTAAAAAGAACGTTGTCTTTGTAAATTGATCCAGAAAATGTTCCCTCTTCCCTTATGCAACCCAAATATTGACACTCAACATCAATAACACAATTGGGATGCCTTTTTATATATTTCTAATGCGGCTTAATCATTGACTAAGTTTATGCATGACATTCTTTCTTTGTTTTGTGTTCATGTTTCAACGCTCTCTTTTATAATAATTTCCTTGGCATAGAGAGTTATTGCACTACTAAACAATTACTGGTCATGGTGCTGAAATGCTGTTTTTTGCAACAAACACAGCCCACTTTTTATAGTGGCAAATCTACAACAGTATGCATAAAGAAATGATTCACTCAAACACCAAAATAAAATAGTTATAAAATGGAATTTGAGGCTGAATATTTTGCACCTAATTAAATTATACCTAGCAATTACGAATGTCATCCTACTGAGATGTTAATTCCTTCAAAAAAATACATTAGCTAACAGCACTCATCAAAATTGTGTCCATGTAAAATAAATATAAATAAATAAACCCTGAAATCATTAGACATAATCTTTCTTCTTTATTTCTAACCTATACTACAATTTGGAGCGTTCATAATTTCAAAATAAAAGTGCAAATAATGATCTTTTGCCAACGGATAAGTCTTAATATGCTCTGTATAATGATTACTTCCCTCTATTAAACATTTGTATTATTCATATTGACCAGAATATTTTTTTATCACTAATGGTTTTAAAGTCCAGATAATATATTTTTGACTTAATAAATACGGAAGTGTACTACTGTGAAAATGCTCTCAGGGCCGCTGTTGATACGTCACTGAAAAGGATGAAAATAGTCAGCGCAGTGGTCCTCCTCTTCAACTCCTTTTAGAGCTTCACTGCTGAGAAAGACGGCGGTCTGTTCGCCATCTGAAGAGAGATATTTTTTTGTGGATCTTGTGGATTTTTTCGGATGTATTGTTTTAGGAGCGTTTGTTTTTATTCTGAAGGAAACTTTTCGACGTATTTTTTGCCTTGAGGATGGATTGTATGTGGATAAGCGCTATGAGAGGCCGATGGCGCACACTGTTTGTCATTCTTTGTCTCTGTGAGCTGAGCTCAGTGACGGGACAGGCTCGCTATTCCATACCGGAGGAGAAGGCAGAAGGCTCTTTTGTTGGAAACATTGCGAGAGATTTGGGCTTGGATGTGGCCAGACTAGTAGCAGGTAAAGCTCGTATTATCACGAAAGAAGATCGGCAGTATGTTGATTTAAAACGAGACAAAGGCACACTTGTTATTAAAGAGCGCATCGACCGAGAAGAGCTTTGTGGAAAGACGACGCCCTGCAGCTTCAGTTTCGACATCATTTTAGAAAATCCAATCCAGCTTTATCGTGTAACAGTGGAGGTTACAGACATTAATGACAACAGTCCCTCCTTTCCGCAGCACGAGGTAGCGATGAATATTGTTGAGAGTGTAGCAGCGGGGACTAAATTTTCATTGCTTAGCGCAAACGACCCTGATGTTGGTATTAATGATATCCAGAAATATTCTCTAAAACCTTCAGATAATTTTAAATTGGAAATACAAAGTCAGCCGGGTGGGGCAAAATTCATAGAAATGGTTTTACAGAAGCCTTTGGACAGAGAGAAAGAGGAGACTCACACTCTCATGTTGATTGCTTCAGATGGCGGTGAGCCACATAGATCAGGGACGGTGAGAATTCAGATCACTGTGCTGGATGCAAACGATAACGCACCAGTGTGCAGCCAGCCTGTTTATAAAGTAGATGTTCGAGAAAATACACCTGAAGGAAAACTGATCACTACTGTTAGAGCAACGGACGCTGATGCAGGGCTCTATGGTGACGTCACTTATTTTATTCCTCAAATCGGTGAGGCAGCAAATCAGATGTTCAGTATAAATGTTAAAACAGGAGAGATTAAAGTTTCAGGTAAAATTGATTTTGAGAAATCAAAGAACTACAACTTAAATGTCCAGGCTAGTGATCATGGAGGTTATTCAGATACATGTAAAGTAATTATTAACATAATTGATGAGAATGACAATGTCCCTATAATTAAATTAATGTCATTTTCTCATTCTATGCCTGAGGATTCTCCCCCAGGTACAACTGTAGCTGTTTTTAACGTGAATGATGAAGACTCTGATGGCAACGGTGTTGTCAAGTGCTCCATTAACTCTGACGTCCCTTTCAAAATTGAGTCTTCATTAACAGGTTATTACACCATAGTGACAGACAACTTCTTAGACAGAGAAAGTGTTCCTGAATATAATGTTACCATAACAGTGTCTGACCAAGGCTCTCCTCCTCTGTCTACTAGTAAAAACATTAACGTTAAAATATCTGACGTGAATGACAACCCACCCAAATTCCATCAGTCAGAATACAGTAAGACTGTACCAGAGAACAACTCTCCTGGTTTTTCAGTGTTTACTGTCAGTGCTAGTGATGCAGACTGGGGCCAGAATGCTCGAGTGTCTTACTTCCTGGAGGAGAAAGAGATTAATGGAGTAGCTGTGTCTTCTTTTGTCTCAGTCAATTCAGAGAACGGTGTCATCCACGCAGTCCGATCCTTTGATTACGAACAAATCAAGTCCTTTGACTTTAACGTTACTGCCCGTGATGCTGGATCCCCTCCTCTGAGTTCTGTGGCCACGGTTTGCATCCTTATCCAAGACCAAAACGACAACGCCCCTCAGGTCCTGTACCCGGTCCAGACGGGTGGCTCGGTGCTGGCTGAAATGGTGCCTCGTTCAGCAGATGTGGGCTATCTGGTGACTAAAGTGGTGGCTGTTGATGTGGACTCTGGACAGAACGCCTGGCTCTCCTATAAAGTGCACAAAGCCACAGACAGGGCGCTGTTTGAAGTGGGCCTACACAATGGAGAAATAAGAACTGTCCGCCAAGTCACTGATAAAGATGCTGTCAAGCAAAGACTGACTGTTCTAGTGGAGGACAACGGGCAGCCCTCTCGTTCAGCTACAGTCATTGTTAACGTGGCGGTGGCAGACAGCTTCCCTGAAGTGCTGTCAGAGTTCACTGACTTTAGCATGCATGACAAGGAGTACAATGACAAGCTGACTTTTTACTTAGTCTTGGCTTTGGCTGTGGTCTCCTTCCTCTTCATCACCTGCTTGCTGCTTATCATATCAGTCAAAGTGTACAGGTGGAGACAGTCTCGCATCCTGTACCACTCCAACCTCCCTGTCATTCCATATTATCCACCACGTTACTCAGACACTTTGGGGACAGGGACTCTCCCACACGTGTACAATTACGAGGTGTGCAGGACTACTGACTCCAGAAAAAGTGACGTGAAGAATATGCAAGCCATGAGTCAAAGTTTAGTGAGTGTGGATGGAGCTGATGCTGATACGTCACATGTGACCAAGCTGTCAGAAAACTGCTCATTGACGTCAACTTTGGTGAGTCTCATTTTCTACCTTTGTCTGTTTTTGCTGTGTATTAGTTGATCATTTACAGGCTTTATTGAAACTTATAATACCCTGAAAAAGGTCAGTATTTATGTATTTTTTTTCAGAATGTGACAATACATTTTTTCTGTCTTTAATTTTCATCAACAAATCATTTAAAGTGAACAAAATGTTTTAAATTGAGGTAGTATGAATTTAGTTTAAAATTTGTAAGCAACTATTGAACCTTTCTAGGAGTAACGCATGACAGTTTAAATACACTTTTTTAAAAATGTAAAACTGTAATGTAAGGCATTATTTAGACATAAATAATATAAATTTAATTGGAATTTTAACCAGATGAGCTCATATTCTCAGGCAGAAGTACTCATTTCTCTTGCTGGATTTCTCAAATCATCCAGCATTTCATGTATTTTTTTTATTGTATTGTAAAAGACAATTACTTTGTTTTTGTTTGGTGAGTAGGTAGAAAGATTCAGAGGAATAAGTATCACTTCTAATTTTTGGTTTGGCATTGTTGTCTTGTTGAAGGCCATCAGTGTATTAAAGTTAAATACTTTAAAATGTCAGGTTGTACTTCAGATTTCCGTTGAACGTACCTCAAAAGTAAAGCAAAAGTAGTTCAACACATTACAATTCATGGACAGTCATGATATAATGACAATATTTGATAATTCCATACAGTATGGCACCGTATAATGGATGGTTTTGTGTCAGGTACAAAAGATGTGCTCAAAGATGCTTCCTTTTAGGGAGTCATGATCCATGTTTCTGTCCATGCAGATGTCGTTGACTACGTTAAGAAGTAAAAATTAAATAGAATCTGACAGTCCCAACATTATTACACATTGGCATTTACCACCTCTTGAGTGTACTTACTATTATGACCGGCATATCTATCAAAACACAGTCTTCCTGATGGTGTTTTAAAACCTCTGTCATGTCAAGTTTTGTTTATGAAAAAAAAAAATAACAAACTAAGAACAGTATTAGGTATGTGTCCAACAAAAAAATAAACGAAAAAAAAAACATAACTTTGCTGAATTTATTGTTTAAAAATCCAACTTGTGTTATTTACATTTTAGTGTTATTTGTGATATCATCTGATGATCTTTGCTTTTGTTCTGGACTGTTTGGAAAGGATTTTTACTTTATTAATATATTCTACTTTCAGAAATTTGATCAACAGCCTATAAACAAATACATCAATTATTCGTGAACTATTTTGTCCTTTCATGCATTTGGGCTGGTAATTACTTATAGCATTTTTACATTTTTAAAAGGCTGAATGCTGATGCTGGATAAAGATGCACTACTGTAACAAAGCACTGAGGGCCGCTCTCGGTACGTCATTGAATATCAGTGAAAATAGTGTAGTGTTCCTCCTCTTCAACTCTTTTTAGACCTTCATTGCTGAGAAAGACGACGGTCTGCTCGCCATTTGAAGAGAGATCTTTCTTGTGGATCCTCTTGTACTTTTCGGATTTATTGTTTGAGGAACGCCTGCTTTTATTTGTGAAGAATCTCCACGGCGTATTTATTGTATTTTTGCCTTGAGGATGGATTGTATGTGGATAAGCGCTGTGAGAGGCCGATGGCGGACACTGTTTGTCATTCTTTGTCTCTGTGAGCTGAGCTCAGTGACTGCACAAGCTCGCTATTCCATACCGGAGGAGCAGGCAGAAGGCTCATTTGTTGGACACATTGCGAGAGATTTGGGCTTGGATGTGGCCAGACTAGTAGCAGGTAAAGCTCGTATTATCACGAAAGGAGGGCGGCAGTATGTTGATTTAAAACGAGACAAAGGCACACTTGTTATTAAAGAGCGCATCGACCGAGAAGAGCTTTGTGGAAAGACGACGCCCTGCAGCTTCAGTTTCGACATCATTTTAGAAAATCCAATCCAGCTTTATCGTGTAACAGTGGAGGTCACGGACATAAATGACAATAGTCCCTCCTTCCCACAGAGTGAAATTAATTTGAAAATTGTTGAAAATGCTGCAGTGGACACCCGTTTCTCACTCGACAATGCAAACGACCGTGATGTTGGTATTAATGATATTCAGAAATACGCACTTAAACCTTCAGATAATTTTAAGTTAGAGGTACAGAGCCAATCAGATGGAACGAAATTTATAGAAATAGTTTTACAGAAAACTTTAGACAGAGAGAAAGAGGAGACACACACTCTCATGTTGATTGCTTCAGATGGCGGTGAGCCACATAGATCAGGGACGGTCAGAATTCATATCACTGTGCTGGATATAAACGATAACGCACCAGTGTGCAACCAGCCTGTTTATAAAGTAGATGTTCGAGAAAATTCACCTGAAGGAAAATTGATCGCTACTGTTAGTGCAAATGACGCTGATGCAGACCTAAATGGTGACGTCATATATTCCACTCGTGCCACCGGTGAGGCAGAGAAGATGTTTCATGTAAATGTTAAAACAGGAGAAGTTAAACTCACCGGTAAACTAGATTTTGAGAAATCAAAGAATTATCAATTAAATGTTCAAGCAAGTGATCATGGAGGATATTCAGATACATGTAAAGTAATTGTTAACATAATTGATGAGAATGACAATGTCCCTACAATAGAACTTATGTCATTTTCTCAGTCCATACCTGAGGATTCTCCCCCAGGTACAACTGTAGCTGTTTTTAACGTGAATGATGAAGACTCTGATGGCAACGGTGTTGTCAAGTGCTCCATTAACTCTGACGTCCCTTTCAAAATTGAGTCTTCATTAACAGGTTATTACACCATAGTGACAGACAACATCTTAGACAGAGAAAGTGTTCCTGAATATAATGTTACCATAACAGTGTCTGACCAAGGCTCTCCTTCTTTGTCTAGTAGCAAAAATGTCAACTTTAAAATATCTGACGTAAATGACAACCCACCCAAATTCCACCAGTCAGAATACAGTAAGACTGTACCAGAGAACAACTCTCCTGGTTTTTCAGTGTTTACTGTCAGTGCTAGTGATGCAGACTGGGGCCAGAATGCTCGAGTGTCTTACTTCCTGGAGGAGAAAGAGATTAATGGAGTAGCTGTGTCATCTTTTGTCTCGGTCAGTTCAGAGAACGGTGTCATCCACGCAGTCCGATCCTTTGATTACGAACAAATCAAGTCCTTTGACTTTAACGTTACTGCCCGCGACTCCGGATCTCCTCCTCTGAGTTCTGTGGCCACAGTTCACATTTTGATCCAAGACCAGAATGACAACGCCCCCCAGGTCCTGTACCCGGTCCAGACAGGTGGCTCAGTGCTGGCTGAAATGGTTCCTCGTTCAGCAGATGTGGGCTATCTGGTGACTAAAGTGGTGGCTGTTGATGTGGACTCTGGACAGAACGCCTGGCTCTCCTATAAAGTGCACAAAGCCACAGACAGGGCGCTGTTTGAAGTGGGCCTACACAATGGAGAAATAAGAACTGTCCGCCAAGTCACTGATAAAGATGCTGTTAAGCAAAGACTGACTGTTCTAGTGGAGGACAACGGGCAGCCCTCTCGTTCAGCTACAGTCATTGTTAACGTGGCGGTGGCAGACAGCTTCCCTGAAGTGCTGTCAGAGTTCACTGACTTTAGCATGCATGACAAGGAGTACAATGACAAGCTGACTTTTTACTTAGTCTTGGCTTTGGCTGTGGTGTCCTTCCTCTTCATCACCTGCTTGCTGCTTATCATATCAGTCAAAGTGTACAGGTGGAGACAGTCTCGCATCCTGTACCACTCCAACCTCCCAGTCATTCCATATTATCCACCACGTTACTCAGACACTTTGGGGACAGGGACTCTCCCACACGTGTACAATTACGAGGTGTGCAGGACCACTGACTCCAGAAAAAGTGACATGAAGAATATGGAAGCCATGAGTCAAAGTTTAGTGAGTGTGGATGGAGCTGATGCTGATGCATTGCACGTGACCAAGCAGCTGTCAGGAAACTGTTCACAGATGTCAACATTGGTGAGTCACATGTTTCACCATTCTTGCTTTTGTTCGTTTTTGTGTCTTCCAACTTACACAGTTACAGGTAGTGTTGTACCACTCATTCTTATGGTGCTATAGAATTTTGCCAGTTTGAAGTAACTGACCTCTTAATGATATACTGTAAATGTGCAATGGGTATCAATTGTAAATACATTGTTGAAATAATATATTTTAGCAAAACATGACTTAATAAATGGCTTGGAGAACCCCGTCTTAATAACTGGACCAGTCAGATGTTTATTGTAGTTGTTTACCAGGTTTGCAAAGGAGTGATTTTGATCGACTTTGCAGATATTCCCCAAATTATGTGCTTACAGTATAAGATTGTCACTTTGCAACATCCTCCACAGATGTTTAATAACATTAAGGTCTGCAGACTTGTCAGGTCAATCCATGACCTTATTGGCCTCCCCTGTTGTATTGCACATTTTTTTTTATCATTGTTGGAGTTTCCAGTGTTATGGCTGGCTTTTTCTTGTGGCGTCAGTGTTTTATAGTACGTGACCCATTTAATCCAAGCTCCTCCTGTAAATATGAGTTAATTCCTCACCTGCCATCATCATCTTTAATGCACAAGAGAACAAGAGAATACAGTTCATTTTTTTTCATTTTGGTAATATTTTTGTACCTATATTTTACTGTCTTTATCATGCACTGCAGTTATATGTCCATCATTCATCACGTCATTCCACTTTCCATCACTTTCAGCAATGAAGAGTGCTTTGTTTTCATAATTGTTCCTTTCTTGTCACATGTTCTCTATTCTTTCTCTGTTTTTGTGTGTGATAACTTCATCAGCTTTCATGCATAGTCACTCCTGCTCTCAATGGACTTGAAGGTTGACTTTTTGAAGTTACTTAACTCTGACCTTAGTGTATAAGGTACATTGTTGTTTGATACCTATACCTATAAAATATTTGAGGATTTTGTGGATATTGTGGATTTTGTAAGTTTGCCCTCTTTCAAATGAAAATGTACATCTTTCTCTTCAGCTCTGTAAAATCTATTTTTTTTTCTTGACATGGTGTAGTTTGAAAATCAAATGGCAATGTGGTTTATGATCGCAACCCGTGCAGTGATTTGAACTTTCACCTGTGGAATGTTGGTCATCATTTCTTCTCAAAACGTACAACAACAATTAGTGCCTTGATGTAGGACATTAGACATGTGTCCATGCCGGATCATTTTGGATGCAGCGTGAATCAAACCATGTATTGTTTCGTAGTAGATACTATTGGGTAACTATATTAGATCCTAAAGTCTTAACGTGGTTGTAAAATATTCAGAATTTTTTGTGTGCAGTTGTTGAAGCAGTCAGTGATGTTACACGTGAATGGTAAATATAATCTGTAAATACTTTAGTTATTTAGTTTTGATGGTGTAGTGGCATTTCTTTTCTGGCATTGAGTCATACAAAATTAATTTAACAAAGCAGCTAATTTTAGCACCATAGACAGCATCTCAGTTGACGTCAAGCGTCCAGTGAATAGCTCTTCTCTGTTTTTCACATTGTCATTAAATATACAAATATTAAAACATTTTTTTAATTATTAAATGTTCTAATTGAAGAAATAGTCTTAATATGAAAACCTTTTTTTTATTATTAAAAGTTGTATTTGAAGAAATATTGTTAAACAGTGGTCCATTACCTCACAGACCCCTTTAACAAGCTGATCAAATCTATGGACCCCTTCCCCAGAACTACTGACATCAATTTATTATTTTACATCTGATGTGTAGAGTGCACTTTGTCAATAGTTCCATGTTGTAAACATGTGATATACACAAATGTGAATAAACTTTAGAGTAAATAACTTTAAAAAAAAACACCAGACACAACTCCATTGTATGCAAATATGTGAGGTCGCTCATGATAATCATGAATTTATTCATGTTGATCTGTTTCTCACAACCCCCCTGAAAACCATGAGGTCCATGCACCACATAAGAAGACACCTCGGTCTAAAACACCTTGTGACTAATTATTAATCTGTTAATTATTTTTAAAAACACACACGATAAACCAAATGCGGCAAAACTGTGCATTCTTTAAAGAAACACAATTGTCATGCAGCCTAGTTATGTATTTGGGGAACGCCCCCAATACTTTTATTTGTTTAATAATGTCACATTTAACTGCATCATATGATTTTTCTGCGTGGGTTTTGTTTCACCCTTCTCTCACAACTTCAACAACTTTAAATGGGTCATTTCTGTCTCAACTAGTATTGCTGTCCGTGGTGCTGAATTCCTGATGACTGGAAGTAACTTAACACAAAGCTAATAGTAGATAGTAGCAAATCTACAACTGGTATGAATGTATAAATACATAAATAACCAAACACAAAAATAAAAATATTAATAAGAGGGAATATACAAAATGATGAATTTGGGAATGAATTATTCCACCAAATTAAATTATGCTTACAAATTTTAAATGCCATCTTCTTGAGATGTTAATTATCATATTTAAAAATTGCAATCGCTAATTTCACTCATCAAAAATTGTGTCATTGTCAGAAAATCACCCAGATATTATAAATATATACATATTATTCCTGATTCATTTGAAACGTTATTGTTTGAGGCTCGACAAAGTTTAGCTTTTGTAATTGTATTGGCGGAGCTGGACCTTCTTTTCAATACGTCATTTCTTATTTCAAAATAAAAGTTAAAACATGATAACATGACAATTTATAAATCTGATGTGCAGGTATTTATTCATTATTTCGTTCTATTAAATATTTGCAGCATTCACATTCACCAACATCTGTATCAGTAACCGATTTAACGTCTGAATAATGTATTTTTGGCTGTCAAAAATATGAAGGTGTACTACTGTGAAAATGCTCTGAGGGCCGCTGTTGGTACGTCACTGAATAGCAGTGAAAATATTGAACGCAGTGTTCCTCCGCTTGTACTCCTTTTAGAGCTTCACTGCTGATAAAGGCGACGGTCTGCTCGCCGTTTGAAGAGAAATCTTTCTTGTGGATTTTCCTGCTTTTTCGGATTTATTTTTTCAGGAACGTCTGCTTTTATTTGGAAGGAATATCCACGGCGTATTTGTTGTATTTTTGGCATGAAGATGGATTGTATGTGGATAAGCGCTGTGAGAGGCCGATGGCGGACACTGTTTGTCATTCTTTGTCTCTGTGAGCTGAGCTCAGTGACTGCACAGGCTCGCTATTCCATACCAGAGGAGCAGGCAGAAGGCTCTTTTGTTGGAAACATTGCGAGAGATTTGGGTTTGGATGTGGCCAGACTAGTAGCAGGTAAAGCTCGTGTTATTACCAAAGAAGATCGACAGTATGTTGATTTAAAACGAGACAAAGGCACACTTGTTATTAAAGAGCGCATCGACCGAGAAGAGCTTTGTGGAAAGACGACGCCCTGCAGCTTCAGTTTCGACATCATTTTAGAAAATCCAATCCAGCTTTATCGCGTAACAGTGGAGGTCACAGACATTAATGACAACAGTCCCTCCTTCCAGCTGGCTGAAATTAATTTAAAAATTGTTGAAACTGCTGCAGTGGGGACTCGTTTCTCTCTTGCAAGTGCTGACGACCCCGATGTTGGTATAAATGATATTCAAAAATACACTCTTAAACCTTCTGATAATTTTAAATTAGAGGTACAGAGTGAGCCAAGCGGAAGAAAAGTTATTGAAATGGTTTTACAAAAATCGTTAGACAGAGAGAACGAGGAGACTCACACTCTCATGTTGATTGCTTCAGATGGCGGTGAGCCACATAGATCAGGGACGGTCAGAATTCATATCACTGTGCTGGATGCAAACGATAACGCACCAGTGTGCAGCCAGCCTGTTTATAAAGTAGATGTTCGAGAAAATTCACCTGCAGGAACGTTGATCACTACTGTTAGTGCAAACGACGCGGATGCAGGCCTCAATGGTGACGTCACTTACTCCACTCCTCATGTCAGCAAGGAAGCAAAACAACTTTTTGATGTTAATTTTAAAACAGGAGAGATTAAAATAAAAGGTCAATTGGATTTTGAAAAGTCTAGGTCACATGACTTGAAGATTCAGGCTAGTGATCATGGAGGATATTCAGATACATGTAAAGTAATTGTTAACATAATTGATGAGAATGACAATGTCCCCACAATAGAACTTATGTCATTTTCTCAGTCCATACCTGAGGATTCTCCCCCAGGTACAACTGTAGCTGTTTTTAACGTGAATGATAAAGACTCTGATGGCAACGGTGTTGTCAAGTGCTCCATTAACTCTGACGTCCCTTTCAAAATTGAGTCTTCATTAACAGGTTATTACACCATAGTGACAGACAACTACTTAGACAGAGAAAGTGTTCCTGAATATAATGTTACCATAACCGTGTCTGACCAAGGCTCTCCTCCTCTATCTACTAGTAAAAACATCAACATTAAAATATCTGACGTGAATGACAGTCCACCCAAATTCCATCAGTCAGAATACAGTAAGACTGTACCAGAGAACAACTCTCCTGGTTTTTCAGTGTTTACTGTCAGTGCTAGTGATGCAGACTGGGGCCAGAATGCTCGAGTGTCTTACTTCCTGGAGGAGAAAGAGATTAATGGAGTAGCTGTGTCTACTTTTGTCTCAGTCAATTCAGAGAACGGTGTCATCCACGCAGTCCGATCCTTTGATTACGAACAAATCAAGTCCTTTGATTTTAACGTTACTGCCCGCGATGCCGGATCCCCTCCTCTGAGTTCTGTGGCCACGGTTCACATCCTGATCCAGGATCAGAACGACAATGTTCCACAGATCCTGTACCCGGTCCAGACAGGTGGTTCTGTGCTGGCTGAAATGGTGCCTCGTTCAGCAGATGTGGGCTATCTGGTGACTAAAGTGGTGGCTGTTGATGTGGACTCTGGACAGAACGCCTGGCTCTCCTATAAAGTGCACAAAGCCACAGACAGGGCGCTGTTTGAAGTGGGCCTACACAATGGAGAAATAAGAACTGTCCGCCAAGTCACTGATAAAGATGCTGTCAAGCAAAGACTGACTGTTCTAGTGGAGGACAACGGGCAGCCCTCTCGTTCAGCTACAGTCATTGTTAACGTGGCGGTGGCAGACAGCTTCCCTGAAGTGCTGTCAGAGTTCACTGACTTTAGCATGCATGACAAGGAGTACAATGACAAGCTGACTTTTTACTTAGTCTTGGCTTTGGCTGTGGTCTCCTTCCTCTTCATCACCTGCTTGCTGCTTATCATATCAGTCAAAGTGTACAGGTGGAGACAGTCTCGCATCCTGTACCACTCCAACCTCCCTGTCATTCCATATTATCCACCACGTTACTCAGACACTTTGGGGACAGGGACTCTCCCACACGTGTACAATTACGAGGTGTGCAGGACCACTGACTCCAGAAAAAGTGATATGAAGAACATGCAAGCCATGAGTCAAAGTTTAGTGAGTGTGGATGGAGCTGATGCTGATACACCGCATGTGACAAAGCAGCTGTCAGGAAACTGTTCACAGATGTCGACCTTGGTGAGTCACATTTTTCACCATCCTTTCTCTTTTTGTGTCATACAACTTACACAGCTGTCAGCGGGGATTGTACCACTCAATCTTACGGTGCTAGAAGTTTTACAATTTGTAGTTAAAATTTTCACCATTGTTTTTCTTTTGTATCTGATAGCGTTTTTAGGTTTTCTTGCACACACCTTGCCCACTTTCAAATTGCATGTAGTTGTAAATGGTCATGTCATCTTCAATGTTTTACACTTCTTTTTGTAAATATAGTGGAATAACAAAACAACACTGTTGATAGCTTATACCTTACCACGTTTATCGCACTGTCAATGCAAGTGCAAAAATGTCACATGTTCAGAAAAAGC
This sequence comes from Dunckerocampus dactyliophorus, assembly GCF_027744805.1. Lineage (NCBI taxonomy): Eukaryota > Metazoa > Chordata > Actinopteri > Syngnathiformes > Syngnathidae > Dunckerocampus > Dunckerocampus dactyliophorus. The sequence goes on from NC_072829.1 coordinate 27,349,150, forward strand.
TTCTACAACGCTGTTTCATTTTTTAAAGAACAGTTGTGCAGTCGGCTTTTGGTTTGGTTTTCTTTTATTTTTGAAAAGCCTCGTCACAAATTAACGATGAGGTGTTGAAACATGTTGGCTTTTGAAACTGGTAGAACACTGAAAAATAAACTGACCTTTGTTTTAAGTTATGTTGTCTGCATGCTTGACATGAAACAATTGTTTATATTTTTGAAGACCAGATAAAAACTGTGTCCAAACATTTCCTCATTTGGGTACGTAGGTAATCTTTTCTCATCCAAAATGTAACTGATTAAGTGTCCTTGATGCAGTCCAGGGTGTTCATGTTAATTATAAATACATTTAGTTTTAGTGATGTGCTGATACTTAGCTTGGTTGGTTTGTCTTCATGTCACTGAGCCATACAATGTTAATTCCACAAGGCCACTTCTTCAAAACCACAGACAGCAGCAAACAAGGCTTTTTGTTTACAATTTTGCTGCTCTCATACCATGTATTGTAGTCAGCCTTTATCTTTTTACTTGTAATTATGAGACCTGGACTAATTGATAACTTATGTCCAAATTGTTGTGAGTGGCTTCAATTTGATGCTTCAGTATTTTGCTGTTTCACTTTTCATTTTTGTGATCTCCACAAAAATTGCTTGTTTATCAGTACATAACAGGAACATAAAATGTTTTCCTAAAAACACTGAGGCAGCTGAGTTATTGGAATAACAAATTTAAGTCATTCTCAAAACATTTGGCCACAAATGCATATTAAATTATTTGCTTTGCTATCTGTGCTTATTTTGTAAATGAAGCATGAATGACATATAAAATTATGTACATAAAACTCAACCGTTTATTGATAAAAGAAAATCAATTGAGCTCTCTTGCTTGCATTACTCATTTTGAACTGCAAGGGACGCTGTAGGTCAATACAACAGTGAATGCGTATTAGTCCTCTTTTTATCTCCTCACTGCCATTTAAAGGGAGGTGGTGTGCATTATTTGGACTGAATTTGAGGGAAAGACTCTCTCCTCTCTTGTTGTGTCTACAACAGACGTATCACCTTCATTGGCACGGCGTTTTGAACTGAATACGCATCGCTATTGGATCATTTTGGAACGTATTTTGATGTTTTTTTGCACGATGGAAAACGGAGCACCTCGCATCACTCTGTGCAGAAAAAAGCGCGTCGCCTGCTGGATCCTGCTGTTTCTTTTTTATCTCAGCCCAGGGGTAAACGGACATATAAGATACTCGATCCCAGAGGAGATGAAAAAAGGCTCGTTGATCGGTAACGTAGCACAAGACCTCGGTTTAAATGTAAAGAGGCTGTTATCCGGGCGGGCCCGCATCGTGACGGGAGAGAGCGAGCAGTACACCAAGCTGGTGGCAGACAAAGGGACTCTGATTGTGAATGAGAGGATCGACCGAGAGCAGCTTTGTGGAGACGTGACGCCGTGCAGTTTCAGCTTTGAGGTGATTTTAGAAAACCCCATGGAGCTCCATCAAGTTACTGTGGAAATTACAGACATTAATGACCACTCGCCTGTGTTCAAAAGAAACGAAATTCGTTTTGAAATCAGCGAAATAGCAAATATTGGATCTCGATTTTCTCTGGCAAGCGCGGAGGACCCTGACGTAGGTGTCAACGGGCTCAGGGAGTATTTTTTGACCGAGAATGTTAATTTTGTGCTAAAACAACACTCGAACGCAGAGGGAAAGAAATACGCAGAGATGGTGCTTCAGAAGCCATTAGACAGGGAGACACTGCCGAATCTGTCTTTAAAATTAATAGCAGTGGACGGTGGAAGCCCACAAAGGTCTGGCACAGTAAATATTAATATTGCTGTACTTGATGCGAACGACAATGCGCCTGTATTCAACCAATCAGTGTACAAAGCCGCCGTAATGGAAAACGCTGCTAGAGATGCTTACGTTTTAACTGTCAATGCCACTGACGCAGACTTCGGCTCCAATAGCCTCGTGACGTATCATTTTTCAGACATCGACAGTGGTCTCAGTGATGTCTTTGCAGTTGACGAAAAAAGCGGTGTTATTTCTGTGAAGGGCTCTATTGATTTTGAGAAGGATAAAAAATATGAGCTGAGAATTGACGCAAAGGACCAGGGAGGTTTGACGGATTCATGCAAAGTGGTAGTTGACGTCACTGATGTGAATGACAACGCCCCCATGATGAGCGTCATGTCCTTCACGAGTCCTGTGTCAGAGGACTCCCCTCCTGGCACAACTGTTGGCATCATTAATGTTAAAGACATTGACTCTGCTGAAAATGGACAAGTGACGTGTAGAATTGAGCAAAACTCTCCCTTCAAAGTCAAATCTAACTTGCGAAATTATTACACCTTGTTAACGGATGCGTCTTTAGACCGTGAAAGTGTGTCAGAATATAACATCACCGTTGTTGCCACTGATGCAGGACTTCCTACTTTGTCAACAAGAAGAACTTTTAATCTAAAAGTGTCTGATGTGAACGACAATGCTCCAGTATTTCCACACGCAGTGTACAGTGCTTTCATCACAGAAAATAACTCTCCAGGTGTTTCTATTATGACACTTAATGCTGAAGATCGTGATGACAACCAAAACGCACGTATTTCTTATCTTTTAGAAGATGCTGCTGTTAATGGATCTCCGGTGTCTGACTATGTTTCTATAAATGCAGAAAGTGGAGTGATACACGCAGTTCGCTCTTTTGATTATGAACAAATCAAACAGCTCAGATTCACTGTCAGAGCTCAGGATGGAGGCTCTCCTCCTCTCAGCAGCAACGTGAGCGTATGCGTCCTGATCCAGGACCAGAATGACAACGCCCCCCAGGTCTTGTACCCGGTCCAGACGAGCACCTCAGTGCTGGCTGAAATGGTGCCTCGTTCAGCAGATGTGGGCTATCTGGTGACTAAAGTGGTGGCTGTTGATGTGGACTCTGGACAGAACGCCTGGCTCTCCTATAAAGTGCACAAAGCCACAGACAGGGCGCTGTTTGAAGTGGGCCTACACAATGGAGAAATAAGAACTGTCCGCCAAGTCACTGATAAAGATGCTGTCAAGCAAAGACTGACTGTTCTAGTGGAGGACAACGGGCAGCCCTCTCGTTCAGCTACAGTCATTGTTAACGTGGCGGTGGCAGACAGCTTCCCTGAAGTGCTGTCAGAGTTCACTGACTTTAGCATGCAGGACAAGGAGTACAATGACAAGCTGACTTTTTACTTAGTCTTGGCTTTGGCTGTGGTGTCCTTCCTCTTCATCACCTGCTTGCTGCTTATCATATCAGTCAAAGTGTACAGGTGGAGACAGTCTCGCATCCTGTACCATTCCAACCTCCCTGTCATTCCATATTATCCACCACGTTACTCAGACACTTTGGGGACAGGGACTCTCCAACATGTGTACAATTACGAGGTGTGCAGGACCACTGACTCCAGAAAAAGTGACACGAAGAACATGCAAGCCTTGAGTCAAAGTTTAGTGAGTGTGGATGGAGCTGATGCTGATACACCGCATGTGACCAAGCAGCTGTCAGGCAACTGTTCACAGATGTCGACCTTGGTGAGTCACATTCTTCACCATTCCTTCTCTCTTTTTGTGTCCAACAACTTACACAGCTGTCAGCGGGGATTCTACCACTCATTCTTATGGTGCTAGAAGTTTTACAATTTGTTGTAACTTACGTCTGAATAATTTGTTTTAGCAAAACATGACTTAGTAAATGGCTTGGAGAAACGCTTCTTTTCAAGTACACAAGTCGAATGTTTATTGTAGTTGTTTACCAGGTATGCAAAGACGTCAGTAGGAATTTTGATCCACTTAACAGATATTCTCCAAATTAATGTAGTTATAAGATTGTCACTTTGCAATTTGAGGCCTCTACTTCCTGTACAGATATTTAATAGCATTATGGTCTGCGCACTTGCCCGGTCACTCTATGACCTTATTGGGCTCCCCCTGTTGTATTGGACATTGTATTGTTTTCTTTATTCTCCTGCTATTGTCCTACTCTCAACGGTCCTGGAAGGTTGACATTTTGAAGTAATTTTACTTTGATCATATTGTGTATAAAGTGCAATAGCTTTTAATGCCTATTTGAGCCGCTGTTGATTTTGTAAGTTTGCTCACTTTTAAAAGACCGTCAGAAATGTCTATCTTTCTCTTTAGCTTTATAAAATCTAGTTCGTTTTTGCTTGACATGGTGTAGTGTGAGAATCAAATGGAAATTAATTGGTTTATGGTTGCAACTCTTGTATACTGATTTACACTTTGACTTGGGAACACTGCATCATTTCTCATCAAAATGTATACAGTATAATCAGTGCCTTGCTTTTGGTGTAGGACATGTTGTGCATTGCTCTGTCGTAGATACTACTGGGTAGCTAGATACTAAAGTCTTAATGTGGCTGTACAATTTAAAAAAATGTAAAAAAAAATAATATTTGTGTGCCGTTGTTGAAGCAGTCTAGGATAATTTATGTATTCAGGATGGTACACATGAATTCTAAATATAATTAGCAGTAGCTTTGTTATTTTATTTTGTTGTAGCTACATTTCTTTTCTGCCATTGCGACCTCCAAAGTTCACTCCACAAAGCAACTGGTTTCAGCACCATAGACAGCATCTGGTGTGACATTGTTTTCATAGAACAGCTCCTCTCCATTCTTCAGTGTCAATATACAAATATGACAACCTTTTTATGGGCATACCTGCAGTGCAGAGCAGCCCATCCTATTATGTTTTTTTTTTATTATCATAAAAAGTTTAAATTTAAGAAATTGTCTTAAACTGTTTCATTATATCTTTTGAATAACAGACCCCTGTAAGAATCTGCTGAGAGTTATGGAACTCTTTTCCCCAGAACACAATTTACAACTTTACATTCGATATGCATAATGCACTTTATCAATATTTTAATGTCCCAAACATGTGACATAAATCATTTTTTGTAAACGTTGAAGCCAACAACTTAAAAAAAAAAAAAAAAAACAGCAACTCCATTGTATGTAAACATGTAGAGCCACTCATGATAGAATCATTAATTTATTTTATATGGTCCTCACAAACCCCTCGAAAGTATGGGGTCAATGCACCCCAGGTTAAGACCCCTTGGTCTAAAGCGCCTTGTGACTAATTGTTAATCCGATAATATTTGTTTTATTGCCCTGTTGAATTTAACGAAATACAGCAAAAACACTTATGCTCAAGAGGAACACAATTGTTGGGCAGCCTTACAATGTAGTTGTAGTCCAGCCTAATCATTGTTTTTGTTTAATGATGTCACATTTAACTGTATCATACCAATTTCTTGTGTGCGTGTGTGTGTGTGTGTGTGTGTGTTTCATCGTTGTCTCACAACTTTCACAGCTTTCAGTGGGTTAGTGCTGTGCCAATTAGTATTACTACTACTACTACTACTACTACTACTACTAGTAGTAGTACTACTGTCCAATGGCACGGAATTGTTGATGACTGGAAGAAACTCAGCTCAAACCTGTTAGTAGCAAATCTACAATAATATAAATAAATCTAAAAGTTATAAATAAATAATTTAAACACCAAAATAAAAAAAAAAATATTAATTCGATGATACTAAATTTGGGATCGAATAAGACCGCAAAATTCAATTATGTTTACCAATAATAAATGGCATCTTCCTGAGATTTTACTTCTAATATTAAAAAATGCAATAACTAAAATCACTCATCTGATATTGTATTCAAGTCAGAAATCAGTCTGACATTATTTTATATATATATATATATATATATATATATATATATATATATATATATATGCATATAGATTACTTCCGATTTATTGAGAACATTAATGTTATTCTTTGAGGAGCTAAACTTTTTTTTTACCAACGCGTAATTTATCATTTCAAAGTAAAAGTTGAAATATGATCATGTGACAACTTTTAAGTCTGATGTGCATTTAATTAATGATTTTTTTCCCCCAATTAACTATTTGTATTCTTACATTGTATGTATGGTAATAGCTTTAACGTCTGGATGATATTTTTGACTATTAATAACTATGAAGGTGTATTACTGTGAAAATGCACTGAGGGCCGCTGTTGGTACGTCACTGAATAGCAGTGAAAATATTGAATGCAGTGTTCCTCCGCTTGTACTCCTTTTAGAGCTTCACTGCTGATAAAGGCGACGGTCTGCTCGCCGTTTGAAGAGAAATCTTTCTTGTGGATTTTCCTGCTTTTTCGGATTTATTTTTTCAGGAACGTCTGCTTTTATTTGGAAGGAATATCCACGGCGTATTTGTTGTATTTTTGGCATGAAGATGGATTGTATGTGGATAAGCGCTGTGAGAGGCCGATGGCGCACACTGTTTGTCATTCTTTGTCTCTGTGAGCTGAGCTCAGTGACTGGACAGGCTCGCTATTCCATACCGGAGGAGCAAGCAGAAGGCTCTTCTGTTGGAAACATTGCGAGAGATTTGGGCTTGGATGTGGCCAGACTAGTAGCAGGTAAAGCTCGTATTATCACGAAAGGAGGCCGACAGTATGTTGATTTAAAACGAGACAAAGGCACACTTGTTATTAAAGAGCGCATCGACCGAGAAGAGCTTTGTGGAAAGACGACGCCCTGCAGCTTCAGTTTCGACATCATTTTAGAAAATCCTATCCAGCTTTATCGTGTAACAGTGGAGGTCACAGACATTAATGACAACAGTCCCTCCTTCCCACAAAATGAAATTAATTTAAAAATTGCGGAAAATGCTGTAGTGGGGACTCGTTTCTCTGTTGCAAGTGCCGACGACCCCGATGTTGGTATTAATGATATTCAGAAATACACTCTTAAGCCTTCAGATAATTTTAAATTAGAGGTACAGAACGAACCAAACGGAAGAAAGGTAATAGAAATGGTTTTGCAGAAGCCTTTTGACAGAGAGAACGAGGAGACTCACACTCTCATGTTGATTGCTTCAGATGGAGGTGAGCCACATAGATCAGGGACGGCGAGAATTCAAATCACTGTGCTGGATATAAACGATAACGCACCAGTGTGCAGCCAGCCTGTTTATAAGGTAGATGTTCGTGAAAATTCACCTGAAGGAACTTTGATCACTACTGTTAGTGCAAACGACGCTGATGCAGGCCTCAATGGTGACGTCACTTACTCTAGTCCTCATATTACCAAGGAAGCAAAACAGCTTTTTGATGTAAATTTTAAAACAGGAGAGATTAAAATCAAAGGCAAGTTAGATTTTGAAAAGTCTAGGTCACATGACTTGAAGATTCAGGCTAGTGATCATGGAGGATATACAGATACATGTAAAGTTATTGTTAACGTAATTGATGAGAATGACAATGTTCCTAAAATAGAACTGATGTCATTTTCTCAGTCCATACCTGAGGATTCTCCCCCAGGTACAACTGTAGCTGTTTTTAACGTAAATGATGAAGACTCTGATGGCAACGGTGTTGTCAAGTGCTCCATTAACTCTGACGTCCCTTTCAAAATTGAGTCTTCATTAACAGGTTATTACACCATAGTGACAGACAACTTCTTAGACAGAGAAAGTGTTCCTGAATATAATGTTACCATAACAGTGTCTGACCAAGGCTCTCCTCCTCTATCTACTAGTAAAAACATCAACGTTAAAATATCTGATGTGAATGACAGTCCACCCAAATTCCATCAGTCAGAATACAGTAAGACTGTACCAGAGAACAACTCTCCTGGTTTTTCAGTGTTTACTGTCAGTGCTAGTGATGCAGACTGGGGCCAGAATGCTCGAGTGTCTTACTTCCTGGAGGAGAAAGAGATTAATGGAGTAGCTGTGTCTTCTTTTGTCTCAGTCAATTCAGAGAGTGGTGTCATCCACGCAGTCCGATCCTTTGATTACGAACAAATCAAGTCCTTTGACTTTAATGTTAATGCCCGAGACAGTGGATCCCCTCCTCTGAGTTCTGTGGCCACAGTTCACATTTTTATCCAGGACCTAAACGACAATGGCCCCCAGGTCCTGTACCCGGTCCAGACGGGTGGCTCAGTGCTGGCTGAAATGGTTCCTCGTTCAGCAGATGTGGGCTATCTGGTGACTAAAGTGGTGGCTGTTGATGTGGACTCTGGACAGAACGCCTGGCTCTCCTATAAAGTGCACAAAGCCACAGACAGGGCGCTGTTTGAAGTGGGCCTACACAATGGAGAAATAAGAACTGTCCGCCAAGTCACTGATAAAGATGCTGTCAAGCAAAGACTGACTGTTCTAGTGGAGGACAACGGGCAGCCCTCTCGTTCAGCTACAGTCATTGTTAACGTGGCGGTGGCAGACAGCTTCCCTGAAGTGCTGTCAGAGTTCACTGACTTTAGCATGCATGACAAGGAGTACAATGACAAGCTGACTTTTTACTTAGTCTTGGCTTTGGCTGTGGTCTCCTTCCTCTTCATCACCTGCTTGCTGCTTATCATATCAGTCAAAGTGTACAGGTGGAGACAGTCTCGGATCCTGTACCACTCCAACCTCCCTGTCATTCCATATTATCCACCACGTTACTCAGACACTTTGGGGACAGGGACTCTCCCACATGTGTACAATTACGAGGTGTGCAGGACCACTGACTCCAGAAAAAGTGACATGAAGAATATGGAAGCCATGAGTAAAAGCTTAATGAGTGTGGATGGAGCTGATGCTGATACCTTGCATGTGACCAAGCAGCTGTCAGGAAACTGTTCACAGATGTCAACTTTGGTGAGTCAAACCTTTCACCATTCTTTCCCCTTTTTTTGTCTGATAACTTTGAAAGTTTTAAGGTGAACATTAGGCACATATTCACTCAGGCTGTACATGGTGCTTAAAATAACTCAGACCAGCTAACCATCTTATTGTTTAAACATTACAGTATGTATAGGTTAAAGGACACATGCAGTTGAAAAATAAGTAATTTCATAGTATGTTTATTTTAACAGCGTTAGGTCTAACCTAACCTGATTTGGAACATTCTAGATGATTTTTCTTTCCTCTTGAGATTAGTTCAGTGCATCAGCTTGTATGATCTTTTTTATGTATATTTCACTGTCTTTGTCGTGTACTTGAGTCAATTTTCAGTTAGATTCAGCACCACCTTTAACAGTGTATTAATGGTTATTACCAAATGTCAATGAATGAGTCTAAGATGTTGAGTGAGTGTCCAAATGTGCTTCGAACAACTTTTCAGTCAAAGTGTATGTGCAATATTTTTTCACTGCAGAATTTTGCTGCTACAGCTCTATAAAATTGATCAGCTATAGGCATATACTTTTCATTAAAAATGGTTTTAAAATAGCACGCAACAACATGCTGCATTCACTTAGCCTATATTGCTTGGTACAACGTGAATAATATTGTTTCTGTGTCCCTGTCCGTGGTGCTGAAGTGCAGTTTAGAATAGACTTGACAACCTTTAAAAACATTATTTATTCTTTACTTTTTGTAGTGCTTTTAGACTTATTGTTTGCTATTTCTACCCAGCAATCACACAGTTGTGTGATTGGGTTAAGATTTGTAAAAATGACAACTTCAAACAACAACACAAAGTCGTGTGTATGTATATTTTTATACTATTATTAAAGAGGACATGGAGTGTATTTTGAGGCATGAATTTTTGTGATCATTTTAGTGTAGCTGGACCAATTTCACATATCAGCCTCTAAGGGACGCTATTGCATGGCAAATGAATGTGTTAGTGTTGTGTGATGCAGTGCAGCTCCCTCCTGTCACTGCCATTTAGCAGAAGAGCTTCTGTGAACGACACATAACCACTGAGCTAAAATAATGCTCAACTGAATGCTTCTGGCTCCTATGAGTACAAGTATTTATTTTTATTGGGTCTTTTTGTTATATATTTTTTAAACATGGAGTCTAAAGAAGATCATTGCAATGCAGGAGGAAGATGGCGGTGGTTTTGGCGACGGGCGGCCTGCCTCTTTGTCTTTTTATTTATTTTCCTAAATGGAACGGAGGCACAAATCCGCTATGCAATTCCAGAGGAGATGAAAAAAGGGTCGCTCGTCGGTAATGTGGCCCAAGATCTCGGTTTGGATCTGAAAAGACTCCGTTCGGGGCGTGCCCGCATCGTGACCGGAGATAACGGCCAGTACACCGAGCTGAAGGCGGACAAAGGGCTTCTGGTCGTCCATGAGAGGATAGACCGAGAGCAGCTGTGTGCAGACGTGACGCCGTGCAGCTTCACCTTTGAGATCTTACTGGAAAACCCCATGGAATTGCATCCTGTGACCATCGAAGTGTTGGACGTCAACGACAACGCTCCCACCTTTGAAAATAGTCATTTGCATTTTGAAATAAGCGAGTCTTCTGCTCTTGGCTCTCGTTTTGTTTTGGAGAGTGCACACGATGCTGATGTGGGTGCAAACGGTCTGCAGAGCTACATTTTGACTCCGAGCGATAATTTTGTTTTAAAGGAACACGTCAGTCCAGGAGGCAGTAAATATGCAGAAATGGTGCTTCAGAAAGGATTAGACAGAGAAGAACAGCCGCGACTCTCTTTAAAATTATTGGCCGTAGATGGTGGAAATCCACAGCGATCAGGTACAGTAAACATAAATATTAACATTCTAGATGCAAATGATAATGCTCCTGTCTTTAATCAAACAATTTATAAAGCTAAAGTGGTTGAAAATGCAGCAAAAGGCACTCACGTTATAACTGTAAATGCCACTGACGCAGATAGCGGATCAAATGGAAAAGTGACATACTCATTTTCAAAATCAAAAGCAGCAATAGCAATTTTTTTACACATAGACGAGGACACAGGATGTATTTCTGTGGCAAAACAAATAGATTATGAAAAAGAAAAAACAATAGAGTTCATGGTTGAAGCTAAGGATCAGGGTGGACTGACTGACTCTGCTAAAGTGGAAATAGAAGTAATAGATTTAAATGATAATGTTCCCGTCATAAATGTCATGTCCTTCACTAGTCCTGTGTCAGAAGATTCCCCCGCCGGTACCACTATTGGTATCATTAATGTTAAAGACATAGATTCTGGTGAAAACGGTCACGTGAGATGTGTGATTGAAGGCTGCGTTGCATTTAGGATAAAATCCAATGTGAGAAATTATTTTGCATTGATGACTGATGCTGACTTGGATCGTGAAAGTGTGGCAGAATATAACATCACCGTTGTTGCTTCAGATGCTGGCTCACCTCCTCTCTCTAGTAAAAGGACATTTAATTTGAAAGTTTCAGACGTGAATGATAATTCCCCTGTGTTCCCGGTCAGCTTTTATACTGCGACCATTGCCGAAAACAACTCTCCTAGTGTTTCTCTGCTCAGAGTTACTGCTAAAGATGCAGATGAAAACCAGAACGCTCGTGTCTCTTACATGTTGGAGGAACGTGAAATTGGAGGAACTCCAGTTACTGAATTTGTGTCTGTTAATGCAGAAAGTGGAGTCATTAGTGCAGTTCGTTCATACGACTATGAACAAATCAAAGAAGTCATATTTATTGTAAGAGCTCAGGATGGAGGCTCCCCTCCTCTCAGCAGCAACGTGAGCGTTCGCATCCTGATCCAGGACCAAAACGACAACGCCCCCCAGGTCTTGTACCCGGTCCAGACGGGTGGCTCGGTGCTGGCTGAAATGGTGCCTCGTTCAGCAGATGTGGGCTATCTGGTGACTAAAGTGGTGGCTGTTGATGTGGACTCTGGACAGAACGCCTGGCTCTCCTATAAAGTGCACAAAGCCACAGACAGGGCGCTGTTTGAAGTGGGCCTACACAATGGAGAAATAAGAACTGTCCGCCAAGTCACTGATAAAGATGCTGTCAAGCAAAGACTGACTGTTCTAGTGGAGGACAACGGGCAGCCCTCTCGTTCAGCTACAGTCATTGTTAACGTGGCGGTGGCAGACAGCTTCCCTGAAGTGCTGTCAGAGTTCACTGACTTTAGCATGCATGACAAGGAGTACAATGACAAGCTGACTTTTTACTTAGTCTTGGCTTTGGCTGTGGTCTCCTTCCTCTTCATCACCTGCTTGCTGCTTATCATATCAGTCAAAGTGTACAGGTGGAGACAGTCTCGCATCCTGTACCACTCCAACCTCCCTGTCATTCCATATTATCCACCACGTTACTCAGACACTTTGGGGACAGGGACTCTCCCACATGTGTACAATTACGAGGTGTGCAGGACCACTGACTCCAGAAAAAGTGACTTTAAGTTGGACAGAGCTGCTAGTCACAACGTGCTGGTAATGGACTCCAGTTCTACAGGGACCATGCAGAGGATGTACAGTGAAAAGAACATCCTGGATGAACCTGACACTCCTCTAGAGGTTAGTTTAACAGAAATATAATTGCAGAGACGTTTATGCCTTTGTGGTTGCATTTACAGTATTTGTTTTTCCAAATTATAGTACCCTTGATATCATTTTAACCACCATAAATTGGCCTGCTGAGAAATGTATACATGCATTTGTGCACATTCTGGTCCTGCATCGTGACCAATATTTAGGTCTCTATATCCTTCCCCTTCACCAGTAAGATTTGTAATCCCAATGACTTTTCAGTGTAAATATATCTTTAGTTACATGTTATGCAGTAGTGTATACAGATGCTTTTGATTTTCGTAGTTGTAATCTGTTTGTCTGCTGTCTATTTAGCATGTTTGTCAGAACAACACAACAATCAAAGTCCACAATTGTCCCAAAGACATGCAAAAAAAAATTTCACATAATGTTTACATTTTTGAAAGAGTAATTTTATAGACAGGCCTTTTAGTTTTTTATCCTTTAGTCCCTGCAAAGCCTCATAAACACATTAATGGTCAGTTGTTTTTGTGAATTTTGCAACCTGTAGAACACTGAAAAATGAGCACGTACTGACCTGAACTCTAACCTTAATTTCCTGCAAGCATTGAGATTCAAATATATGATTGTTCTCGCTTGGCATGGAACAACAATCAGTGAAAATTTGAGGACCATATAAGTGCTACTGGTAGGTAGCTCACAAGACTTGTGCACTGATTTGAGCTTTGCTGTGTTGCTCATCTTTTGACATACTGTAGAAAATATCTTAATTTTTCTATTCAGATATGTTTTGTCTTTTTTTGGCCACATATGTACATGCATACAATATACTGTATAGAACGATTGACCTGTGGCGATGCACTGTTTGCACTGCTTCAGCGCCATGGACATTGTGTACATCTTCTAAAAGCCTTTTCCTCCCATTTTTCCACCCACTTCAGCTGCCATGATTGTTTGTGATCTCACTGAAGTATCAAAGTGAAGTAAAGTGAAAAGAGAACTTACATTTTCATTGTCAGGAGTCTTTTAGTTTAAACACAATGTAACCAGTATGCAATTTATTATTATTTTTTTTACTTCAACTTTATTCATGGGAGTCAATAACATCAATTAGTCACTTCTTGAAATATATACTAAGTATGGCTGACGTTTACGTGAAGATGTGTGGATTTAGGAACCTTTGACATAGCATTAATTTGAGTATTGGTTTTCTGTGTCCTTACATATACTTTAATAAGAAGGTGTGCCCAAACATTTGACTGACACTGTATATGAAAATAGAATACTCAGTGAATATTTCTTCTGTGGGTGATTAACCTCTATCATCCTTTTTTTGACAGTCAGTTATATAGTCACTTTTTAGGGATATAAGACCTGCTTTCTTGTATTATAACATTTGACTGGTTGCATGTGAAGGCTTGCTATACGAAGGAGTAAATAATGTATTTTATAAAGCCATACATACATAGAACAAATTCAAGTGTATAATCCCAGTTAAATAGTTGTGGTCTGCGCTTGTGTTTTTTTATAGCTCTCAGAGAGTCTTCTGACCCTGACAGCAATTTATGTTACCAAAGCAAGCAGATGATGCACATGTAGTTATAATAAATTGTCATATTATTTTTTTTTCATTCTGGTGAAATGATTGGATGTTACTTTGCTGTAGATTGCACTTGTGTAGCTGCACGAAGATATGTGTGTCGATGTGGTATTTCCCGGGGATACATTGTCTTCATCTGAGCAAATACATTATTGGAACTTCAGGGAAGCATTTTTCCCAAGTAAACTGCTGCTCTAAGTTGTAAATGTAACGGGATGCATGATAGGAATTGCCCAATGTATATTTCAGCACATGCTGGGTGTATATGCAGTTTGGCTGAGTGGACTCTTAGGGCCGCTGTTGATCCATTGCGTCGCAGTCTGACTGCGAGCTGGTTTTATGCAGCAACTCCCATGTTGTTTGCTCATATTAAAGAAAGAAGACGACAAAGAACACAGCACTGGCGCAATCACGCACTTGGAAAAGCGGAATTTCACCATCAGGATTTTTGCATTTCCTCACTGGACATCAAACATTTCTATTTAACTCCTGGCATCGTGTGAGGGTTGATTTAATGGAGTAAAAACGCTCTGAAATTTTGCGGGGATAGAACAATGACAAGGCAAGTGCTACTCTTTATTTGTTTCCTCTCCGTCCCCTCCATATTCGGGCAGGTCAGCTACTCCATCCCCGAGGAAATGCCCAAAGGATCTCTCGTTGGAAACATCGCTCATGATTTAGGTTTGCAGACCAAACGTCTTTTGTCAGGAAAAGCTCGCATTTATAGCCGAGATGGCGACGATTACATGGAACTGAATAGAGAGAGAGGAGTCCTCCTGCTGAAAGAAAGGATCGACAGAGAGGCCTTGTGCAGACAGTCGACGCTGTGCGCTATACATTTCCAAATTATTCTAGAGAACCCCATGCAATTTTACAGCATTGCGGTTCAAATTACAGACATCAATGATAACGCACCAACGTTCGACAGGGGCGAAATGAAATTTAAAATAAGCGAGTCTGCGACGACCGGAGCAAAATTTGTACTAGAAAGGGCCGTGGACTTTGACGTTGGCATTAACGGCATTAATAAATACGAATTAAAACCGTCAGATCATTTTGCTCTTAAATTACAAAATAACGCGGATGGAAATAAAAACGTGGAGATGGTTTTACAGAAGCCTTTGGACAGGGAGAGGGAGGAGCAGATGTCTCTGGTGTTAACGGCTGTAGATGGAGGAGAACCGCGCATGTCAGGAACCATGTTGATTCTTATTACCGTGTTAGACGCTAATGATAATGCCCCCGTTTTTACACAGCACACATACAAAGCTACTGTTACTGAAAATTCACCTGTTGGAACACTTGTGGCTGCTGTCACTGCCTCTGATGCAGACCAAGGCTCCAATGCAAAAATATCATATTCTATAACGAATGCGCTAGATGACATCAGGAAAATGTTTGAGGTTGACAAGGAAACTGGAGAAGTAAAGTTGATTGGAAATATTGATTATGAGCAGTCCCGAAACTATCAAATTAATATACTAACAAGTGATGAAGGAGGCCTCACTGATTCATGTAAAATAATTGTTGAAGTGCAAGACATCAATGACAATAAGCCCGAAATCAGCATAATGTCAAAGTCAAATATTATTTCAGAAGCTGCAGAACTCAATACCGTTGTTACGATGATAAACATAGAAGACAAAGACTTTGGAGAAAATGGAAATGTTATTTGCTTTATAAATGAAAACATACCATTTGTTTTAAAAACTTCAACAAATAACTTTTACAGTTTAGTGACAGACAGTGAATTAGACAGAGAGAGGTCAAGTGAGTATAATATCACAGTGACATGCTCTGATGAGGGAGTACCCTCCCTCTCCAGCAGTGTCACTCTCACCTTACACATCTCAGATGTGAATGACAACGCACCTGTCTTTGAGAGGAGCTCCTATGAGGCCTCCATTGTAGAAAACAACACACCAGGTCTTTCTATATTCACAGTGAAAGCCAGAGACGCTGACTGGAACCAGAATGCTCGTGTTTCTTACATCCTGGAAGACTCCTCTGTTAACGGAGTGCCAGTCTCCTCATATGTGTCCGTTAGTGCTGATAGTGGAGTCATTCATGCGGTGCGCTCTTTTGACTACGAGCACCTTAAAGAATTCCACTTCCGCATCAGAGCTCAGGATGGAGGCTCCCCTCCTCTCAGCAGCAACGTGAGCATTCACATCCTGATCCAGGACCAGAATGACAACGGCCCACAGGTACTGTACCCGGTCCAGACAGGTGGCTCGGTGCTGGCTGAAATGGTGCCTCGTTCAGCAGATGTGGGCTACCTGGTGACTAAAGTGGTGGCTGTTGATGTGGACTCTGGACAGAACGCCTGGCTCTCCTATAAAGTGCACAAAGCCACAGACAGGGCGCTGTTTGAAGTGGGCCTACACAATGGAGAAATAAGAACTGTCCGCCAAGTCACTGATAAAGATGCTGTCAAGCAAAGACTGACTGTTCTAGTGGAGGACAACGGGCAGCCCTCTCGTTCAGCTACAGTCATTGTTAACGTGGCAGTGGCAGACAGCTTCCCTGAAGTGCTGTCAGAGTTCACTGACTTTAGCATGCATGACAAGGAGTACAATGACAAGCTGACTTTTTACTTAGTCTTGGCTTTGGCTGTGGTCTCCTTCCTCTTCATCACCTGCTTGCTGCTTATCATATCAGTCAAAGTGTACAGGTGGAGACAGTCTCGCATCCTGTACCACTCCAACCTCCCAGTCATTCCATATTATCCACCACGTTACTCAGACACTTTGGGGACAGGGACTCTCCCACATGTGTACAATTACGAGGTGTGCAGGACCACTGATTCCAGAAAAAGTGACTTTACGTTGGACAGAGCTGCAAGTCATAATGTGCTGGTGATGGACCCCAGTTCTACACTTACCATGCAGAAGATAAACAGTGAAAAGAGCATCCTTGATGAACCTGACTCTCCTATAGAGGTTAGTTTAACATAATTTTAATGTGAAATGTTCTGTCTTCTGTTTGTAATTGACTTTAGTGTTCATGCTGTCATCTTCTAACCTTCCTCGTGCACGCAAATGTGAAGGCGAGTGGTATTGTTTCCATGTCTTTTCAGTTTTCTGACTGAGAAACACACATACAGTTGAAGTACAGTTCACATTCAGAACCATGGACAGCTATACTCCTTTATTTCTTAACAGCTGAGCTGTTTATTATTTTACCTTTCCTATGAAATCTTCATTTATCACATTAATACTTTAATCTTCATATTCATACAGTTTTTCGTACCATCTATAACTGACTTTAATTGACCTATATATCGTAAGGAGTTAGTAAAAATTACTGCCTTGAATATATTTGGTGACGTTTGTGCGTTCATTGTGATGGACATGCTCAGACTTGGAAGTTTTCATAACTACAACATTGTTAAGCATGACAACATGTAGTTGATGTGACTACTGATTTGTAATCACTGAGTAAATTTTCTATACACTTTGTTGTGTAGAACACTGACAATCAGGCGGTGACTTGGACTTCAACATTGGTTTCCTCAGTCATTTTGTGTCTTGTTTACAACTTAAAATGCCTCGTTTTTTGCTTACATAGGACAAGAGCAGCTGTCCAATGTCCAATGGTTCGTAGCAGATTGGTATAATATTGGCAGCAAAAGACCATTAGTGATGTATATGTAAGACCAGTATGACCTCTGACCCTAGCTTGCTTGGCCATCTCCAATGAGATCATCTTTAAAATCAGTAGTCCTTTTAATTCACTGATCACTGCCCAAAAGCATTAAGAATTGTTAAAAAAAAATGTTTACTGCTTAAAATATAACCCCTCTGAGCCTCCTCCACCATATCAGATAATACTCAAAATGTGCAGAATTTTTGGTCTGATATTGGAAAAAGATACCTAAAAGTTTTGTTAAAATGTATCACTTCTAGTAAATTAAATCTGAATGGCTGCATGGTGGGGTTGCAATGTGCAGTCAAAACAAATAATTGTGCTTTTGTTTAGTATTTGTAGTTATTTACAGTATATGCATTTATAAATATAAATAAAATGTGAATTTGTCACATGTCACATGTCATCCATATTTATGTGTCAATGTTTGAGGCAGTGCAAAATATTCCATGTGCAATTTGTTTGTATTTCTAGCTTGTGTGTTGTCTGGTAGTGAAATAGTTAAACATTTTATTCCGCGCTGCAGTTTTGCACTGTGGACTCTTAGGGACGCTGTAGACCAGAGCGTCGATGACTTAGAACAGAATTTGAGCAGTCCATCCCTTGTAGCGTCCACAAAACACACACAGACCACGACGGGAGAAGAACGGAGATTTTTGTGCTTGTAAATAGAAATATATTGGACCTGAAAGCCATTTGTTTCTACTAAAAGTGGATTATATTTGACTTTTGGCTGTGAGGATTGTCTGTTTTGGTGGAATACAAGCAAAGTGGATCTTCGCTGGGGAGAATTGGACAGAACAATGAATGGGCAAGTACTGTTGTTTGTGTGTCTTTGCGCCCTCGACGCAGTGCTCGGCCAGGCCAGTTACTCTATTCCAGAGGAAATGGCCAGAGGATCTTTAGTGGGCAACATAGCACAAGATTTAGGTTTAGAAATAGGACGTCTGATTTCTGGCAAAGCAAAGATCTATTCTAGGAACAATGAAGAATACATCGAGCTGAGCCGAGAGAAAGGCGTCCTCCTCGTCAAAGAGAGAATCGACAGAGAGGCGCTGTGCGCACACACCGCCCTCTGTGCGCTGCATTTTGAAATTATTCTGGAGGATCCGATGGAATTTTATAGTGTTATGGTGCAGATTACAGACATAAATGATAATGCAC
This sequence comes from Dunckerocampus dactyliophorus, assembly GCF_027744805.1. Lineage (NCBI taxonomy): Eukaryota > Metazoa > Chordata > Actinopteri > Syngnathiformes > Syngnathidae > Dunckerocampus > Dunckerocampus dactyliophorus. The sequence continues at coordinate 27,367,834 of NC_072829.1, forward strand.
CAAGCTTTGAAAAAAACGAGATGAAGTTTAAAATAAGTGAGTCAGCAACCATCGGAGCAAAATTCGTTCTAGATATGGCCGTTGATCTTGATGTTGGAATTAACGGCCTCCAAAATTATGAATTAAAACCATCACATCATTTTGCTCTTAAATTACAAAATAATGCAGATGGAAATAAAAATGTGGAAATGATTTTACAGAAGTCTTTAGACAGAGAGCAAGAGGAGCAGATGTCTCTGGTGTTAAATGCTGGAGATGGAGGAGAGCCTCGCATGTCAGGAACCATGTTGATTCTTATTACCGTGTTAGACGCTAATGATAATGCCCCCGTTTTTACACAGCACACATACAAAGCTGCTGTAACTGAGAATTCACCTGTAGGAACGAATGTGGCTACTGTCACTGCCTCTGATGCCGATGGAGAGTTGAACTCAAAAATATCTTACTCAATTACTAACACACTAGACAACGTAAGGAATATATTTAAGATAAATAAGGAAAGTGGACAGGTATCATTGATTGGAAATATTGACTTTGAAAAGTCGAGACATTTTCAAATTAATTTACTTGCAAGTGATGATGGAGGACTCACAGATTCTTCAAAGTTGATTATAAATGTACAAGATGTAAACGACAACAAACCAGAAATTAGCATTATGTCCAAATCAAATGTGATATCAGAGGATGCAGAAATCAATACTGTCGTTACTATGATCAATGCGCAAGATTTAGATTCTGCAGAAAATGGAAACATAAATTGTTTTATCAACGAAAACATTCCATTCATTCTAAAAAACTCAAAAAATAATTTCTATAGTTTAGTGACAGACAGTGAATTAGACAGAGAGAGGTCAAGTGAGTATAATATCACAGTGACATGCTCTGATGAGGGAGTACCCTCCCTCTCCAGCAGTGTCACTCTCACCTTACACATCTCAGATGTGAATGACAACGCACCTGTCTTTGAGAGGAGCTCATATGAGGCCTCCATTGTAGAAAACAACACACCAGGTCTTTCTATATTCACAGTAAAAGCCAGTGATGCTGACTGGAACCAGAATGCTCGTGTCTCTTACATCCTGGAAGACTCCTCTGTTAACGGAGTGCCAGTCTCCTCATATGTGTCCGTTAGTGCTGATAGTGGAGTCATCCATGCAGTGCGCTCTTTTGACTACGAGCACCTGAAAGAGTTCCACTTCCGTGTCAGAGCTCAGGATGGAGGCTCTCCTCCTCTCAACAGCAACGTGAGCGTTCGCATCCTGATCCAGGACCAGAACGACAACGCACCTCAGGTCCTGTACCCGGTCCAGACGGGTGGCTCTGTGCTGGCTGAAATGGTGCCTCGTTCAGCAGATGTGGGCTATCTGGTGACTAAAGTGGTGGCTGTTGATGTGGACTCTGGACAGAACGCCTGGCTCTCCTATAAAGTGCACAAAGCCACAGACAGGGCGCTGTTTGAAGTGGGCCTACACAATGGAGAAATAAGAACTGTCCGCCAAGTCACTGATAAAGATGCTGTCAAGCAAAGACTGACTGTTCTAGTGGAGGACAACGGGCAGCCCTCTCGTTCAGCTGCAGTCATTGTTAACGTGGCGGTGGCAGACAGCTTCCCTGAAGTGCTGTCAGAGTTCACTGACTTTAGCATGCATGACAAGGAGTACAATGACAAGCTGACTTTTTACTTAGTCTTGGCTTTGGCTGTGGTCTCCTTCCTCTTCATCACCTGCTTGCTGCTTATCATATCGGTCAAAGTGTACAGGTGGAGACAGTCTCGCATCCTGTACCACTCCAACCTCCCAGTCATTCCATATTATCCACCACGTTACTCAGACACTTTGGGGACAGGGACTCTCCCACACGTGTACAATTACGAGGTGTGCAGGACCACTGACTCCAGAAAAAGTGACTTTAAATTGGACAGAGCTGCTAGTCACAATGTGCTGGTAATGGACCCCAGTTCTACAGGAACCATGCAGAAGATGCACAGTGAAAAGAACATCCTGGATGAACCTGACTCTCCTCTAGAGGTTTGTTTAACAGAATTTTAATGTGGAAAGTTTTGTCTTTTTTTGGTAATTGACTTTATTGTTATCCCTGTTTTTAATGTCTGCTGTCATTTTATAATCTCTGTCAAGCACAAAACTGTTCAGGCGAGTGGTTTTGTTTACATGTCTTTTCAGTTTGCTCACTGAGAAACATGCATACGGTTGAAGTACAGTTTTCTGTACCATGGGCAGCTATACTCATTTCTACTCATATTTTTACATGTTTTAACTGATGAATTTTGCTGTATTAATCTTTCTACCTTTACTAAGATATCTTCTTTTATGACTTTAATAATTGAATGTTCATTTCCATGCAGTCTCCAGTACCATCTATCTATTCTACTGTATTGGCTGTAAACAAAATACATTTCGTAAATAGTAAGCAATAATTACCATTTTGGATATAGTTAACATTTTTGCATTCAATGTATATCTTCATGGACATGGTGACTATCAGACTTGGAAGATTCCATAACTGTTAAGTAAGACAACATGTAGTTTATGTGAAGTATTGATATAGTAATCAGTGAGTAAAATTTATGTAGACCTATATTTTGTTCTGTAGAGTACTGGCAAATAGGTGCTGACTTGAACTTTGACCATAGCTTCCTAAATTATCTTGTGACTTGTTCTCAATCTAAATTTCTTCTGGTTTTGCTTAGATAGAACAATATCATCTGGCCTTCGAAGGTTTGCAGATTGGAATTTTGATAGCAACAGACCATTAATGATGTAGATGTACAGTACGACCAGTATGACCTCTGACATTTGCCTACTTGGCCATCTTCAATGAGATCATTTTTGAAATGTGTAGTTCTTTTAAGTCATATGTTATTACTGCCTAAAAGTTGTGAACAGAATGTTTACTTCGGTGCTGCTTAAAATATGACACCTCGCGTGCCTCTGCCGTCATCTCAGATAACACTAAAGAAAAGCACAGAATTATTGGTCAGATGTTGGGAAACAAATACTGCGAAAATATACCTAAAAAAATTGTTGACATTCGTCACTTCTAGTAAATGAAATCTGTATGGCTGACGTAGTTGCAAATTGTGCAGTAGAAATAAATAATCGTACTGTTTTGTTTCGTATTGTATGCATTTATAAATATTTCAAACAATGAGTGTCACATGTCATTCACGTTTATGTGTCATAGTTGAGGCAGTGCAGGATATTTCATGTGCATTGTGAGTGGATTCCTAGCTTGTGTGGTGTGTGGTGGTGAAAGAGTTAAAGATGTTATTCCACGCTGCAGTGTTGCACTGTGGACTCTTAGGGACGCTGCAGACCAGAGCGTCGATGAGTTGGAGCAGGATTTAAGCAGTCCATTCCATGTAGCGTCCACAAAACATACAGAAGACGACGGGAGAAGAACGGAGCTTTTTGTGCTTGTAAATAGAAACATATTGGACCTAAAAACAATTTGTTTCAACTAAAAGTGGATTAGATTCAACATTTGACTGAGAGGATTGTCTTTTTTTGTGGAATACAAGCAAAGTGGATCTCCGCTGGGGAGAATTGGACAGAACAATGAATGGGCAAGTACTGTTGTTTGTGTGTCTTTGCGCCCTCGACGCAGTGCTCGGCCAGGCCAGTTTCTCTATTCCAGAGGAAATGGCCAGAGGATCTTTCGTGGGCAACATAGCACAAGATTTAGGTTTAGAAATAGGACGTCTGATTTCTGGCAAAGCAAAGATCTATTCTAGGAACAATGAAGAATACATCGAGCTGAACAGAGAGAAAGGCGTCCTCCTCGTCAAAGAGAGGATCGACAGAGAGGCGCTGTGCGCACACACCGCCCTCTGTGCGCTGCATTTTAGGATCATTTTGGAAAATCCTATCGAGTTTTACAGCGTCTCTATCCAGATTACAGACGTCAATGATAATGCGCCAAGCTTTGAAAAAAACGAGATGAAATTTAAAATAAGTGAGTCGGCAACCACCGGAGCAAAATTCGTTCTAGAAAGGGCCGTGGACTTTGACGTTGGCATTAACGGCATTAATAAATACGAATTAAAACCATCAGATCATTTTGCTCTTAAATTACAAAATAACGCGGATGGAAATAAAAACGTGGAGATGGTTTTACAGAAGCCTTTAGACAGGGAGAGGGAGGAGCAGATGTCTCTCGTGTTAACGGCTGTAGATGGAGGAGAACCACGCATGTCAGGAACCATGTTGATTCTTATTACCGTGTTAGACGTTAATGATAATGCCCCCGTTTTTACACAGCACACATACAAAGCTACTGTTACTGAGAATTCACCTGTAGGAACACTTGTGGCTGCTGTCACTGCCTCTGATGCCGATGGAGACCTGAACTGTAAAATATCTTATTCAATTACAAACACCCTAGACAATGTTAGAAATATATTTCATGTAAATAAAGAAAATGGTCAGGTTTCGTTAATTGGTAACATTGATTTTGAAAAATCCAAACATTTTCAAATTAATTTACTAGCAAGCGATGATGGGGGACTCACAGATTCTTCCAAGTTGATTATAGATGTACAAGATATAAATGACAACAAACCAGAAATTAACATTATGTCCAAATCAAACGTGATATCGGAGGATTCAGAAATAAATACTGTCGTTACTGTTATTAACATTGAAGATTTGGATTCAGGGGACAATGGAATTGTAAAATGCTTTATCAGTGAAAATATTCCATTTACACTAAAAATGTCGGAGAATAATTTGTACAGTCTAGTGACAGACAATGAATTAGACAGAGAGAGGTCAAGTGAGTATAATATCACAGTGACATGCTCTGATGAGGGAGTACCCTCCCTCTCCAGCAGTGTCACTCTCACCTTACACATCTCAGATGTGAATGACAACGCACCTGTCTTTGAGAGGAGCTCATATGAGGCCTCCACTGTAGAAAACAACACACCAGGTCTCTCTATATTCACAGTGAAAGCCAGTGATGCTGACTGGAACCAGAATGCTCGTGTTTCTTACATCCTGGAGGACTCCTCTGTTAACGGAGTGCCAGTCTCCTCATATGTGTCTGTTAGTGCTGATAGTGGAGTCATCCATGCAGTGCACTCTTTTGACTACGAGCACCTGAAAGAGTTCCACTTCCGTGTCAGAGCTCAGGATGGAGGCTCTCCTCCTCTCAACAGCAACGTGAGCGTTCGCATCCTGATCCAGGACCAGAACGACAACATCCCCCAGGTCCTGTATCCGGTCCAGACAGGTGGCTCGGTGCTGGCTGAAATGGTGCCTCGTTCAGCAGATGTGGGCTACCTGGTGACTAAAGTGGTGGCTGTTGATGTGGACTCTGGACAGAACGCCTGGCTCTCCTATAAAGTGCACAAAGCCACAGGCAGGGCGCTGTTTGAAGTGGGCCTACACAATGGAGAAATAAGAACTGTCCGCCAAGTCACTGATAAAGATGCTGTCAAGCAAAGACTGACTGTTCTAGTGGAGGACAACGGGCAGCCCTCTCGTTCAGCTACAGTCATTGTTAACGTGGCGGTGGCAGACAGCTTCCCTGAAGTGCTGTCAGAGTTCACTGACTTTAGCATGCATGACAAGGAGTACAATGACAAGCTGACTTTTTACTTAGTCTTGGCTTTGGCTGTGGTCTCCTTCCTCTTCATCACCTGCTTGCTGCTTATCGTATCAGTCAAAGTGTACAGGTGGAGACAGTCTCGCATCCTGTACCACTCCAACCTCCCTGTCATTCCATATTATCCACCACGTTACTCAGACACTTTGGGGACAGGGACTCTCCCACACGTGTACAATTACGAGGTGTGCAGGACCACTGACTCCAGAAAAAGTGACTTTAAGTTGGACAGAGCTGCTAGTCACAACATGCTTGTAATGGATCCCAGTTCTACAGGAACCATGCAGAAGATACACAATGAAAAGAGCATCCTGGATGAACCAGATTCTCCTCTAGAGGTTGGTCACTTGCGTTTTTTTGAGTTGTGCAATGAATGTTTAGATTTAACTGTAAAGCCTGTGGTTGTAGATAACCACAACATATCCCTAAGGGCATCGCCCATTTTTTTTCAGCGCATTTCTTCAGTCTGATGACAACTACTTATGTTCCCCACACCTGTTGAAGTTTGTGTCATAGATACACATTGGTTGGTGCTTTTTAGGTTGTTTCACAATATTTGTTTATGTCATTGCCGTATGGTTAACTAAGGTCACTAAGTTGGCATGCTGCTCACAGAAGGTGGTTGTTGATTTTGTTATTATTTTTTTATTATTGATGTTTTCATTTTAATTCATAATTTATTCAGTTTGACTTGTATACCTAACCCTATGCTTACCACAAATTACAAGTCTTGTACTTCTGGAAGCAAAACATTGTAATGTGTAATTGATGATCCTTTTGGAGAGAATTGGTTTAGACCAACAGGGTTTTGCAAGACATCACTCGCCAAATAATGTTTAATCACCTCAGTGTTAAAGGACTCCAAAAGTAACCTTCTTGTCAGCACATAAGAGGTAGAAATTAATCTTCAACAAAGACTTCACCTTCATTCTCAGCATGTGATATTTTATTCAAATAGTGCACAACAGTTGCCCTTTCCCCCTCTAGTGTCCTGTCCTGTTCATTTGTTTCAAGATGCAATATTCTTATCAAATGACTATAAATTATTGTTAACATGAATTTCCTCGTTGATTTTGTGGTTGGAAAATGTAATGAAAAGTTGTTGATTTGCTCCGGCATGTTTTTTTTTATTGCAGCACACTCCCGAAAAACAACAAAAATAAATGTAAAAAGTAACTTCCTGGCACTACACACTCTCTAAACATAGATGCTAAAAATGCTATATTTTGCCACAGAGCTGCTGTAGTACCATCAGCAATCATTTCAAAGCAGTCAATTCTTGGACATATTTTTAGTGTAAAATGATTACTGCTTCAAGATGAGTCTATTAAATTGATGAAATTATTTTCTGAAATGCTACAAAATGCAAGCAATATCAAATGAGTGTAAATGAGGTACATAAGGTCAAGGGGCCATCTTGTGCTCCATCAGTGCATCTTAATACATGTTTTAGTTGATATATTTTCAGTTTTTATTGACCTCTTGTGATGCAACGATGTTGTTCGATAACTCTTTATACATTAAAATGAAAAAAATAGAATAATAAATGGTAAATTATGCAATTTTTGTATTTCTGTATTAGCCATCGCACAACTGTTATTATTTATGTATGATTTTGGACTTAGAATTTATCCCGCGTATGCGATTGTTTAGCATTTAATTGATTATGACCATGTGTCTGTTATTCCAGCCCTAAATAAATTCATAGTTAACAAACGAATAGCAAGTTAATTCATTAACAAATAGAATGTATTATTTTGTTCCTGTGTATGTAGAAGATTCACTTTGGAAGCGATTTTAAATGCTCTACAGTGAACCTCAGTTTGTAAAGTGTGCAGTATTCTGCAGTACATGTGTTTGGACTCTCAGGGACGCTATTGACTAGTAATGAAATTCTTCCCATCGTCTTCCTATATCCAGTACACAAAGATCCACACATTCACTTTAACAGAGGAGGGAACGCAGACACATCAGCTCTGCTATTTTATCTTTCAATCAACACGGGCATATTCTTTCTTTTTGATGCACTATTTGGATAAGAGGGATTTTACATTTTTTGTCTCTAATTTGGACCTTGCATGTTGGATGGAACAATGAAGCGGCAAGTATACCTACTATTGTTCTTCACAGCGTGTTTTGGCGGCTCGGTGTTAGGGCAGGTCACCTACTCCATCCCGGAGGAAATGATCAAAGGTTCTTTGGTTGGACACATAGCGCAGGATTTAGGCGTGCCGGTGAAAAGACTGAAGTCCGGTAAGGCACGCATCTACTCCGAAGACAAAGCAGATTACATGGAGCTGAATAGAGACAGAGGAGTGCTCGTCGTGAAAGAGAGGATGGACAGAGAGGCGCTGTGCGGACAGACAACACCTTGCGCGTTGCATCTGCAGATCACGCTCGAGGATCCCATCGAATTCTACACGGTGGCCGTCGAAATTAGCGACATTAACGACAATGCCCCCTCTTTTAAAAAGGATGAGATGACATTTAAGATAAGTGAGACGGCTGCGATTGGAGCAAAATTCGTGCTGGAGAGAGCCGTGGATCTAGACGTTGGTGTGAACGGATTGCAGGGATACTCTTTAAAGCCGACAGAGCATTTTCATCTGAAAATACAAAATCAGCAAGATGGAAGCAAGAAGGTGGAGATGGTTTTGAAGAAAGCTCTAGATCGAGAGACTAAAGAACAGCTGTCATTAATTCTCACTGCGGCTGATGGCGGTGATCCTCAGCTAACAGGAACAATGCGTATAGAAATTGCTGTGCTAGATGCAAACGACAACGCACCTGTATTTACACAAGAGACATATAAAGTCACCGTAGTGGAAAATACTCCAAAAGGCACCATTTTGAGCACCGTGAGTGCTGTAGATGCAGATGAAGGATCTAATGGGAAAGTGTCTTATTCAATAACAAACACGTTGGATCAGGTTATTTTTGAAATTGCTGAAGAAACTGGTGTGGTGTCTTTAACTGGAAGCCTAGATTATGAAAAAGTGCATTACTATGAAATATTTGTGCAAGCTAGTGATGAAGGAGGGCTGACAGATTCCTGTAAGATTATTGTGGAGGTGACTGACACAAATGATAACCCTCCATCTATAAATATCATGTCTAAAACCAGTTCTATATCAGAGAATTCTACGCCAGGGACTGTGGTCACCATATTTAATGTCCAGGATCCTGACTCTGTCGAAAATGGCAATGTTGCATGTTACATAGAAGAAAACATGCCTTTTCTAATGAAAAGTACTTCCAAAAAGTTCTTTAGTTTAGTGACCGACGGTGAATTAGACAGAGAGAGGTCAAGTGAGTATAATATCACAGTGACATGTTCTGATGAGGGAGTACCCTCCCTCTCCAGCAGTGTCACTCTCACCTTACACATCTCAGATGTGAATGACAACGCACCTGTCTTTGAGAGGAGCTCATATGAGGCCTCCATTGTAGAAAACAACACACCAGGTCTCTCTATATTCACATTGAAAGCCAGAGACGCAGACTGGAACCAGAACGCTCGTCTCTCTTACATCCTGGAGGACTCCTCTGTTAACGGAGTGCCAGTCTCCTCATATGTGTCCGTTAGTGCTGATAGTGGAGTCATCCATGCAGTGCGCTCTTTTGATTACGAGCACCTGAAAGAGTTCCACTTCCGCATCAGAGCTCAGGATGGAGGCTCTCCTCCTCTCAGCAGCAACGTGAGCATTCGCATCCTGATCCAGGACCAGAACGACAATGCTCCTCAGGTACTGTACCCGGTCCAGACAGGTGGCTCGGTGCTGGCTGAAATGGTGCCTCGTTCAGCAGATGTGGGCTATCTGGTGACTAAAGTGGTGGCTGTTGATGTGGACTCTGGACAGAACGCCTGGCTCTCCTATAAAGTGCACAAAGCCACAGACAGGGCGCTGTTTGAAGTGGGCCTACACAATGGAGAAATAAGAACTGTCCGCCAAGTCACTGATAAAGATGCTGTCAAGCAAAGACTGACTGTTCTAGTGGAGGACAACGGGCAGCCCTCTCGTTCAGCTACAGTCATTGTTAACGTGGCGGTGGCAGACAGCTTCCCTGAAGTGCTGTCAGAGTTCACTGACTTTAGCATGCATGACAAGGAGTACAATGACAAGCTGACTTTTTACTTAGTCTTGGCTTTGGCTGTGGTCTCCTTCCTCTTCATCACCTGCTTGCTGCTTATCATATCAGTCAAAGTGTACAGGTGGAGACAGTCTCGCATCCTGTACCACTCCAACCTCCCTGTCATTCCATATTATCCACCACGTTACTCAGACACTTTGGGGACAGGGACTCTCCCACACGTGTACAATTACGAGGTGTGCAGGACCACTGACTCCAGAAAAAGTGACTTTAAGATGGACAGAGCTGCTAGTCACAATGTGCTGGTAATGGACCCCAGTTCTACAGGAACCATGCAGAAGATACACAATGAAAAGAACATCCTGGATGAGCCTGACTCTCCTCTAGAGGTTGGCCATTTGTTCTCTATTTGAGCTTTTCTGTCAATATTTATATTTGCCTTTTATTACTTAGAAAGTTATGATTGTAGATAAGCACAACACACTGCACCAGGCATCCTCCGAGTGTTTGTAATACTTTATTCCCCCTGTGCGTGGGTTTTCTCCGGCTTCCTCCCACATTCCAAAAACATGCATGTTAGGTTCATTGGAGACTCTAAATGGTCCATAGGTATGAATGTGAGTATGAATGATTGTTTGTCTATATGTGCCCTGTGATTAGCTGGCGACCAGCACTGTCTCTCGCCCAAAGTCAGCTGGGGTAGGCCCCAGCATTCTCGACCCTAGTGAGGATAAGCAGTATAGAAAATGGATGGGTGGATATACCAGATGGAGCACAATATCCTTAGAAGTTAAAAAACAACATATTCGATGTCATGTTATGTCTTTGCAACAGTTTACCATAAATTGACGATTCAGCACCATGGACAGTGTAGTTGAAGTGTCCGTGTGTGTACTGTTTTACCTTTTAAGCTTAAAGTTGTAACACTTTGATGGCTGCAATTCATGTATTTGTCACAGAATAAGTTTAGAATTATGTCTATACATTTTATTGTTTTATTTCTTATAAATATTCATACTTTTAACCTCAGTTCTGCTTTATTATGTATACCATAACATATATTTATGTATACAATAACATGCTGATTTATGGGTGCGTTTTTTTTGGCTTCCTGTTGTAGTTTCTATTTTTCATCTCACAGCGTCGCTGTTGGTATATCTGATGACGTTTAAATGGGGGATGTTTTTTTCTGTTCTTTGTGCTGTCCTGCGTTGGCCATTGAACAGTAGTTGCTCGTGAGGCGAACAGTGAGGACTGATTGGATTTTATTGAATATATTTTGCAGCGCTGTCTTTTTTTCAACGCATATGTGCATTAATTGCATAGGGATTGTTGGATTTTAATTGCTGAAGGAAAAAAAACGACCCTCGGACTGAACAATGAGACGGCAAGTATTGTTGTTCCTCTCGGCTCTGTGCCTTCGCCGTGTGCTCGGCCAGGTCAGCTATTCCATCCCTGAAGAAATGTCCAAAGGCTCTGTTGTTGGTAACATAGTGCATGATTTAGGTGTAGATCTCAAGAGGCTGACATCCGGTAAGGCTCGCGTATATACCGGCCGCAGTGTGGCGCACATCGGCCTGAATAAAGAGAGAGGAGTCCTCGTTGTCCAAGAGAGGATAGACAGGGAAGCTTTGTGTGGAGAGAGCACTCCGTGTGCTATGCATTTCCAGGTCATTCTGGAGAATCCAATGGAGCTTTTTCGCGTTACGGTGGAGATCACGGACATAAACGACAACACGCCCAGTTTTACCAACGCTGAAAAGCGGTTTGAAATAAGCGAGTCCGCCATAGTAGGATCCAAATTTATATTAGAGAAAGCGATCGATTTGGACATAGGCATGAATGGCTTACAGCAATACACACTCACCCCGGCTGACAACTTTGCCTTAAAATTAGAAAATGAGGCCGACGGAAGTAAGAAAGTAGAAATGGTGCTGCAGATGCCTCTCGATAGAGAAAAGCAGAGTTACATAAGGCTTTTATTAACTGCTACAGATGGAGGCGAGCCGCAGCTCTCAGGCACCGTGCATATATTAATTAATGTGCTTGACGCCAATGATAACGCACCTACGTTTGAAAAACGTATTTATACAGCAAAAATACTTGAAAATGCCGCCAAGGGCACCAGCGTAACGACTGTGAGAGCATCTGATAAAGACATCGGCGCAAATGGAAATGTGTCATATTTGATATCTCCCAGCAAACGCTTTTTAGCCGATATTTTTAACATTAACGCCCAAACGGGGGTAATCACCCTGATAGGTGGCATTGATTATGAAAAGGCGACATCCTATCAAATGGACGTAGAGGTGGTCGACACGGGAGGTCTCTCTGATTCTACCAAAGTTGTGGTTGACGTCATCGATATGAACGATAACAGCCCTCACATAAATATCGTTTCTAAATCTGACACCATATTAGAGGACTCGCCCCCTAACACTGTTCTAGCAATGTTAAGTGTGAGCGATCCGGACTCGGAAAATAACGGGAAAGTAGAGTGTGTCATAGATGATAACACTCCCTTTAAAATAGAGTCGTCATTAAATGGATTTTATACTTTGGTCACAGAGGTAGATTTAGACAGAGAGAGGTCAAGTGAGTATAATATCACAGTGACATGCTCTGATGAAGGAGTACCCTCCCTCTCCAGCAGCGACACTCTCACCTTACGCATTTCAGATGTGAATGACAACGCGCCTGTCTTTGAGAGGAGCTCATATGAGGCCTCCATTGTAGAAAACAACACACCAGGTCTCTCTATATTCACAGTAAAAGCCAGAGACGCAGATTGGAACCAGAACGCTCGACTCTCTTACATCCTGGAGGACTCCTCTTATAACGGAGTGCCAGTCTCCTCATATGTGTCTGTTAGTGCTGATAGCGGAGTCATCCATGCAGTGCGCTCTTTTGACTACGAGCACCTGAAAGACTTCCACTTTCATATCAGAGCTCAGGATGGAGGCTCCCCTCCTCTCAGCAGCAACGTGAGTGTCCGCATCCTGATCCAAGACCAGAACGACAATGCACCTCAGGTCCTGTATCCGGTCCAGACAGGTGGCTCGGTGCTGGCTGAAATGGTGCCTCGTTCAGCAGATGTGGGCTATCTGGTGACTAAAGTGGTGGCTGTTGATGTGGACTCTGGACAGAACGCCTGGCTCTCCTATAAAGTGCACAAAGCCACAGACAGGGCGCTGTTTGAAGTGGGCCTACACAATGGAGAAATAAGAACTGTCCGCCAAGTCACTGATAAAGATGCTGTCAAGCAAAGACTGACTGTTCTAGTGGAGGACAACGGGCAGCCCTCTCGTTCAGCTACAGTCATTGTTAACGTGGCGGTGGCAGACAGCTTCCCTGAAGTGCTGTCAGAGTTCACTGACTTTAGCATGCATGACAAGGAGTACAATGACAAGCTGACTTTTTACTTAGTCTTGGCTTTGGCTGTGGTCTCCTTCCTCTTCATCACCTGCTTGCTGCTTATCATATCAGTCAAAGTGTACAGGTGGAGACAGTCTCGCATCCTGTACCACTCCAGCCTCCCTGTCATTCCATATTATCCACCACGTTACTCAGACACTTTGGGAACAGGGACTCTCCCACATGTGTACAATTACGAGGTGTGCAGGACTACTGACTCCAGAAAAAGTAACTTCAAGGTGGACAGAGCTGCTAGTCACAACGTGCTGGTAATGGACCCCAGTTCTACAGGAACCATGCAGAAGATACACAGTGAAAAGAACATCCTGGATGAACTTGACTCTCCTCTAGAGGTTAGTCATTTGAAAGATTTTTCTGTTCCAAAGCTTTCACGTTTTTTGTTTTTTTTTTGGTCAAGGAACAAGGTCCTGTGCAATATGCTGTATCTCAGAATTGTATTTTTGTGTCTTTAAGCATTTGTTGTACCAGCATTAGCTTCCTCTTTGCTTATTAAACCTAAAATTATATTTTTTTTACAAAGAAAATGTAAAAATGTACTTTCCAATAAAATAATAATAATAATCAATTGTTATAACTATTACATAAATATAATTAAAATATAATATGCAAATAATAAATATACAAATCTTGTAGATATAATAATTGTAATGGTAAAGCAATTATTATTATTAACAACTTGTATTTGTATTGTTATTATAAGGTAATATTATAAATTAAGCAATTCATAATAAATTGCATATTTGTTTTATCTAGAATTGGAGATGACCAAATATAATTACCAAAATACAAAATGTTGAGAAAAAAATATATGGTGATTATATTTTTAAAATGCTAGTGTAAAAATACAAAAATACTCATACTCGTTGGACTACTACTAATAACAACAACATAATAATATAAACATTTGTGTTTTTAAAAAGTGTATGTTCAATTTCGTTAGATTTAATTGTACTTTCACAAAGTAAATAAAATACAAACATCAACATCTAGAAAAGTCTAATAGCTATTGCATATTTACAACACCTATTTTATTCGTTTTGTAATGTTTTTCTTGATTGACAGTGTTGGTCCTATTTATTCAAAATATGTAGCTCGCGATTTTAAATATAATCCCATATTATCCAGGTGTGATCTGCTATTTTTTTTTAAATACATAGTTGAATTTTATTTTCTCTATTCAAATTATGTAGACTATATGAAACCATAAATACCTGAACTTCGCCCCTCATAAAATCTATTAATTATTATATATGTTTTTAATTTTTCTTTAGACGTATTGTGACGTTTCCACGGATAGGCCTACTGGGGCCTTGACTGTTATGTGCGAGCAGAAAGGGCCGCTATTGGCCAGAGTGTGGCAGTCTTCGACAGGGCTTCAGTCAGTCCCTCCCTCTTACACAACGGCGTTTTACACCATAGAGCAGTCATTTCTTCGCTAACCATGGACATGGACGGCCGTTGTCTCTTGGTGGGATTTATTTGAATATTATTTCAACTGGAAAATCGGTGAAATATGGATTTTAAAACTATGATGCGTCAAGTGCTGCCGTTCATCTTGCTCATGTCGACCCGTTCCGTGCTCGGCCAAGTCACCTATTCGATCCCGGAGGAAATGGAGAAAGGATCTTTGGTGTCTAACGTGGCTCAGGATTTAGGTTTGGACCTGAAAAGGCTCAAATCAGGTCGAGCTCGTATTCATTCTGGAGACAGTGCGGAATACATCGAGCTGGAGAAAGAAAGGGGGCTCCTCCTTGTGAAGGAGAGGATAGACAGAGAGACGCTGTGCGGTGAGACGACGCTCTGTGCTTTGCATTTGCAGATGATTTTGGAAAATCCCATGGAATTGTTTCGTATTACTATCGAAATTACAGACATAAACGACAATGCCCCCACTTTTGCGTCCAGCAGCAAACGCTTTGAAATCAGCGAGTCGGCCATCATCGGCTCTAAATTTGTGCTGGAGAAAGCCATCGACGCTGATAGTGGTGCAAATGCTCTGCAGAGCTACTCGCTCAGTCCGACAGATAATTTTAATCTTAAATTAGCAAATCAAGCAGATGGGAGTAAAAAAGTGGAGATGATACTGCAGAAGCCTCTAGATAGAGAGCAGCAGGAGCAGATTTCATTGTTGTTAACAGCCTTTGATGGCGGACAACCACGCAGGTCAGGAACAATGCAGATTAATGTGCATGTGTTAGATGTAAATGATAACGCTCCCGTGTTTAGCAAGGCTTCATATAAGGCAACTATTAGTGAAAGTTCACCCAAAGGAACAAGTGTAATAACTGTAACTGCATCTGACAAAGACAGTGGTTCTAATGGGCAAATATCTTATTTAATATCTCAAAATACGCTCAGATTACCCGATGTATTTCAGATCAATAGTGCAACTGGAGAGGTTATTTTAACTGGTGACATTGACTATGAGCGAGCTAAAGTGTTACAAATAGATATAGAAGCAGTAGACAATGGAGGACTGTCTGATTCAAGTAAGATCCTGATTGACATCATTGATGTTAATGACAACAGTCCTCAAATGAAAATACTCTCTAAATCAGATTCCATTTCTGAAGACTCTGCAGAGAACACTGTTGTTACTATGTTAAGTGTTAATGACCCTGACTCTGGTAGCAATGGAGAGGTCAAGTGTAAAATTAATGAAGATATTCCATTTAAAATAGAAAACACTGTGAATGGATTTTACAGCTTAGTGACAGAGGTAGCTTTGGATAGAGAATCAGCATCTCAGTATAATATCACAGTGACATGCTCTGATGAGGGAGTACCCTCCCTCTCCAGCAGTGTCACTCTCACCTTACACATCTCAGATGTGAATGACAACACGCCTGTCTTTGAGAGGAGCTCATATGAGGCCTCCATTGTAGAAAACAACACACCAGGTCTCTCTATATTCACAGTGAAAGCCAGAGATGCGGACTGGAACCAGAACGCTCGTCTCTCTTACATCCTGGAGGACTCCTCTGTTAACGGAGTGCCAGTCTCCTCATATGTGTCTGTTAGTGCTGATAGTGGAGTCATCCATGCAGTGCGCTCTTTTGACTATGAGCACCTGAAAGAGTTCCACTTCCGTGTCAGAGCTCAGGATGGAGGCTCTCCTCCTCTCAACAGCAACGTGAGCGTTCGCATCCTGATCCAGGACCAGAACGACAATGCACCTCAGGTCCTGTATCCGGTCCAGACAGGCGCTTCGGTGCTGGCTGAAATGGTGCCTCGTTCAGCAGATGTGGGCTATCTGGTGACTAAAGTGGTGGCTGTTGATGTGGACTCTGGACAGAACGCCTGGCTCTCCTATAAAGTGCACAAAGCCACAGACAGGGCGCTGTTTGAAGTGGGCCTACACAATGGAGAAATAAGAACTGTCCGCCAAGTGACTGATAAAGATGCTGTCAAGCAAAGACTGACTGTTCTAGTGGAGGACAACGGGCAGCCCTCTCGTTCAGCTACAGTCATTGTTAACGTGGCGGTGGCAGACAGCTTCCCTGAAGTGCTGTCAGAGTTCACTGACTTTAGCATGCATGACAAGGAGTACAATGACAAGCTGACTTTTTACTTAGTCTTGGCTTTGGCTGTGGTCTCCTTCCTCTTCATCACCTGCTTGCTGCTTATCATATCAGTCAAAGTGTACAGGTGGAGACAGTCTCGCATCCTGTACCACTCCAGCCTCCCAGTCATTCCATATTATCCACCACGTTACTCAGACACTTTGGGGACAGGGACTCTCCCACACGTGTACAATTACGAGGTGTGCAGGACCACTGACTCCAGAAAAAGTGACTTTAAGTTGGACAGAGCTGTTAGTCACAACGTGCTGGTAATGGACCCCAGTTCTACAGGAACCATGCAGAAGATACACAGTGAAAAGAACATCCTTGATGAACCTGACTCTCCTCTAGAGGTTGGTCACTTGCACTTTATTTGATTACTGCAGGAAATGCGTCTATTTGCCCATATTGCATTGTTGTAGACGACCACCACATATCCCACTGGGCATCATCCAGTTCTCTTACAAAACTGTACATGCATAGCATTGCTTTCTGAATACTTACAGCAATCTGTCATGAAAAATATTACATTATTGTCAATATAGCACCAGAAATGTAAATTTCTCTACAGATATTCTTTTCCAAACAAGGCCATAGGCCTCTATGTACATGCTGTCATGGCATCTGATGATCAATGGATACTTACGATCCACAAAGTCCTGTTAGGCTCTCTTGTTATTTGTCTCATCTGTAGGTATCAACATTATACACCAAAAAGCTAAAAGCTACATTGTAATCGGCATAATTCATAGTTTAATGGACCCACCTGAGTTTGGCATGAATGTATTAATCTTAATATACCTTTACTGTCAATGATTAATTACCTCAAAACATTATTTATGTTTTCGGTGCTTGGCTCTTGACTTCAGTATAATGTCTGTGCGGCGTGTTAAGGTTTTTGAGGTAGCTCTTTGCTGTTATCACGTTGTTAATACATTATATAAGATCTTGTGTCAGCACCATGAAGAGTAACATACTTCATCCTTTTAATCTGTTGTTGTCTTCTTGCTTTAATCTTCCTGCAAATTTACAGTATATTTAGACCAAGTAATTTCATTTTTTTATAGTATAACAGTCGTATTTTACGTGCAAGTAGTCTTATTTAGAGGTTAGTTATTTGGCATAATATGTGTGTGACAGCACAGAGCAGCTCTTTGTGTAAGATTGAGGCTTGTTGTTGATGTGACAAAGTGATTCAGCACCACGGATAGCGACATTGTCGTCACTGGTCCACAGTTGGAATTCACTCTTTGCCTTTAACTTTTTTGTCATTGTTTGCTACTGCTTTTGAGTCCTGTATCCAAATTTTAGCATTACCTAGCTAAATCTGCAATTTATAGCGTATGTTAGCTCGTATTTTAGTAACTATATTACATTTGTAAGAGTGGAAGGGTTTGTTTTATTATTTTAAGTCTGTCTCTGGGTGCATTTCAATTTGTGTGGCTTTTAAATTATTATTTTTTTTGGCTGCACTTGCACAGATTGAACTCTTCGGGACGCTGTTGGCTCGTGCTTTGCAGGTTGCCTTTTTATTTGGTGCTTTTGTCACAGTCCTTCCCAATACGGTTGATGAAACACGGTGTCAGTCGAAGAAGGAACGCATTGTGCATGGATATTTCCCACTCTGGATCTAAATTTTACACTCATCTTTGGATGAAATAGCACTGCTGCCTTGTAATTTCTTTATAGTTGGTGGATTCGGTTACGTAAAGGGGATGAAAGGCCGTATCAGCTGTGCAGCAGTGGAATCAGCCAGGACAATGAGACGGCAAGTATTGTTAATCTCCATCTTCTGCCTCAGCTCCGTAATAGGGCAGGTCACCTACTCCATTCCGGAGGAAATGGCAAAAGGATCTTTAATCGGCAACATAGCCCGAGATTTGGGCTTAGACGTCAAGAGGCTGAGGGCGGGCAAAGCTCGCATTTACACGGGAGACAGCGCTCAGTATATCGAGCTGAACAGAGAACGAGGAGTCCTCCTCGTCAAAGAAAAAATAGACCGAGAATTTTTGTGCAGGCAGACGACGCCCTGCGCTTTACATTTTCAAATTACACTTGAAAATCCACTAGAATTATTCCCCATTACTGTGGAAATTACGGACATTAACGACAATGCACCACTCTTCCAAAAAGACGAGAGGAGGTTTGAAATCAGCGAATCTGCCGTGGTGGGCTCTAAATTCATGCTGGAGAAAGCGTTTGACCCTGATATAGGACTGAATGGTCTTCAGCGGTACACACTGAAGCCCAGTGATTGCTTTGTGCTTAAACTACACAGTCAGTCAGATGGCAGTAAAAAGGTGGACATGGTATTACAAAAGCCGCTAGATAGAGAGAAACAGGAGCACGTGTCTTTAGTTTTGACGGCCGAGGATGGCGGAGAACCACAGCTGACTGGAACCATGCAGATCCAAATCACTGTTCTTGATGCGAATGACAATGCGCCAGTATTCAGCAAGGCTGTGTACAAGGCAAGCATCACGGAGAACTCCGCCATAGGAACACTCATTACTAAAGTGAGCGCTTCAGATGCAGATAAGGGAACAAACGGAGAAGTGGTGTATGTGATAGGGAGCAGCATGGACACTGTGTCCAAGTTATTCCATATTAATGATGAGGGTGACGTCATCCTGAAGGGCGCAGTAGATTATGAAAAAGAGAAATCACATCACATTGACATAGAAGCTATTGATCAAGGGGGGTTGTCTGATTCCAGTAAAATTGTTATTGATGTCATTGATGTAAATGACAACAGCCCCATTGTAAATATGATTTCATCATCTGGCTCTGTGCCAGAAGACGCCCCCGTCAAAACTGTCATAGCTTTAATGAGTGTTAGTGACCCTGATTCTGATGCTAATGGTCAAGTCAACTGTGTGATAGGTGAAAATATACCATTTGCAATCAAAACCACATCAAATAATTTCTATAGTTTAGTGACAGACAGTGAATTAGACAGAGAGAGGTCAAGTGAGTATAATATCACAGTGACATGTTCTGATGAGGGAGTACCCTCCCTTTCCAGCAGTGTCACCCTCACCTTACACATCTCAGATGTGAATGACAATGCACCTGTCTTTGAGAGGAGCTCATATGAGGCCTCCATTGTAGAAAACAACACACCAGGTCTCTCTATATTCACAGTGAAAGCCAGAGATGCTGACTGGAACCAGAATGCTCATCTCTCTTACATCCTGGAGGACTCCTCTGTTAACGGAGTGCCAGTCTCCTCATATGTGTCCGTTAGTGCTGATAGTGGAGTCATCCATGCAGTGCGCTCTTTTGACTACGAGCACCTGAAAGAGTTCCACTTGCACGTGAGAGCTCAGGATGGAGGCTCCCCTCCTCTCAGCAGCAACGTGAGCGTTCGCATCCTGATCCAGGACCAGAACGACAACGCACCTCAGGTCCTGTATCCGGTCCAGACAGGCGCTTCGGTGCTGGCTGAAATGGTGCCTCGTTCAGCAGATGTGGGCTATCTGGTGACTAAAGTGGTGGCTGTTGATGTGGACTCTGGACAGAACGCCTGGCTCTCCTATAAAGTGCACAAAGCCACAGACAGGGCGCTGTTTGAAGTGGGCCTACACAATGGAGAAATAAGAACTGTCCGCCAAGTCACTGATAAAGATGCTGTCAAGCAAAGACTGACTGTTCTAGTGGAGGACAACGGGCAGCCCTCTCGTTCAGCTACAGTCATTGTTAACGTGGCGGTGGCAGACAGCTTCCCTGAAGTGCTGTCAGAGTTCACTGACTTTAGCATGCAGGACAAGGAGTACAATGACAAGCTGACTTTTTACTTAGTCTTGGCTTTGGCTGTGGTCTCCTTCCTCTTCATCAGCTGCTTGCTGCTTATCATATCAGTCAAAGTGTACAGGTGGAGACAGTCTCGCATCCTGTACCACTCCAACCTCCCAGTCATTCCATATTATCCACCACGTTACTCAGACACTTTGGGGACAGGGACTCTCCCACACGTGTACAATTACGAGGTGTGCAGGACTACTGACTCCAGAAAAAGTGACTTTAAGATGGACAGAGCTGCTAGTCACAACGTGCTGGTAATGGACCCCAGTTCTACAGGGACCATGCAGAAGATACACAGTGAAAAGAACATCCTGGATGAACCGGACTCTCCTCTTGAGGTTGGTCACTTGAGATAATTTTCTTTTATGAAACTTTCACACTGGTTTGTTTGTTTGTCCTCCCCAGTGTTTTGTAGCAAAGGAAATGTTTGTGTCTTTTCATATCCGTTGAATCAGCACTTGCTTACTCTTTGCTTCCTAAACCTAAAATGACCATATTTTTGGGGTCACAGAAAACTCTAAAATACTTTCTAAATTTGGTTGTCCTAAGAACCCATACTTTGGTACTAAGTCAATGCCAACACGCAAATGTGTTAAAAATGCACCAATGCTGCACCAATGTTTGCTTTTTTTTGGTACAATCTGTCCCGAATATACAACTATTACCTCAGCGAGCATGTCTATTTTTGGCAGAACTGAGGCCTGCTCTAGACATGTGAAATCAGTGCAGAAGAACACCTGCTGTTTTAAAAATATGGATTGAGCAGGTCAGAATGAAAACATTTTATTGTTCAGTTAGTAGGAGTCACCTGTGGAGATACTTTACATTCGAGGAGAACCAATTATAAAGTCATAAAAACCGACGTGCAAACATTGCCTCCGAAGTTTTCCAACCAAAAGAGCAAACACTTTGAAGCAGGTGAAACATCTCAAAGACAGGCACCCTAACTTGTTTAAAGAATTCATGATTGAGTAAGTTTCAGTTCCACTTGTGTCACATTATACATGACCCAAATATAAATCTGTTATTTTGGGCTTGAGAACCAGCTTACTGTGCTTGTAGGCGCAGGTTTCTAATACTTGCTTGCTCCCTCAAGTGAACAGAGATGGTTAACTAATAATCGAACAATACCGTCATATGTGAAATTATGAGATGCTCTCTGACAGTCTATTTGAACGAAAACATACTTTTCTTTTACACTGTAAAGAAGATCAAGATCAAGATCAAGATCAAGAGAGTTTTATTGTCATGTGCATAGTAAAGGGACCTCAAACTTGCGGCCTGCGGGCCTGCATACCTCCTTCCCCTATTTTGTGGCATCCTACTTGACATCAAGTATGCGTGGCCCATGCCCCCATGGGGAAATGGGGGGAGGCACTTTAGCTTGCCTAGGGGAAGCGGCTCTTTAATTCAGCTGGCAATAACCAGCTGAACTTGCAGTTAGCTTGTCACTCAGTGAAATGAACACGGTGCCAACCCAAAAATGGAAAAGGAAAAATAAAGAACAGCAGTAGTGTTTAGTCTTCAGTTATATAGAATTCTATAAAGTACTGCTGTTCTTTTTTTGTAATTAAAGCAGTGGACTGTTGTTATTTATGACCATTTATAAGCACAGTATTGTTTGTTTTTATATATAGGCCACTGGAAGGTGCAACTGCTGTCCACTTGGCAGCAAGTCCTGCAATTTAAATTATGTACAAAGGATGTTGAAGGACAGTGATATTAAATACTTGACAATTTAGAAGAGTTTTCAATAAAATAGTGAATTTAAAAATACATGGGTTTTATTTTTATTTGCATTGTGGTATTGAATTAAGTATTGAGAAGTGTAGAATTTCACAGGTATTCGTATCGACAACTGAAATTATGGTATCGTGACAAGACTACTCTCTGATAATACAAATATTAATAATATAATAATAATAATAATAATAATAATAATAATAATAATAATAATAATAATAGTATAGGGTTTTTTTAAATAACTTTAATTTCGTTTGGTTAAACCCTGCTTTCACAAAGCAAAAAATCCAAATGGAAACATCCAGAAATAGCTATTGTACACTTAAAACACGTTTTCATGCATTCCACTTTCTTTTGCATATTTGTTCTTGATTGTCAGTGTTGGCTTATTTATTCAGGTTATATTACTCGTGACATTAAGTATAGTCCTCAATTATTGATGTATCTGTAAATACACATCTGTTATGCTTTTTAAAAAATAAAATAAAATACATATATTTTAATGACATTTTCTCCACGCAGGTTTATGCATTTGAACCCATGACTACCTGAACCCTTTCCCTATAAATTTATTAATTCGTAATTGTATATACAGAATTTGTCATTTTTTAATGACATGTTGTGATGTTTACATAATTAATTGAATGGGTTTTTCACCTGTGGCTTACTGTATGGGCCTTGGATTTCATATGCAGAGCAGAGAGGGCCGCTATTGGCCAGAGTGTGGCAGTCTTCGACAGGGCTTCAGTCAGTCCCTCCCTTTACAGAATGACGTTTTACACAATAAAGCAGTCATTTCGAGCCTCTCTTCGCAAAGCACGGACATGGACGACTGTGGTCGCTCCTGATAATTTGAGTGGGATTTATATGAACAGTATTACAACTGGAAACTCGGTGAAATATGGATTTTAAGACGATGACGCGTCAAGTGCTGCCCTTCATCTTGCTCATGTCGAGCCCTTCCGTGCTCGGCCAAGTCAGCTATTCGATCCCGGAGGAAATGGAGAAAGGATCTTTGGTGTCTAACGTGGCTCAGGATTTAGGTTTGGACCTGAAAAGGCTCAAATCAGGTCGAGCTCGTATTCATTCTGGAGACAGTGCGGAATACATCGAGCTGGAGAAAGAAAGGGGGCTCCTCCTTGTGAAGGAGAGGATAGACAGAGAGACGCTGTGCGGTGAGACGACGCTCTGTGCTTTGCATTTGCAGATGATTTTGGAAAATCCCATGGAATTGTTTCGTATTACTATCGAAATTACAGACATAAACGACAATGCCCCCAGCTTCGAATCTAGCAGCAAACGCTTTGAAATCAGCGAGTCGGCATTCATCGGCTCTAAATTTGTGCTGGAGAAAGCCATCGACGCTGATAGTGGTGCAAATGGTCTGCAGAGCTACTCGCTCAGCCCAACTGATCATTTTCATCTTAAATTAGCAAATCAAGCAGATGGAAGTAAAAATGTGGAGATGATACTACAGAAGCCTCTGGATAGAGAGCAGCAGGAGCAGATTTCATTGTTACTAACAGCCTTTGATGGCGGACAACCACGCAGGTCAGGAACAATGCAGATTAATGTGCATGTGTTAGATGCAAATGATAACGCTCCCGTGTTTACTAAATCTTTATATAAGACAACTATTGGGGAAAACTCACCCAAAGGAACAAGTGTAATAACTGTTAGTGCATCTGATAAAGACAGTGGCTCTAATGGGCAAATATTATATGTCATATCAAAAAACAAGCTAAGATTATCAGACCTATTTCAGATCAATAGTGCAACTGGAGAGGTTATTTTAACTGGTGACATTGACTATGAGCGAGCTAAAGTGTTACAAATAGATATAGAAGCAGTAGACAATGGAGGACTGTCTGATTCAAGTAAGATCCTGATTGACATCATTGATGTTAATGACAACAGTCCTCAAATGAAAATACTCTCTAAATCAGATTCCATTTCTGAAGACTCTGCAGAGAACACTGTTGTTACTATGTTAAGTGTTAATGACCCTGACTCTGGTAGCAATGGAGAGGTCAAGTGTAAAATTAATGAAGATATTCCATTTAAAATAGAAAACACTGTGAATGGATTTTACAGCTTAGTGACAGAGGTAGCTTTGGATAGAGAATCAGCATCTCAGTATAATATCACAGTGACATGCTCTGATGAGGGAGTACCCTCCCTCTCCAGCAGTGTCACTCTCACCTTACACATCTCAGATGTGAATGACAATGCGCCTGTCTTTGAGAGGAGCTCATATGAGGCCTCCATTGTAGAAAACAACACACCAGGTCTTTCTATATTCACAGTGAAAGCCAGAGATGCGGACTGGAACCAGAACGCTCGTCTCTCTTACATCCTAGAGGACTCCTCTGTTAACGGAGTGCCAGTCTCCTCATATGTGTCCGTTAGTGCGGATAGTGGAGTCATCCATGCAGTGCGCTCTTTTGACTACGAGCACCTGAAAGAGTTCCACTTCCGTGTCAGAGCTCAGGATGGAGGCTCCCCTCCTCTCAGCAGCAATGTGAGCGTTTGCATCCTGATCCAGGACCAGAACGACAATGCTCCTCAGGTCCTGTACCCAGTCCAGACGAGTGGCTCAGTGTTGGCTGAAATGGTGCCTCGTTCAGCAGATGTGGGCTATCTGGTGACTAAAGTGGTGGCTGTTGATGTGGACTCAGGACAGAACTCCTGGCTCTCCTATAAAGTGCACAAAGCCACAGACAGGGCGCTGTTTGAAGTGGGCCTACACAATGGAGAAATAAGAACTGTCCGCCAAGTGACTGATAAAGATGCTGTCAAGCAAAGACTGACTGTTCTAGTGGAGGACAACGGGCAGCCCTCTCGTTCAGCTACAGTCATTGTTAACGTGGCGGTGGCAGACAGCTTCCCTGAAGTGCTGTCAGAGTTCACTGACTTTAGCATGCATGACAAGGAGTACAATGACAAGCTGACTTTTTACTTAGTCTTGGCTTTGGCTGTGGTCTCCTTCCTCTTCATCACCTGCTTGCTGCTTATCATATCAGTCAAAGTGTACAGGTGGAGACAGTCTCGCATCCTGTACCACTCCAGCCTCCCAGTCATTCCATATTATCCACCACGTTACTCAGACACTTTGGGGACAGGGACTCTCCCACACGTGTACAATTACGAGGTGTGCAGGACCACTGACTCCAGAAAAAGTGACTTTAAGTTGGACAGAGCTGCTAGTCACAACGTGCTGGTAATGGACCCCAGTTCTACAGGAACCATGCAGAAGATACACAGTGAAAAGAACATCCTGGATGAACCTGACTCTCCTCTAGAGGTTGGTCACTTGCGTTATGTTTGAGTTCTGCAGTAAATGTTTCTATTTGCCTTTATTACTTACAAGTAGGATTGTAGATGACTACAATGTATCCCACCAGGCAACTGCTGTTCTTATGACACTGTAAATGCATATTGTTGCTGACCTATGCCAGCTTTGTTTCACCAGTGAGGTTAGTTTCATGGATGGAACATTTTTACATGGACTGTGTGTGAAGTGGCCATTTTAAAAGTGGGGAAAAAATGGTGTGATGTGGTGTACTGTATGTATGCATCTTTTCATTCAATGAAGTTAATCCTAAAAAAAAAAATACATTAGCTACTTACCAAAAAGAGAACACCTTGGATGAACATTATTATATCTTGAGGTTAGTCATATGAGACTGAGTTGTAACATTTTGGGGTTTTTTTTGGTTTGTTTTTATGTTAAGGAATGTCTTTTCCGCCATTGTGTCGCAGTGCTTTTGTGTTTTATAACTTCTGCATATTGAATTTCACTTTGACAATTTACTAAACCCTAAATTATCATGTTCCTTTTTTACCCATAGTCTTAGTCTACAGTATATGCCTTTATTAATTTCAATGTGAATGCATTCAGCAACTAAGCTAAGAACTGCTCCCCACTGCTGTAGTTATTTTCTCCATTGCACAGAGATTTTTAAAAAAGTAAGCCATAGGTAAAGGGAGAAGTCATACACTTCTGTTACCTCATAGTGATGCGTTTGTAGACCGTTTTGAACAGCCTCTTAAGTTACCGAGCATGATATTTTGCGTTTGTTATGAAGCCAGAGTATTCTGTTATTTGTCCTGCAGTTTCGCATTTTGTACTCTTAGGGACGCTATAGTCCGTGATGTCCCTGATACAGCAGCCGTGCCTCCCTTCTTAATACGACAGCCAACAGAGAAAAAGGGCAAACCACAGGAAGAGATACTTTGGTCTGCAGCATATATCTCTCTAGGACTATTTTGTGACATTTTTGAGGAATAATAACAACATATCGCTCTTGTCGGGATTTATGGTCTTTTGGATTCGTTTTAGGCAGCACAGTGGTGTGTTTCTGTCTCGAAAGTGATGCAAGGAGAACAATGAAACGGCAAGTTGTGTTTTTCCCCCTTCTGCTGTTCATCAGCGCTACATTCGGACAGATCAACTATTCTATTCATGAGGAAATGCAAATAGGCTCCTTAGTGGGAAATATAGCTGAGGATTTGGGTATTGGTGTAGGGAGGCTAAAATCACGCAATGCTCGGGTTTATTTTGGTGACAGTAAACAATACATCGAGCTGAATAAAGACAGGGGCGTTCTCCTCATCAAAGAAAGAATAGATAGAGAGGCCCTTTGCGCACAGTCGATGCCTTGTGCGCTGCACTTTCAGATTATTTTAGAGAACCCCATCGAGTTTTATAAAATAATAGTGGAGCTTGTCGACATCAACGACAACCCCCCAGCCTTTGAGAAGGGTGACATTAAATTCAAAATCAGCGAATCTGCAGTGATAGGATCAAAATTTGATTTGGAGAGAGCTGTGGATCTCGATGTTGGCATTAATGATCTCCAAACGTACCTGCTAGAACCGTCTGATAATTTTGCATTAAAGTTACATAATCAAGCAGACGGCTCCAGAAGCGTTGAGATGGTTTTGAAGCAAGCTCTCGATAGAGAAAAAAAAGAGCATTTACGTCTTGTGCTGACGGCTGTAGATGGAGGGGAGCCGCGGATGTCTGGCACAATGCAGATTCTCATAACCGTGTTAGATGTTAATGATAACGCACCCGTGTTCACAAAGCCTGTTTACAAAGCTACTGTTGCAGAAAATACTCCTAAAGGCACCGTCGTGACTGTGGTTAGCGCGTCAGATGCCGATCATGGAGCCAATAGTAAAATAACATATTCAATCAGAAACACGATGGACGATGTGAGACATTTGTTCAACATAAATGAGCTAAGTGGTGAGGTCGCGCTGATTGGAAATGTAGACTACGAAAAAGCACGCAACTATCAAATTAATGTGCGCGCCAGTGACGATGGCGGATTGACAGACAGCTGCAAAGTAATAGTGGACATTGTCGACGTGAATGATAACAGCCCGTTGATCAACGTCATGTCTAAGACAAATGTCATATCTGAGGACGTCCCAAGTGAAACAGTTGTAACAATTATTAACATTCAAGACCAAGATGACGGTGAGAATGGAAAGGTAGAGTGTGCAATAAATCAAAATATCCCCTTCATACTTAAATCGACAGATACTAATTTCTATAGGTTAGTGACAGACAGTGAATTAGACAGAGAGAGGTCAAGTGAGTATAATATCACAGTGACATGCTCTGATGAGGGAGTACCCTCCCTCTCCAGCAGTGTCACTCTCACCTTACACATCTCAGATGTGAATGACAACGCACCTGTCTTTGAGAGGAGCTCATATGAGGCCTCCATTGTAGAAAACAACACACCAGGTTTCTCTATATTCACAGTGAAAGCCAGAGACACAGATTGGAATCAGAACGCGCGACTCTCTTACATCCTGGAGGACTCCTCTGTTAACGGAGTGCCAGTCTCCTCATATGTGTCTGTTAGTGCTGATAGCGGAGTCATCCATGCAGTGCGCTCTTTTGACTACGAGCACTTGAAAGAGTTCCACTTCCGCGTAAGAGCTCAGGATGGAGGCTCCCCTCCTCTCGGCAGCAACGTGAGCATTCGCATCCTGATCCAAGACCAGAACGACAACGCCCCCCAGGTCCTGTACCCGGTCCAAACGGGTGGCTCAGTGCTGGCTGAAATGGTGCCTCGTTCAGCAGATGTGGGGTATCTGGTGACTAAGGTGGTGGCTGTTGATGTGGACTCTGGACAGAACTCCTGGCTCTCCTATAAAGTGCACAAAGCCACAGACAGGGCGCTGTTTGAAGTGGGCCTACACAATGGAGAAATAAGAACTGTCCGCCAAGTGACTGATAAAGATGCTGTCAAGCAAAGACTGACTGTTCTAGTGGAGGACAACGGGCAGCCCTCTCGTTCAGCTACAGTCATTGTTAACGTGGCGGTGGCAGACAGCTTCCCTGAAGTGCTGTCAGAGTTCACTGACTTTAGCATGCATGACAAGGAGTACAATGACAAGCTGACTTTTTACTTAGTCTTGGCTTTGGCTGTGGTCTCCTTCCTCTTCATCACCTGCTTGCTGCTTATCATATCAGTCAAAGTGTACAGGTGGAGACAGTCTCGCATCCTGTATCACTCCAACCTCCCAGTCATTCCATATTATCCACCACGTTACTCAGACACTTTGGGGACAGGGACTCTACCACATGTGTACAATTACGAGGTGTGCAGGACCACTGACTCCAGAAAAAGTGACTTTAAGTTGGACAGAGCTGCTAGTCACAACGTGCTGGTAATGGACCCCAGTTATACAGGAACCATGCAGAAGATACACAGTGAAAAGAACATCCTGGATGAACCTGACTCTCCTCTAGAGGTTTGTCACTTACATTTTATTTGTGTTTTTCGGTCAATGTTCCCATTTGACTGTGGTAACTAGACATTAATAGTTGTAGATGACCACAGCGTATCCCACCAGGTATCCTGCAGTTGTTTACAATACTATATGCGTACATCGTCCCAATCCAGACACTTACAATACAGTATTTTACAAAAGACTTATTACACAGCATTAACATGCATGAACAGATGCTGACAAACCAAAAATCCAGTCTAAGAGCTGCATCAAAAATTCTGTCTTCACAGTGATCGCAGTGCTCGCTTTTGATAGACACTGTCAGAGAGGTATCATTTTAACAGTGTACGTGTTTAGTCTTTTGTTGTGGGTGGAGTGTGCAGTGGTTCATCTCATACTGAGAGCTGTGTTGACTATTTTAACTCTTACAATGTTGCTAGCTCAGATGTCATTGCTTTTTCATTGGCAATACATGCAATAAATGCCTTACGCCTTAATTAAAGCTGAAACGTTATAGTTTTGCTTTGTGTTGAGATCTATAGTACTGTTACAAACTCAAAATTTGAATGTGGTTCAACTTTAAACCAGTTATCAGTAGACAAAAATCTCTATGAATCTAGTGCATCAGTACCAAGGACAGAGACAGCTGTGAGCCCGGAAAGGATATAGTTTTAATTTGATTTGGCGTTCTCCGATTGCTGTTTGAGCATTGATAACAAGATATGTAAGTAAAATCCTTCCTTTTACTTATGGTTTATATTTGTGGTGGACTATGCGTATAGTTGGTGTAATTTTAACTTTGGACTCTGAGGGACGCTCTTGGCTTTTGTGTGTCTGTTCTGCAGTGGACAATACTGTGCCTCCCATCTCCGTGCATTTCAACAAAAAAAGAAAGCGGACACAGTCGACGTTGCACGGTCTACATACAGTATGTGGTGGTATTGGACTCTATTTTCAATCTCGCTGGATTAATTGTGGATTTGTGATTATATATATTTTTGGAGGGGACACCACAAGGAGTCGTTATTCTCAGCAAAACGGACACAATGAGACGGCAAGTACTGTTGTTTATGTCGCTTCTGTCCCTCAGCTTTGTGCACGGCCAGGTCAGCTATTCCATTCCTGAGGAAATGGCGCCAGGCTCCTTCGTTGGTAACATAGCTCAAGATTTAGGTTTGGATGTGAAAAGGCTTAAATCGGGCAAGGCTCGTGTTTTTACGAGAGATGGTGCAGAATACATCGCTTTAAACCGAGAACAAGGAGCCCTCATTATAAAAGAGAAGATAGACAGAGAGGCTCTTTGTGGGCAAACGACGCCTTGTGCTTTGCATTGTCAGATTATTTTAGAGAACCCCATGGAATTTTATAGCATTAATATTGAAATACGAGACGTAAATGATAATCATCCCACATTTGAAACAAGTGAGCTCCACTTCAACATTAGCGAATTTACGGCGAGTGGTGCAACATTTATTTTAGATAAAGCTATTGATTTTGACGTTGGAGAAAATGGCTTAAAAAGCTATTTTTTGACGCCAACGAGCGCATTTTCACTAAAAGACAGCCAGCTCGATACCAGTAAAAACGTGGAGATGGTGTTGCACACGCCGCTGGACAGAGAAAAAAATGATCATATGTCCCTCGTTCTCACGGCAGTAGATGGAGGAGAGCCGCAGTTGTCAGGGACAATGCAGATCCACGTCACGGTGTTAGACGCTAATGACAATGCTCCGGTTTTCACGCAGCGTATTTATAAAGCTTCTGTTAAAGAAAACGAACCCATAGGGACAACAGTAGTGACAGTAAGAGCTACAGATGCTGACCACGGCACAAATGGAAGAATAATATATTCCATTTCAAGTTCCCTCGATCACGCCCGTGGCTTGTTTGATGTGAACAGGAACACTGGCGACGTAACTCTTGTTGGAAAACTGGATTATGAAAAGGCAGCAAATGTTGAAATTGATATTCGAGCAAGTGATGGTGGAGGACTAAGTGGCTCGTGTAAAGTAAAAGTAGATGTATTGGACACAAATGACAACAAACCTGTAATTCACATCATGTCCAAATCAAATGTGATTTCGGAGGATGCTGATATTAGCACCGTTGTCACAATGATAAACGTTAATGATGCAGATTCTGCAGAGAATGGCAAAGTGTATTGTTCCATAAGTGATCATTTATATTTTACATTAAAGTCTACGTCTAATAATTTCTATAGTTTAGTGACAGACAGTGAATTAGACAGAGAGAGGTCAAGTGAGTATAATATCACAGTGACATGCTCTGATGAGGGAGTACCCTCCCTCTCCAGCAGTGTCACTCTCACCTTACACATCTCAGATGTGAATGACAACGCACCTGTCTTTGAGAGGAGCTCATATGAGGCCTCCATTGTAGAAAACAACACACCGGGTCTCTCTATATTCACAGTGAAAGCCAGAGACGCAGACTGGAATCAGAACGCTCGTCTGTCTTACATCCTGGAGGACTCCTCTGTTAACGGAGTGCCAGTCTCCTCATATGTGTCCGTTAGTGCTGATAGCGGAGTCATCCATGCAGTGCGCTCTTTTGACTACGAGCACCTGAAAGAGTTCCACTTCCGCGTCAGAGCTCAGGATGGAGGCTCCCCTCCTCTAAGCAGCAACGTGACCATTCGCATCCTGATCCAGGACCAGAACGACAACGCGCCTCAGGTCCTGTATCCGGTCCAGACAGGTGGCTCGGTGCTGGCTGAAATGGTGCCTCGTTCAGCAGATGTGGGCTATCTGGTGACTAAAGTGGTGGCTGTTGATGTGGACTCTGGACAGAACGCCTGGCTCTCCTATAAAGTGCACAAAGCCACAGACAGGGCGCTGTTTGAAGTGGGCCTACACAATGGAGAAATAAGAACTGTCCGCCAAGTCACTGATAAAGATGCTGTCAAGCAAAGACTGACTGTTCTAGTGGAGGACAACGGGCAGCCCTCTCGTTCAGCTACAGTCATTGTTAACGTGGCGGTGGCAGACAGCTTCCCTGAAGTACTGTCAGAGTTCACTGACTTTAGCATGCATGACAAGGAGTACAATGACAAGCTGACTTTTTACTTAGTCTTGGCTTTGGCTGTGGTCTCCTTCCTCTTCATCACCTGCTTGCTGCTTATCATATCGGTCAAAGTGTACAGGTGGAGACAGTCTCGCATCCTGTACCACTCCAACCTCCCTGTCATTCCATATTATCCACCACGTTACTCAGACACATTGGGGACAGGGACTCTCCCACACGTGTACAATTACGAGGTGTGCAGGACCACTGACTCCAGAAAAAGTGACTTTAAGTTGGACAGAGCTGCTAGTCACAACGTGCTGGTAATGGACCCCAGTTCTACAGGAACCATGCAGAAGATACACAGTGAAAAGAGCATCCTGGATGAACCTGACTCTCCTCTTGAGGTTAGCATGTTTCAAACTGTATTTGTATTTTCTGTTTCGTTGAGAACCAACTGCAGACTACAGCTCTTTCAGCACTCTGGACAGAGACAACACACTTTTTCTTCACTCAACACCCAGAAAGTGTGTTTTTAAAATTTTATGAAATAGGCTGTAGATTCATGGTTCTTTTTCTAAAGTGTTATAATTTATAAATTTATAATATAAATTATATAAATTATTACTTTTTTTCATCACGTTTTACTTAATTTTCTGCCATGACTGAAACTAACACTTTGTCCTGGGATAATATAATGATTTTCATTTTTGTCAACAGCTTTGTCACTCAATATTGTGGTTATGTTTTTGTTTTTACTACGTGCAGTTGCACGATGTGAACTCTACGGGCCGCTGTTACCCCGTGTCTTAAATGTAGATTGTACATTTATACAAATTCATCCTCTCGAAGCTCTCAGTCCCAAAAGGACATCGATCCGTAGCACACGGTCGACGCTAGATGAAAGAACACTTTTGGAATATTACACTGGAATATATTCGTCACCAATTTGATTCCATCCGCGCTTTGATTTGTTGTATTACTGCTTGCGGTGCAAACGGGAGGAGATACTGCAATTGTAGCTTCGGCGGATGCGCATTGTTGAACAATGAGACTTCAAGTGCTGCTCTTTTTTTTCGTGCTCTGCCTCGTTTCGGTGCTCGGACATGTCAGCTACTCCATTCCAGAGGAGATGACCAAAGGATCCTTCATCGGTAACATAGCTAAGGATTTAGGTTTGGATGTCAAACGTTTACAAGTGGGGAGAGCTCGCATTCACACGGGAGACAGCGCTGATTATGTCCAGCTCGACAAGGGAAAAGGCGTGCTGGTTATCAAAGAGAGGCTCGATCGAGAAGCTATTTGTGGCCAGACCACGCCTTGTGCTCTGCATTTCCAGATAGCATTAGAACAACCGATTGAAATTTTTCCTGTTACTGTTGAGATCACAGATATTAATGACAACGATCCAGTGTTTGAGAAGGAAGGGAGGGTGTTAGAGATCAGCGAATCAGCTGTTGTGGGCTCAAAATTTATGTTGGAGAAAGCAATAGACCCTGATATAGGTTTGAATGGGCTTCAGAGCTACACACTACAGCCTAATGATAATTTTGTGCTTAAACTGCACAGGCAATCTGACAGTGGTAAAAAAGTGGAAATGATTTTACAGAAGCCTTTAGACAGAGAAAGGGATGAGTTTTTAACACTGCTGTTAACTGCGCAAGACGGAGGAGAGCCGCAGAGGTCAGGGACAATGCAGATTCAAATTAAAGTGCTAGACGCTAATGATAATGCTCCTGTTTTTACACAAAATATTTATAAAGCGAGCATAAAGGAAAACTCCCCTTCTGGAACACTCATTACTAAAGTGAGTGCTTCTGATGCAGACAAAGGCTCGAATGGAGAAGTGAGCTATATGATTGGAAACAGCATGATGAGCGTTTCTAAGTTATTTCACATTACTGAAGATGGGAGTTTTGTTTTGAAAGGGACGATAGATTATGAGAAAGCCCAAAAATATGAGATTGATGTTGAAGCAGTTGATCGAGGAGGCCTGTCTGATTCCAGCAAGGTGATTATTGATGTGGGCGATATAAATGACAATACTCCTGTCATTAAAATGATTTCATCATCCACGTCAGTGGAAGAGGATTTGCCTGCCAGGACAGTGATAGCAGTGATGAGTGTAAATGATCCAGATTCTGAAGAAAATGGCAGGGTAAGTTGTGCTATTAATGAAAATATACCTTTCCAAGTTATATCTACAAGTAGTTTTTACAGTATTGTAGCGGACGGTGAATTAGACAGAGAGAGGTCAAGTGAGTATAATATCACAGTGACATGCTCTGATGAGGGAGTACCCTCCCTCTCCAGCAGTGTCACTCTCACCTTACACATCTCAGATGTGAATGACAACGCACCTGTCTTTGAGAGGAGCTCATATGAGGCCTCCATTGTAGAAAACAACACACCAGGTCTCTCTATATTCACAGTGAAAGCCAGAGATGCTGACTGGAACCAGAATGCTCGTCTTTCTTACATCCTGGAAGACTCCTCTGTTAACGGAGTGCCAGTCTCCTCATATGTGTCCGTTAGTGCTGATAGTGGAGTCATCCATGCA
Organism: Dunckerocampus dactyliophorus; assembly: GCF_027744805.1. Classification (NCBI taxonomy): domain Eukaryota; kingdom Metazoa; phylum Chordata; class Actinopteri; order Syngnathiformes; family Syngnathidae; genus Dunckerocampus; species Dunckerocampus dactyliophorus. The sequence continues at coordinate 27,402,436 of NC_072829.1, forward strand.
GTGCGCTCTTTTGACTACGAGCACCTGAAAGAGTTCCACTTCCGCGTCAGAGCTCAGGATGGGGGCTCCCCTCCTCTCAGCAGCAATGTGAGCGTTCGCATCCTGATCCAGGACCAGAACGACAACGCCCCTCAGGTCCTGTACCCGGTCCAGACGGGTGGCTCGGTGCTGGCTGAAATGGTGCCTCGTTCAGCAGATGTGGGCTATCTGGTGACTAAAGTGGTGGCTGTTGATGTGGACTCTGGACAGAACGCCTGGCTCTCCTATAAAGTGTACAAAGCCACAGACAGGGCGCTGTTTGAAGTGGGCCTACACAATGGAGAAATAAGAACTGTCCGCCAAGTGACTGATAAAGATGCTGTCAAGCAAAGACTGACTGTTCTAGTGGAGGACAACGGGCAGCCCTCTCGTTCAGCTACAGTCATTGTTAACGTGGCGGTGGCAGACAGCTTCCCTGAAGTACTGTCAGAGTTCACTGACTTTAGCATGCATGACAAGGAGTACAATGACAAGCTGACTTTTTACTTAGTCTTGGCTTTGGCTGTGGTCTCCTTCCTCTTCATCACCTGCTTGCTGCTTATCATATCAGTCAAAGTGTACAGGTGGAGACAGTCTCGCATCCTGTATCACTCCAACCTCCCAGTCATTCCATATTATCCACCACGTTACTCAGACACTTTGGGGACAGGGACTCTCCCACACGTGTACAATTACGAGGTGTGCAGGACCACTGACTCCAGAAAAAGTGACTTTAAGTTGGACAGAGCTGCTAGTCACAACATGCTGGTAATGGACCCCAGTTCTACAGGAACCATGCAGAAGAGGCACAGTGAAAAGAACATCCTGGATGAACCTGACTCTCCTCTAGAGGTTAGACTTTGTCCATGCTACCTTACCAATATACAGTTAGGCCTTGAGTTGTTATGATGGCATTTGACAAAAATATAGCATTTATCATTAAGAAATGGCATGCAATCCATTTTGTGCAAAGTGCTTTCATTTTCCCACGCTCAAAATTAAGAGTGCAAATAACTTCAAGTGCAAACTGTCGACGGATTTTTATTTGAGTCTGCTGTAGTTTTTGTCTAATTCTTACAAACTAAATGACAAACTCACCCCATTGTCATTGTCAAACAATAGCTCTTTGCGCACTTGGCTGAAGTATACTAAAAACACATTTGAGTCAGTTGCTTCAGCATGTATTCACGTACATGCCATGACACTGTCTTTTCTTTGTTTAACGCATGATGTGGTATGCTTTGGATCATGAGCTGTTAATTTCATTGAACATATTTTTCTCTTCCCATAATTTTTTTACATGTATTCTGGCAAAGTTCCATGGTCTACACGTTGTTGTAAATCGCCTGCACTTACATTCATGAAGGTGTCTCAATTTTGGCGATGATACATGTGTAACCCCTCCAAAGTATTTTGGACTTTTGTTGATGTTGTGGTGGAAGGTTGTTTTTTTTTTCCTTCTCCACGAAAAATGTTCTTTGATGATCCACTTTGTCTTCTGCGATCGTCCAGATATTTTGATGCTGTTAAACTCGCCACACTTGAGGTTTTTGCCTATCTTGTTTTTTGGGGGGGTTTTTTCAGCTGCCTTTACATGAACTGTGCATCTCCTATGACTTCATGTTGGTAGCTCCTCTCTAACTTCTTCTAAATGACAATTCAATAGCCAAGTAAATATAAATTCCAGGCTTCATTATGCTTTCATATGTTTTGACGTAACAAGCGGTTGAACCACAACTGGCCAATTAATCTTTTTTGTCAGTTGTAAATGTGTTTGAGCCACCAAAAAGAGTTACTCTGCATTAAATTGCTATACATGTTAAATGACAGATGCCATGTTTTCGTCCAACCTTTCAAATTAAAGCTGCACCTTCAATCACATATGTTTTACTTACGTCTAATCTATAATGATCGTGTATGAGTGCAAAATCATGCAAAGCCTGTCACTGCCAAAATACCGTGTTTTTGCAGAGCCTTTCATTTCAGCACCATGGAGAGTGATACGCTTTGCCCTTTTGCTCTGTTGTCGCTCCTCTTGAGTTTTACATGCCTCCGTGGGTATTTTTATTTATATGATGTATACAGCGTATGTGCATTTCAGCATTTTATGGCAGTGTAAATTTTACAAATTGATGTACTTTTTTGGAAGTTTTTTGGGCTGAAGTGTAAAAAAAATGTACAGTATAATTGCCTAAGTATTGCTCCTTTCTGTTCTTGTTGTTTCAGTTGAGCAGTTTAAATAGCACTTTGCACACAGTGCAGTGTTGCTATGTGAACTCACAGCGCCGCTGTTGGCTAGCGTGTGTGTGTTAGATTTTGCGCAGACTCCCTGCTCTTGCCCATCCTGTCTTCATTTTAGATAAAGACATTCGATCGAAGCACACTGGCCGAACTCTGTCCCTCTCTCAGAAAGAAATCACCGTGATTTGTCTCTCCCATTTGGAATATTCATTGCACATATTTGTTTTTACTTTTAAATCGTGGAGGACAATGTTTGTCTTGGCTTTGCGGCGCATCTGACGGAACAATGAGGGGGCAAGTAGTGTTGTTTCTCTCTCTCCTTTCTTCCAGCTTGGTGTTCGGGCAGGTCAGTTACTCCATTCCAGAGGAGCAGCCTAAAGGCTCCCTCGTTGGCAACATAGCGAAAGATTTTGGTCTGGATGTGAAAAGGCTTAAAACAGGCAAAGCTCGCATATTTACCACAGACAGTCACCAGTATGTGGAGTTAAATCACGACAGAGGGGTCCTCCTCATCAAAGACAGGATAGACAGAGAGGAGCTGTGCGGTGAGACGACGCCTTGCGCTTTGCATTTTCAGATCATTTTAGAGAACCCCATGGAATTCTACAGCGTCACTGTAGAGATCACAGACATTAACGATAACCCTCCGTCGTTTGAAAAGAACAATGTGCAATTTAAAATCAGTGAATCCGCAGTAAACGGCGCTAAATTCATATTAGACCGTGCAATTGATGAGGATGTGGGATTAAATGGACTGCAGTCATATAAACTCGAACCCACTGAACATTTTGTTGTGAAATTACTTGATCAGGCTGATGGAACAAAGAATGTGGAGATGGTCTTAGAGAAGCCTCTCGACAGAGAAAAAAACGAGCACTTGTCTCTCATTCTCACTGCACTGGACGGAGGAGAGCCGCAAATGACCGGCACAATGCACATTTTAATTACAGTTTTAGACGTGAATGACAATGCACCTGTTTTTACGCAACGTATTTATAAAGCTTCTGTGGAAGAAAATGCAGCAGTTGGAACAGTTGTTGTGGCAGTTACTGCCAATGATGCTGACCATGGCTCGAATGGTAAAATAACATATTCTATTTCAAGTATATCGGATCACAATCGCGGTTTGTTTGGAGTAAATGAAAATAGTGGAGAGGTTCAGCTGAAAGGAAAGTTTGACTATGAAAAAGCTAAAACATTTCAGCTTAACATGCGTGCAAGTGATGATGGGGGACTAGTTGACTCATGTAAAGTGATTATTGACGTCGTCGACATTAATGATAATAAACCTGATATCCATATAATGTCTAAATCCAACGTGATATCAGAAGATGCTCAACCAGGTACTGTAGTTACAATGATAAATATTCAGGATGCAGACTCTGGTGACAACGGAAAGGTGCATTGTAGTATGGATCATAATATTCCTTTTGTGATGAAGTCCACGTCGAATCATTTCTATAGTTTAGTGACAGACAGTGAATTAGACAGAGAGAGGTCAAGTGAGTATAATATCACAGTGACATGCTCTGATGAGGGAGTACCCTCCCTCTCCAGCAGTGTCACTCTCACCTTACACATCTCAGATGTGAATGACAACGCGCCTGTCTTTGAGAGGAGCTCATATGAGGCCTCCATTGTAGAAAACAACACACCAGGTCTTTCTATATTCACAGTGAAAGCCAGAGATGCTGACTGGAACCAGAATGCTCGTGTCTCTTACATCCTGGAGGACTCCTCTGTTAATGGAGTGCCAATCTCCTCATATGTGTCTGTTAGTGCTGATAGTGGAGTCATCCATGCGGTGCGCTCTTTTGACTACGAGCACCTGAAAGAGTTCCACTTCCGTGTCAGAGCTCAGGATGGAGGCTCTCCTCCTCTCAACAGCAACGTGAGCATTCGCATCCTGATCCAGGACCAGAACGACAACGCGCCTCAGGTCCTGTACCCGGTCCAGACGGGTGGCTCAGTGCTGGCTGAAATGGTGCCTCGTTCAGCAGATGTGGGCTATCTGGTGACTAAAGTGGTGGCTGTTGATGTGGACTCTGGACAGAACGCCTGGCTCTCCTATAAAGTGCACAAAGCCACAGACAGGGCGCTGTTTGAAGTGGGCCTACACAATGGAGAAATAAGAACTGTCCGCCAAGTCACTGATAAAGATGCTGTCAAGCAAAGACTGACTGTTCTAGTGGAGGACAACGGGCAGCCCTCTCGTTCAGCTACAGTCATTGTTAACGTGGCGGTGGCAGACAGCTTCCCTGAAGTGCTGTCAGAGTTCACTGACTTTAGCATGCATGACAAGGAGTACAATGACAAGCTGACTTTTTACTTAGTCTTGGCTTTGGCTGTGGTCTCCTTCCTCTTCATCACCTGCTTGCTGCTTATCATATCGGTCAAAGTGTACAGGTGGAGACAGTCTCGCATCCTGTACCACTCCAACCTCCCTGTCATTCCATATTATCCACCACGTTACTCAGACACTTTGGGGACAGGGACTCTCCCACACGTGTACAATTACGAGGTGTGCAGGACCACTGACTCCAGAAAAAGTGACTTTAAGTTGGACAGAGCTGCTAGTCACAACGTGCTGGTAATGGACCCCAGTTCTACAGGAACCATGCAGAAGATACACAGTGAAAAGAACATCCTGGATGAACTTGACTCTCCCCTAGAGGTTAGCATGTTACAGCATACAATATTTGCTCATATTCTTCTCTGAAGTATCACATTTATGCACTGCCATGTATTGTATTGTTGTCAATGAATTGCAATTCTCATTTTAGTCTCTAAGTGCCGCTGTCGGTCAATGTGAGGAGAATATTACTAATTTCAGTGTGTGCTGCTCTTTGCCAGTCTCATTTAATGTCGTGCAACACGTCGACGGAAAAGCTCCTGTGCCCCACATCCACTCGGTCCACTTAATTTGTGGAAGGATTGGATCAGGATGTGGCGTCTTTTACTGTTTTTTTGGAGGATGTTGTTTTTCTGCATGATTGTCGCAGACGTGGCTGCCGCTCATGTCCGTTACTCCATACCAGAGGAGATGGCGATGGGCTCCATTGTTGGGAATATCTTTCAGGATGTCGGTTTGGATGTTCAAAGGCTGAAATCCGGGCGTGCCAGAATATTTACAGAGGACAGCAGTGAGTACATCGCTCTGAATCTGGACAAAGGAACACTTGAAATTAAGCAGAGAATAGACAGAGAGGAGAGGTGCGGCCAAGTGTCTCCTTGCTCTTTGCATTTCCAAATCATCCTAAATAACCCCATGGAGCTCCATCACGTCGATGTGGAGATTCTTGATATAAATGACAACGCTCCTGTATTTACAAAAAGGGAAATGAATTTTGATATTAGTGAATCGGCTGTAAAGGGGGCTCGTTTTCCACTCGACAGTGCCAAAGATCCAGACGTAGGCTCGAATTCTTTACGTACGTATAAGCTCAGCCCTACAGATCATTTTAAATTAAGTATACTCTCTCGCCCTGACGGTACCAAATATGCTGAAATGATACTGGATGCTTTATTAGACAGAGAAATGCACGAGCAGCACAAGCTGACTCTAACTGCGTATGATGGCGGCGACCCTCCTAAATCAAGCTCTGTTAGAATAAACGTCATTGTATTGGATGCAAATGACAATGCACCAGTTTTCAGCCAGTCTCGTTACAAAGTAACTGTACCTGAAAACTCCCCCAGGGGCACACATATCACGCAAGTAAGCGCCACTGACGCAGATAAGGGAGTGAACGGGGAGGTTGTGTATTCATTCTCTCAAAACAGTGATGTGGCTTCATCTGTGTTTAATATCCAAGCAAATACAGGAGAAATCCACGTCGTGGGTGCACTTAATTATGAGAAAGTCAAACAGTATGAAATAGACGTGGAAGCTACTGATAAAGGAGGCCTGAGAGACACGTGTAAGGTGCTGATTGAGCTGGTAGATTTAAATGACAATGCTCCTGTCATAAGCATCATTTCACTCTCCAATCCAATCCCAGAAGATTCCCCTTTAGAAACAACAATAGCCATGCTTAACATTAAAGATTTAGACTCTGGAATGAATGGTCAAGTGAAGTGTTTCATTAGCCATGATTTGCCCTTCAAAATAAAACCCTCGTCGCTTAATTTTTATAGTTTGGTATCTAATGACATTTTGGACCGAGAGACAGTGCCGGAATATAACATAACAATAACAGCAATAGATGAGGGCACTCCGCCTCGCTCTGCTAATAAGACTATTCATCTTAAGCTATCAGATGTAAATGACCACGCCCCTGTGTTTCCACGTACATTTTATTCAGCGTCCATCACTGAGAACAACAATCCTGGTGTTCCCTTTCTAGCCGTCAAAGCCAGTGATGAAGATTCAGGAAACAACGCGCGCCTTTCTTATTTTCTTGAAGACAACCCACTTAAAGGAATGTCAGCTTCAGCCTTTTTTACTGTCAATGCAGAGAGTGGGGAGATCATGGCCGTGCGTTCTTTTGACTACGAGCAAACTAAAGACTTTGTTATCCACGTCAAAGCGCAAGATGGAGGCTCTCCTACTCTCAGCAGCAACGTGAGCATTCACGTGCTTATCCAGGACCAGAACGACAACGCCCCCCAGGTCCTGTACCCGGTCCAGACGGGTGGCTCGGTGCTGGCTGAAATGGTGCCTCGTTCAGCAGATGTGGGCTATCTGGTGACTAAAGTGGTGGCTGTTGATGTGGACTCTGGACAGAATGCCTGGCTCTCCTATAAAGTGCACAAAGCCACAGACAGGGCGCTGTTTGAAGTGGGCCTACACAATGGAGAAATAAGAACTGTCCGCCAAGTCACTGATAAAGATGCTGTCAAGCAAAGACTGACTGTTCTAGTGGAGGACAACGGGCAGCCCTCTCGTTCAGCTACAGTCATTGTTAACGTGGCGGTGGCAGACAGCTTCCCTGAAGTGCTGTCAGAGTTCACTGACTTTAGCATGCATGACAAGGAGTACAATGACAAGCTGACTTTTTACTTAGTCTTGGCTTTGGCTGTGGTCTCCTTCCTCTTCATCACCTGCTTGCTGCTTATCATATCAGTCAAAGTGTACAGGTGGAGACAGGAGCGCCTATTTTTCAAATCTAATGGGGCACTGCCGGTTATTCCGTATTACCCGCCCCTCTATGCTGACGTCGACGGCTCTGGTACATTGAAGCAGGCTTTCAGTTATGACGTATGCGGAACTACTGATTCCCGGAAAAGCGATCTGAAGTTTTCCCGCCAAATCAGTCAAAACACCCTGAGTGGTGACTGCACTAGGACGGTACCCAGGCCAAAAACTGATTTGGATAATTTGCTGGCAGAGGTGAGATCAATTCATTTATATCCTCGATGACGTTATATTTCTCTGATTTATAATTCTGTTTTACACTGCTACCACGGCATTTGGAATCAGGGAAATCCTCCTGGGCAACTTGTCATCCAATGTCTAGTTTTTGGTATTTGGTATTTTGGTAACTTCCCCCCCCCCCATATGGTACCCCTGGTTGCCAGGCAGAGTGGGGTAACTCTTGTGGTATTTATTTCCTTATTTACTACTTATTTACAACATACAGTGCCCTCTAGAGTATTATTTTTTATGTAGATGGAAAATTTTGGGATTTGACATCAAATCCAGGTATTTACATCTGGATCGGATGCACAACTTGTAAGATAGCACCTTTTGTTTGAAACCACCCTTTTTTGTTGTCCATGTGTGTCCTAATACATTGCTTATTCAATCAACAAATAGCACTGAATGTCTACACTCAGTTTCAGATTGGGTATAGGATAGATTTTGCCTGTGTATACTGCATTTAGAGGTGAAAACAGCATGAAAACCGGAGCAGTTTCTATGGGTGAAAAACAAGTAATTGTGAATCTGAGAGAAGATGACAAATCAATCAAAACCATTACATTGGTCATAACCAGTACAATCATTTGGAATGTAAGTATGTAAGTGTAAGTAATGTATGTAAGTAACAGACGTCAAACAGGTAGACTAAGAAAAACATCAGCAGGTGGTAACAGGCACTTTGTGAGAGCTGTAAAGAAATGCCCTAAAACAACTGTCTGTGACATCAGCAACAACCTGCAAAGGGCAGGAACAAAGGTATGAGTATCTATTGTTCATAGAAGACTTTTATGAACAAAAGTACAATGGCTACACCAGAAGATGTAAACCACTCATTAGCAAGAATAATAGGAATGGCAGGCTTGAATTTGCCAAAAAGTAGAAAGATGAGTATAAAAAATTCTAATGAATTTTTTGAAACTCATCTCTGTTCATTAGGGGTGTCACGAGACAGTTCACAAGACGAGACGATACACGTGATTAGTCTACGAGGACGAGACGAGATTTTAACTTTACTTTTAAGAAAAGTACAAGGAAAAAAATCTAATAAATATATTGCAATTTACTCATTTAATTTCTGCTATGTTGCACTGTCTGCACTCTGTGTGTATGCTAGCAGCCCCCTCTGCTCCCTCCGAGACACAGAGGCTGTATGACTGACAAAAGGGCTCACTTCGTCCAGGCCGTTGTTCTGTGGAACAAACGTGCTACGGTGTTGAAACCAATGCACAGAGTGAACTCTGTTCCTGCCTGTTTGGAAGCGAGAGCCGAGGAAAACAGACACGCATGCGCATGACAATATATTTAAGTTCTCCAAAACGATTGAGTTTATTTTCATTTATTGTATGATTGATTAATTTATTATCATCCAAGGCCTAGTGACCACGAGACATTTTTTTTCTGAACTATAAATCTTGTCACTTGAGGTCTTGTGACACTCTTATACAGTAAGGTGACACCTTCATTTGCGCCTGCTGCCTGCAGGTTGTTGCTGATGTCACTAACAGTTGTTTTTGGGTCTTTCTTTGCAGCTCTCAGTGTTTTTGTTATCACCTGATGATGTTTTCCTTTGTCTACCTGTTTGACGTCTATTACTTAGTACACCAGTGGTTTTTTTCTTCTTGAGGACATTCCAAGTGGTTGTACTGGTTCTACTGGTTCTGATTGATTTTCCATCTTTTCTCAGACTCACAATTACTTGTTTTTCACCCATGGACACTTCTATTGTTTTTATATTGTTATGTTTTGTTGTGAAAAATGTGTGGGTTTGGACAAAAGTTACCATCTTCTAAGTTGCGCATCTGATCCAGGTGTGTTTTCAGTCTACAGCAAAAATAAAGAAATTGACCTCACTGTTCCAATATTTCTGGAGGGCATTCTCAGTCTTTTCTTTTGTGATCCTATCATGCGCTTTCCCCTTTATGACGCAGCCCATCTGAAAATAGTCATTTGTCTTTACCTCGATACAATACCGATCTGCTATTGCTGTTCGTTTTGCTTCCAGCACTCATAGTAAAAATATTGCTTCATAAGCGTATATTTGACCTATGTGTCTCTGTCTATCTAGTCATCTCAGTTACTATTTCGCTGCTCGTTACTATTTTGTTAATGCAGCTGAGAATCTGAGAATCTGTTTGTTTCTACACAGTTTATAAGAATATCTCCTTCCCACCTTTGACTATTTCATGTTATATTTCTCTGCTGTGTATTTTGCACTTCATTTTATCCATTTGACTTAATTTATTTTAATCCTTACTCCCCTTTCAGTGCTCAGCTTTTGTTGTCACAAAGCTTTCAAAATGCATCTATTTGATTTACTTGCCAACATATATTATACTATTTCCTAAACAATGTAGTGATTCCCTTTAATGTATTTTGTTGTTTATTTCACAGTGGTAAAATATCTGCTTTGCTCATAAAGTGAGCTCTGCATATAGCATTAAAGTATTTGTATCAATTAGGTCATGGTATCTGTTTGTTTTATTCTTTATAGTACCTTTCTACCTTCATTTTAATTCAATTCATTTTAAGTGCAATTGATCATTTAAGGTTGCACTAAATGTGTAATGTAATATTAACTGATTGTACCTATCTGAGAGTATATCACCATTGCATTAGAGATGAATACAAAAGCTGCTATGACAAATAGGGGCTTCATTACTGCTAAACATTGCCACTGATTGCTCCCACACAGAAACACACAAGCATGCAGTGCACTATTTTTCCAGTGACCTACTTCCCTATAGCTTGGTGCCGCTACACATGGGGGACAAAAGCACAGGAATAGATGCAACCAATGGAAGTTTACAATGCCAAGTTTTACACCTTAATGTTGTTTAACATGTGGTTGAATGGAGAAGATAGAAACGGCTGGTGCTTTCATGGTGGAGAGGGCAAAAGCATCATGATGGGAGAGGAGGACAGAGGCAGGCAGCGGGGGAGGGGAGGAGGCGTGTGGTCCCCTGCACAATCATCATCCCAGCGCAGCACTTGTTTGTGATGCGCGGCCGCCATTTTACCCTGAATGTAGCCGTCTTTGTGTCCTGAAGTGGGAAAACATGTATGCCAATGGTGATATTAGGCTCTAAACAATGTCCTGTACAGTGACTGGCAGAAACTGGGTGAGACATTTCAAGTGGTGGAATGAAAGACAAAGGGATGTGATGAGAGAGGTTATGTAACAAAAGATGAGGGGATGCATAAACTAGGACAGAGGCTGCATGTGTTTCACAATGGATGCAAGTGGGCTAACTAATCATTTAATGACAGCTATCAGTATTCAAATATGCAGCAGCATCACATACTGTCTGTCCTGCTAATGAGGAGTTGGTCAGGAGAATGATAGTTTGAAAACATATTATAAATGCCTGTAAGACATGATACTGAAAGTGTTGTGGTAATGTCACAGGCCACCTAATGTGTGGTGTATGTATTTTGCTGCTTAAAATCATTCATTTTGTGAAAAAACAGTTATATTGTTACTACAGCAGGCCTTCTTTCACATGGCTTGTTGCTCTTTTTTATTTGTTGTACAAGACTGCGTGACTTGATCATACATTGCTTTGGTCATTATTTGTTGCAAGCATCATTCTTGTCAACCCACATCTTTACATTTAACTTAAAATAATTTTCTATATTATGACCCATTTTATTTCCTCACTGGGCTTGTTCCTGAAGCCCTACATTAATCAGTATTGACCACAAAGCTATAGAAATTATGTGCAGAAAATTCCAGTCCCTTGCTCTTATCTGATGCTCCTCACTGCCTGAGTTGCGTGTTAAACTGCTGTGTGACAAGAGACTCATTACCATATTGCTTGCGTGCTTGTAGACTGTGCATGTACATGATATGCCTGCATTAGTTTAACAATGTCTGTTGTAAAAGGGAGGAGGTTCAGTGCAGATACTGTATGTGTCACGTGAGCTGATCTGACTCTGATATACATCTTCAAGCTTTTATGAAAGTGTGCTTGTGTTGTCTTCTGAACTGGCTGAATCTCTGCCCAGGATTACACTCAGGATTAGCCAGGACACTGTAGCAATGTGGGACAGTAGCAAAGTCGTGGTAAGAAGACTAAGACTCAAGCAGATGTATACAAACAAAAAATCTATTTAAGTCAACTGCAGTTGCCTTTGAGTCGCCTCTGTTGTTATAGGAACAAAGGTCTTTTTGTAAAGTATGTTATGTATGTGTTACATATCTCTATAATCATCCGTAATGTGTGTGTGCGTCTGTGTGTTACGAGTTAGCCATGTCATCTAGTCACTGAAACCCTGTGATTTCAATATGACATAACACATTATGTTATTACTATTGATCATTTGGAATAACACAGCATATTGTCTCATCGTGCTGATTGTGTTTGACACAATTTCCTCATGGAAATAATGGCCAGTATGCTGTCGCCTTTCTTGTTTTCCAAAGTCTTCCTTTCTTCTGCTCTGCTTTTCTGCATATCACCCCTCCCCCACTCCAGCTGCACCACTCTGCAGCAGAGAGAGGCTGAGAGAAAGATTTCTCTATGTGGGACGTTTTGTTCTGACTGTAAAAAGCCACCCAACACTATGGCGTCGTTTCATTTTCATTTTCATGTCAATGTAGATTACCATGTGAATTTAATTAAGTCTCTTTAATTTTTTATTTATTTAATGCCCTGCTTGTATTTATCATTGTGCCATGTGTCTGACCCAGCAGAGAATCAGATCTGATAATTTTTAGGTTTCCTTCTACTCTGTGTTGTTTTTACAGGTGTTTTTTTTGTCTCGGTCATGGTCGGCAGCTTGTAGGAAACAGGGTGGGATGCGAGAGGTTGCATGTGTTACCATGGCAACAAGCTGACTCACAGGCAGGGCTGGACCATTTTTGAGTGATGGGGGTGAGCAGGAGTGGTGTGTGTTGGTTTCCTGTGTTTGGAGGCGATAAAGAGGACAGCAGACACCCCTGATTTAGCCAGGGAGGTGCAGCATCCTCACACCATAGGGGGTGACTGATAGCGATGATGATGATGAAGGGGGGAGGGTGATCATGGCTCCTTTTAGATTTGTTGTGATTTATCCTGCCTTATTTGAGTTGTTTGTCCTAGTTACAGCAAAGCTTTGTGATATTTATAGTATATCAGTAAAAATGTATTCTTACACCTTTTATTTGTTTATGCTATAAAATATAATTTGTTTTACCTCTTTCTTTTTTCTTTTTGTTTTATTTTGAAGCCACTCTTTTGTGTTCACAAGCAGTATGTCTTATTATTTATACAGCGGGATGTTTGTTTAATTACATTTCTGTGCTTGGATAAGGGTGTTTTCCCGTACACAAAGACAGTGAACATTGACATCTGAGCCATGAGTCTCATGAATAAAGCATTATTGCCGCTGACCATCGCCTCGAGGCCCCCTGCTGTCGGTTTAAGGTTACTGACTTGGAGCTGCACTAATAATGCAGCATATGATTCAATCACACATTCTGCATACGGCGGTATTTCAGTCTTAAACAGTTTCAACATTTTTCAATATTTTAATATTTTTATGCTGTACCTTACTTCTGTGCTACTAATTGCCGAATATACAGCATAACTAACAAAATGCTAATAGATATTATTTTAAAAGGGATTGATATATTAGTAGCCAATGGTTTAAACCTTTCCTCGAACCCTATGTTAACAGAAAATGCATACATGTACATACATACATAAAAGCCATAATACCTACATTATGTTATAATACTCGCTGTGCTTACAATGTTTTGTGTGATGTCGATTCAAAGATGGAACACATAAATACATGTGAAAACACACTGGTGTCAATTAGCACAGATATAGTAAACTATTGACAACACAATCATGAGAACAACCTGACAAAATACAAAACTGACATGTCAAACAAACAGTTTGGTTACATGGTAAGTATGTTGGTTGCCCAGCTTCTCAAATGCAGGGTTGGCATTCCGATCACAGTCTGACCAGGCTCCCTTCTTTCTTTTCTCTTTCATGTCTTCTCTGGTCACCTGCTGCCTCTTCCTGGATGCCTCACTCCTCAACCATGACTCTTTCCATTTAAGGTAAGAAAGTGTTTCTCTATACTTCTCACATAAACCAGTACAGAAACAGCACTTTGATCATTTAACATATATTATAGACACTTGTTCACCAAATTTGCAATTATTTGTTCACATTTTCCACTTTGGCTGACACATCTGTTCACATGTTGCACTACACTAAAAACACACATTTTTACATTGTTTGTTGTCTTACTGCCCAAACTGTCATGTAATTTAACTTAGACTATAATACATGATCAAACATACATTTACTATATATATCATTTGTCCTAAATAGTTATTTGTTGTGTTTTACGTTGGTCACTTTAAAGGTAGTCAAATATTACATCTAGCTCTCCTCACAGTTTGAAGGCATCAGAGAAAAAGTAACTGTGCAGAACTGGAGTTTGTACTGTGGTCTCAGAGTCCTGGCTGTCAAATAACACTTATTTGAATGAAGTCATACAATGTAGTAAAAGCAGCTAACAACAGTTTTTTTGCTTTGTTTTTATTGTTCAGCACATACGTAATATTCAATAATTGTTCAGTACACAGGTAATATTCAATAATTACTATCCTTAGCTGATGAATTTTTGGCCATCCTGTCTCCCTCTAAAATGATGCAGACTTTGAACCATGCTGAGCTAAGAACACACACACACACACACACACACACACACACACACACACACACACATACATATATACATATATAATCATGTAATTACTGCTGTATGAACGCTAGTATTGGTTTAAAAGTGCTAGAAAGCTATTTCTAAGATAATACACATAATTTTAATCCCATCTGTAGTGGTACAGCCTCCAGCCTACAATGCAATAAATAAAGAGAAGAGACTATTATTTGCTACAAAAAAAAACCTTTGGAATGGACTCTGCATCATATTAAGATCTGTTTGTAATATTAACGTTTCATTACATGAGAGATGCAAAATATTGTAAACATCGCCCATGCAGCGCAGTCCACTGCAAACTTAAACCACAATAATAGACACCTGTTAATTGACAATCATAACGGTGCATTATTTATACATAAATACAGATCCTGCCCTTAAATTGCACCGATGTAATGTTGCAGGTAAGTGGCTGTTTGTATATATTGTACACATCTATTTGATGTATGCATGTGTTGGTTGATGTTAACAAAACATGAAAAAGTCTGAAGTACAGTGCATTTACTTACATCTATAGTCTTCATTATAAAATGTTACAGTATATTGATCTCCTGACCTGTCAGTGCATATCACTCATTTGTATCATAGCAGCAGTAACATAAAACAGTCGTAGTGTGTGATCGTGTCCTAAACGTGTACAACTAGTGTGGGTTGCAGATGCAGCAGTCGGCCGCCTGTGTGGCGCTGTCCACTCGCGTGGTGCTGAAAGCATCTCCCTGGCCCTCTCTCCCTGCCTCTTTCCTCCCTGCTCCCCGACTGCCTGTCCACATCTCCCTCTGTCGCACACAGCCCTGCACAGCAGATCGCCTATACAAAACCGATGCTTAGATGATGTGTGTACCTTATAAAGATATATATTTAATATATTGCTTCTTTTTTAACCGTGATGGTAGTGAATTTTATCCCCATAGTCATGATCTATTTACCATTTACATTGTGGTAACGTTACTTCCCTGTCAAAGAGATACAAAAAGACACAAAGGGATATCTATATGTAGAAAGAGTGAGTGGGAGCACAGTAAAAATAAAATAATATACAAAGAAGTAATCACCTACCCCTCCCCTTTGGGTTGTTCTACAGACCTCCATCCGGGTATGTTACGTAGGATTATTTGTCTTTGGATCATGCAGCGATGACGTGATGACGTCGACATAGGCTGCACTTGCTCTAGTTAGCCACAGGAAGGCAATGAAGAGCCTTGTGATCCGCAGAGGTTGTGTGTGTGTGTGTACGTGTGTGTGAGTGTATGTGTGTGCTACAAGTGCATGAACATAGGAGCATTATAGATAGATGGATAGCTATAAAGCATGATGAGTCTAAATAGGAACTGTCTAAGTGCTTTAATAATCCTAATAATATTAAGAATAAAGATTGATGATATCACTGAGTCATATTGTTGAATAAATTAAGGAAATGTACAAGTAGGCCTACTAAAATATTTGTCTATTGAATGGTATTTTATTTTGTATATTATACTTGCATTGTTAATTGGATAATGTATAATACCCAGTGCTGCAAATAAAAGTATTTTTTATTTGATATTTATTGAATAAGTATTATTTCTTTGATATTTATTGTATAAGTATGCCTTTTGAATACTCAATTAAATGCACGATGAAGCATGTTGCATTGGTATTGTCAATGTTCTACTTCAATGGTGATAATAATGAGGGTGTACGTTGTGACGTCACTGCCATGAAGGAGCATGACTGATAGGCTGTAACGTGTACTGACTGTTCACCAATGACAGTGAGAGCTGTACAAAGAGATCTAGTCGCCTCGTAGCTTCATCTCAGCCTGCCTCCACAATGTAGTGCTCAGGGGGGAGGGCTACATGCGCACAAAGCATGACTAGCTCTTTTATTATTACATGTCAGGACATATTTTTCTGCGCTGGATTACCTACCTCCTGTTTGCGCGTCGGACTACGTTGATTGGATTTATTGTATTTTGCTGAAGGTGGAATAATGTGGAAGAAATTGCCGGCATGGCAGTTGCTGTGGTGGTGCCATCGTTTCTCCCTATTGTGGAGTGCAATAGACGCACAGACCCGCTACAGCATCCCGGAGGAGCTGAAACGAGGCTCGCTGGTGGGGAATCTCGCCAAAGATTTGGGTTTGGTTGTATCAGAACTGCACCGACGTAAACTGCGGATAACCTCGGAGGCTGGTAAGCAGTATTTCAGTGTAGACCTCGGGAAGGGAGACTTGCTGGTGACGGATCGAATCGACAGGGAGGAGCTGTGTGCACAAAGAGCGACATGTCTGCTGCCGCTGGAGCTGGTTATAGACAATCCCTTACAACTGCATAGGGTTGAAATTGAAATATTGGACACTAACGACAATGCTCCTAGTTTTCTCTCTAAAGAAAAAATATTAAAAATAGCAGAGCTCGTTAATCCCGGCGCACGGTTTCCTTTAGAAAGCGCTCAGGATCTTGATGTCGGCCCTAATTCTGTACGATCCTATCTTATCAGCAAAAATGACAATTTTAAAATAGAAGTAAAAACTCACAAGGATGGAAGGAAAATCCCTGAACTGGTGCTTGAAAAAGCTCTCGATCGTGAAAAGCTGCCCGTCCACCATCTCATCCTCACTGCGCTGGATGGTGGCGACCCGGTGCGTTCAGGGACGTCAGAAATTACAATAACAGTCCTTGATAATAACGACAACGCACCCCAATTTGAAAGGCAGCTATATGAGACTAATGTCAGCGAAAAGGCAACACCAGGAAGTCAGATATTACAAGTTAAAGCCACAGATGCAGATGAAGGGTTAAACGGCGAAATTGAATATGCATTTGCGGAGCAGACGTCAGATGTGATTTTAGCATTATTTGACATAGACACTTCTACTGGAGCTGTCGTCGTCAAAGGACTGTTAGACCATGAAACGAGTTCTTTTCACAGATTTGACATAACAGCAAAAGACAAAGGTAATCCAAAAATGGAGGGTCATTGTGGTGTTGAAATTAAAATAATAGACATTAATGACAATGCTCCTGAAATCATTGTGACGTCACTAACCACCCCGGTGCCAGAGGACTCTGCCACAGGGACAGTGATTGCTCTGATTAGTGCAAGAGACCCTGACTCAAAAGATAATGGCAAGGTTACGTTGACGTTGCCCTCTGAGTCCCCCTTTAAGTTAAATCCATCAGTCTCTAACCACTACTCATTAGTGACAAACGGACAGCTTGATCGTGAAAAAAATGCTCAATATAGAGTTAAGATTCGTGCTACTGACTCTGGGAGCCCTCCACTATCAAGTGAAAAAATAATTGATGTAGATCTATTAGATGTAAATGATAACCCACCAGTTTTCTCGCAGCCTTATTATACTGTTTATGTAAATGAAAATAGCGCTCCAGGTCATATTTTATGTTCAGTGTCTGCATGTGACCTGGATGCTGGCGAAAACGCCAAAGTATCTTACTCTATCGTGGACTCTAAAGTGCACGACGTGTCCGTGTCGTCTTATGTTTACATGAACTCAGAGAACGGCAGCATCTACAGCATGCACTCGTTTGACTATGAGAAAGTCAAAGTGTTTCACATCCAGGTTCAGGCAAAGGACCAGGGCTCTCCATCTCTCAGCACCAACGCCACCGTCCATGTTTTTATCCTGGACCAGAACGACAACGCCCCCGCTGTCATTTACCCTTCCCCCCACGCAGCCTCCCACCTGAGGGTGCCCCGCACGGCCAAAGCGGGCCAACTAGTCACCAAGGTGACGGCAGTGGACGCGGACTCAGGCCACAATGCGTGGATCTCGTACAAAGTGTCTGAGGCCACAGACGCCTCTCTCTTCATGGTCAGTGTGTACACAGGGGAGGTGAGGACTAAACGTGCTGTGTCCGAGCACGACGACTCCTCTCAGAGGTTGATTGTTGAGGTCCAGGACGATGGGGAACCGGTCCAGTCGGCCACTGTCACGCTGTCCATCCTGCTGGAGGATGGTGTGAGTGAGCCAATGTTGGAGCTGAGACACAAGGCGTCCGAGCCCAGTAAGACAAGCGGCAGAATCACACTTTATTTGATTGTGTCTCTGGCCTCGGTGTCCGTGCTGTCTCTGGTGACTTTGCTCATCTTAGCGGTGAAATGCATGAGGAGCAGCAGAAGCAGAGCTAGTTGCTGCACGAGACGGACACACTGTGATGAGGACAAGAAACCCAACAGAAAGCTACACATTCAGCTCAACACTGATGGACCTATCAAGTACGTGGAGGTTCTGGGAGGAGACGTCATGTCTCAGAGCCACTCCTTCAGGTCGTGCATGTCTCCAATGTCAGAGTACAGTGATTTCACTTTGGTGAAGCCCAGCAGCACCACTGACTTTAAGGAGGTCATCAGCGTCCTGGACGCCTCTTTACCTGACAGCACCTGGACCTTTGAGAGCCAGCAGGTGAGCACTACTTTGGTTTGCAATGAAGGACAACTTGAAGTGATTAATGCATTTTTCTAGAAATTAATTTTGCCTATGCACGTGGTGCCATAAATCCACTTGAATGCTTCAACACCATAAAAGTGGACAGTGACTGTTCATGTGCTATTTTACTGGTTTGTTCCTGGGCCAGAACTTAATAATAATATAATAGAACTGATCATAGTCAGAGACCATGACTGAAAGTGTAACAGGCGTGTGTGTGTACATGTGCGTATGTAATTAGTATATTTTATTTAGGTGACATGTTGACTAGAATCCATTTGTTAATTTCAATAAAGCAATTGATCAAAATCTAATGTATCAAAATCTATATTTTATAGTGATTATTTTTTTAGACTCATATCTGTTAAATGTCACTCACTTGCTACGTATGGGTATAGACCGTAGAATCTATCCATTGTCGATATTTACTCTAAGTAATCATTTGAGTTGTTTTGCTGTTTTTAGGAAACAAATTATTCAGGGAACCTTTTATCCACTGCTCTGAGTACATTAAAAAACCTCAATATTTAGATGTGTATTATTAGTATATATTAGTATCAATATTATCCGAATCTACCCTGTTTGTGTTGGAAGTGTAGGAGAGACGCTGCAGCCTTCCGTGTGAGCATCGGCTTAGCTCTCATTGGTGGATAGGCTCTAGTGTTGTGGTCCAATAAGATTCAGAACTGTACAAAGCAATCTATTCCCCGCCCCCATGCAGCTTCATCTGAGTATCCAAACAGCCAGAGGAGAGAGGGAGAGCGTGTCCGTGTGTATGTGCAGTGTGCTCGTTTTTTTTCGTCATTTTTACATTCATATAAATTAAAGACTCATGCGCTGTAAATGGGGACTATTTTTTCACGGATTCACATCCGCAGCGGTGAATTTCATTTTGATTTTTATGGTCAAATCGACGGGGATGTTTGCATCGTGACGGCGCAAGGATGACAAAGACAATAGGATACCGAGACTGGAGATGGCAGGCTCTTTTGTGGCATCATGTCTTCCTCTTGTGGACTACAGTGGATGCACAGACTCGTTACAGCATCCCGGAGGAGCTCAAACAAGGTTCAGTGGTGGGAAATCTTGCCAAAGATCTGTCTTTGGGACTGTCTGAGATATTTGAGCGCAAGCTGCGTGTCGCCTCTGAGGCTGGTAAGCAGTATTTCAGCGTGGATGCGGGGAAGGGAGAGCTGCTGGTCAATGACAGAATAGACAGAGAGGCTTTATGCGGACAAAGCGCCAGCTGTGTGCTCCCTCTGCAGGTCGTCATTGAGGACCCGTTGCAGCTTTTCCGTGTGGAGGTAGAAATACAGGACATTAATGATAACGCGCCCCGCTTCCCCTCGAATGACGTCACACTGGAGATTTCAGAAATTACGGTCCTTGGGGTCCGTTTTCCAGTAGAAAGCGCCGTTGATCCAGACGTGGGCCCGAATTCGCTCAAGACGTACACTCTCAGTAAAGACGAGTGTTTTAATATAAGACTCAAAGAGGTTGCAGGAGGGAGAAAAGTACCTGAGCTCGTTTTAGTAAAACCTTTAGACAGAGAGAAGAAGTCTGTTCATCAGCTTTTGCTTACAGCTCTGGATGGAGGCAACCCTGTAAAATCGGGGACATCACAAATTATAATAAAAATTCTTGACAATAATGACAATGTTCCAGCCTTTGAGAAAACATTGTATAAAATGTCTGTGGCTGAAAACCTTGAAAGAGGTGCAACCATTGTGCAGACAAAAGCCACCGACATGGACGATGGCCCAAATGGAGAAATAGAATATTTTTTTGGTGCTCACACACCTGAAAGCGTCCTCTCTACATTTACTATTGATAATATGACAGGCACGATATTTTTAAAACACATTTTAGATTTCGAGTCCATCTCAAATTATGAACTAGACATAACTGCTAAAGATAAAGGCCTTCCTAGAATGGAGGGTCATTGTACTGTCCATGTTGAAGTTCTAGATGTAAATGACAATGCCCCAGAAATAATACTCACCTCCAATGCAAAGCCTGTCCGTGAGGACTCTCCTAATGGCACTGTGGTAGCTTTGCTCAGTGTTAGAGATGATGACACTGGCAGTAATGGTAAAGTTACATTACATCTCCCCACGAAATATCCATTTGTCCTAAAACCATCCTTTTCTAACAATTATGCGCTGGTCACCAGTGGTGCTTTAGACAGAGAGAGAGTGTCTGAGTATAAGATAGAGATAACTGCCACTGATTCAGGATCTCCTCCTCTCTCCAGTAAGAAAATGATAGCTGTCAGCATCACTGATGTCAATGACAACCCTCCTGTATTCTCTCAGAGCTCTTATAATGTTTATTTAAAAGAGAACGGAGTAGCAGGCTCTATACTGTACTCGGTGTCTGCATGTGATCTGGATGGCGGTGAAAACGCCAAAGTGTCTTACTCTATCGTGGACTCTAAAGTGCAGGACGTGTCCGTGTCGTCTTATGTTTACATGAACTCAGAGAACGGCAGCATCTACAGCATGCACTCGTTTGACTATGAGAAAGTCAAAGTGTTTCACATCCAGGTTCAGGCGAAGGACCAGGGCTCTCCATCTCTCAGCACCAACGCCACCGTCCATGTTTTTATCCTGGACCAGAACGACAACGCCCCCGCTGTCATTTACCCTTCCCCCCACGCAGCCTCCCACCTGAGGGTGCCCCGCATGGCAAAGGCCGGCCACCTGGTCACAAAGGTGACGGCCGTGGACGCAGACTCGGGCCACAACGCGTGGATCTCGTACAAAGTGTCTGAGGCCACAGACGCCTCTCTCTTCATGGTCAGTGTGTACACAGGGGAGGTGAGGACTAAACGTGCTGTGTCCGAGCACGACGACTCCTCTCAGAGGTTGATTCTAGAAGTTCAGGATGATGGGGAACCTGTCCAGTCAGCCACCGTCACGCTGTTCATCCTGCTGGAGGACGGTGTGAGTGAGCCCATGTTGGAGTTGAGACACAAGGCATCTGAGCCCAGCAAGACAAGCGGCAGAATCACACTTTATTTGATTGTGTCTCTGGCCTCGGTGTCCGTGCTGTCTCTGGTGACTTTGCTCATCTTAGCGGTGAAATGCATGAGGAGCAGCAGAAGCAGCGCTAGTTGCTGCACGAGACGGACACACTGTGATGAGGACAAGAAACCCAACAGAAATCTGCACATTCAGCTCAACACTGATGGACCTATCAAGTACGTGGAGGTTCTGGGAGGAGACGTCATGTCTCAGAGTCACTCCTTCAGGTCGTGCATGTCTCCAATGTCAGAGTACAGTGATTTCACTTTGGTGAAGCCCAGCAGCACCACTGACTTTAAGGAGGTCATCAGCGTCTTGGACGCCTCTTTACCTGACAGCACCTGGACCTTTGAGAGCCAGCAGGTGAGCACTACTTTTGTTTGCAATGAAGGACAACTTGCAGCGTTTTGACTCCTTGTCAAGCACACTTTGGCATTGTTTGTGTTCAACTAGTGATTCATCTTCTCATCAACAATGGCAGTATGTTGGTTGAGTTACATTGTCTTTTAGCAATTTTGTCCTTGTTGTTGTAGGTTGAATGCAGCAAACAGGATGAACTTAAGCCCCACATAAAGCCTCAAATATTGAACATGACCTTGAAGTCCCAAAGCGTTTTATATACTATTTGTCTTATTGTGTAAGTTGACTTTTTATCTCATGTAAATACTCTACTGCTCTATCTGTTCAGATATTATGATTCAATCCTATTTTCTTCAACATAAACACACATTTTGGTTAGGTTTATTGACCTTCCTTACCCGCAGTTATATTCTTCTATTACATTTTTTAAACAAATATTATTGGAAATTGGTGCATGAAAATCAGGTAGTATACTCCTCACATGCAACACAATGAGGAGGGAAAAAAACTTTAAAAATATCAAAAACAGTGGTTGATATAAAGGTAATAGATCCACTAATTTCCTCATATCAGTTACATTTATTTCGATTTTGCATTGTTGCTTAACTGGGCAATTATCGATTTGATTTAACATTTAATACTTTCTATATTAAAGATCTATCATCTAACAGGCTCTTTGTGTTAAGATTTTCAATTCATGATCAATACCTCTTGTAATTCTAAAGAAACTAAATAGATGAAAATTCGTCATACTCCTCACATAGAGACAATTCAGGACCACTGAGTGAACAGCGACTCTGAAATAAAGCATCTTCACAGTGAAGGTCAAGAAAACTTTTTCATTCATTTTTGCTTCGTGTATGTATCATTGTTCTTCTTGTCCTGTATATATACATTTAATTTTAAATACATGTATATGGCTATAATTTTATTTAACAATTTTGTCGATTTATTGGTTTAAAAACTGTGCACTTCAAACGTCTTGTAAAGAGGAAAAAGTGCTGTGACTTTAAAGAGCCTATCAAGATGCGCTTCCTCCTCATTGGCTGGTGGAAGTACAAGCAGTGGACCAATAGAATTGAAGACTGTACAAAGCAATCGAGTCCCTGCCCCCACTCAGCTTCATCACACTATCACGTAGAATGCACTGAGCTGCAGCACAGACAGGAAAGAATGAGCTCCTATTTTCTGACATCAGAACAAATATAATAATGTAGTTATGCTCAGACGGCGTGGCTTGTTTATTCTGGAATTATCCCCCGTTTTTCTGGACGTAACATTTGCTGTGAAGAGGATGTTGATGTGGATGTTTGCGTGGTAGCGAGCCAGGATGACAAAGACAATAGGATACCGAGACTGGAGATGGCAGGCTCTTTTGTGGCATCATGTCTTCCTCTTGTGGACTACAGTGGATGCACAGACTCGTTACAGCATCCCAGAAGAGCTCAAACAAGGTTCTGTGGTTGGAAATCTTGCCAAAGATCTGTCTTTGGGACTGTCTGAGATATTTGAGCGCAAGCTGCGTGTCGCCTCTGAGGCTGGTAAGCAGTATTTCAGCGTGGATGCGGGGAAGGGAGAGCTGCTGGTCAATGACAGAATAGACAGAGAGGCTTTATGCGGACAAAGCGCCAGCTGTGTGCTCCCTCTGCAGGTCGTTGTAGAAAATCCTTTAAGGTCGCATCGAATTGAGGTAGAAATTAAAGACATTAACGACAATTCACCTCGTTTTCCGACAGCGGAAATTAACCTTAAAATACCAGAATCAGTTTCTGTGGGCAGACGTTTTCCTTTGGAGATTGCAGAGGACCCTGATGTGAGAGAAAATTCTGTGAAAGCCTACACTCTCAATAAAAATGATTATTTTTCTTTAAAATTTAAAGAGACAAAAAATGGAAAATCTGTGCCTGAATTAGTGTTAGAAAAATCAGTGGATCGGGAAAACATGCCCATTCATCAGCTGGTCTTAGCAGCACTGGATGGAGGAAATCCTGTTAAATCTGGAACATGTAAAATTATCATAAATGTGCTTGATATTAATGACAATTTTCCTATTTTTGACGAAAACGACTACAAGGTTTCTCTAAAAGAAAATAGTACCAAAGGAACATTTGTGAAGAGAGTAACAGCTAAAGATGCAGATGAAGGCATTAATGCTGAGATTAAATACTGTTTTGGTACTCGCACTCCAGAGGCTGTTTTATCAACATTTGAAATTAATGAAGTCACTGGAAAAATTATTTTAAAAGGAGAATTGGACTATGAAACATTCCCATCTTATCTGATTGACATTACTGCCAAAGACAAAGGTGTACCTGAAATGGAGAGTCACTGTCAGTTACAGTTAGATGTAGAGGACATAAATGATAATGCTCCAGAAATTATTCTGACCTCTAAACCCAGTCCTGTAAGAGAAGATGCTCCATATGGCACAGTGGTTGCTTTGATTACTGTTAAAGATATTGACTCTGGTAATAATGGAAACGTGACGCTGCAGCTTCCCAAAAGTTCACCTTTATCCCTGAAACAGTCTTTCTCTAAAAATTATGAACTGGTCACCAGTGGTGCTTTAGACAGAGAGAGAGTGTCTGAGTATAAGATAGAGATAACAGCCACTGATTCAGGATCTCCTCCTCTCTCCAGTAAGAAAATGATAGCTGTCAGCATCACTGATGTCAATGACAACCCTCCTGTATTCTCTCAGAGCTCTTATAATGTTTATTTAAAAGAGAACGGAGTAGCAGGCTCTATACTGTACTCGGTGTCTGCATGTGACCTGGATGCTGGTGAAAACGCCAAAGTGTCTTACTCTATCGTGGACTCTAAAGTGCACGACGTGTCCGTGTCGTCTTATGTTTACATGAACTCAGAGAACGGCAGCATCTACAGCATGCACTCGTTTGACTATGAGAAAGTCAAAGTGTTTCACATCCAGGTTCAGGCAAAGGACCAGGGCTCTCCATCTCTCAGCACCAACGCCACCGTCCATGTTTTTATCCTGGACCAGAACGACAACGCCCCCGCTGTCATTTACCCTTCCCCCCACGCAGCCTCCCACCTGAGGGTGCCCCGCACGGCCAAAGCGGGCCAACTAGTCACCAAGGTGACGGCAGTGGACGCGGACTCAGGCCACAATGCGTGGATCTCGTACAAAGTGTCTGAGGCCACAGACGCCTCTCTCTTCATGGTCAGTGTGTACACAGGGGAGGTGAGGACTAAACGTGCTGTGTCCGAGCACGACGACTCCTCTCAGAGGTTGATTGTTGAGGTCCAGGACGATGGGGAACCGGTCCAGTCGGCCACTGTCACGCTGTCCATCCTGCTGGAGGATGGTGTGAGTGAGCCCATGTTGGAGCTGAGACACAAGGCGTCCGAGCCCAGTAAGACAAGTGGCAGAATCACACTTTATTTGATTGTGTCTCTGGCCTCGGTGTCCGTGCTGTCTCTGGTGACTTTGCTCATCTTAGCGGTGAAATGCATGAGGAGCAGCAGAAGCAGAGCTAGTTGCTGCACGAGACGGACACACTGTGATGAGGACAAGAAACCCAACAGAAAGCTGCACATTCAGCTCAACACTGATGGACCTATCAAGTACGTGGAGGTTCTGGGAGGAGACGTCATGTCTCAGAGTCACTCCTTCAGGTCGTGCATGTCTCCAATGTCAGAGTACAGTGATTTCACTTTGGTGAAGCCCAGCAGCACCACTGACTTTAAGGAGGTCATCAGCGTCCTGGACGCCTCTTTACCTGACAGCACCTGGACCTTTGAGAGCCAGCAGGTGAGCACTACTTTTGTTTGCAATGAAGGACAAGTTGCAGTGTTTTGACTCCTTGTCATGCACACTTTGGCATTGTTTGTGTTCAACTAGTGATTTATATTTGTATCTACAATGATAGTATATTGGTTGATTTACTTTCTTTTGTTTAGTCGTTCTTGTTGTAATCACAAATTGTGGGTTGAATGCAGAAACCTTGGTGCATTTAACCCACACAGGAAGCCTAAAATATTCTTCATATGATAAAAAGCTATTTTATTTACAATACTTAACTGCAGCGTAATTTGCCACTTTATCTGAAATTTAAATTATTTGCTGCTCCATCTGATCAGTTGTTGTCCGTTTTTCTTTTTTTAAAGCAGCAGATTAGGTAGTTGCAACTGATTCCGTACATACAACACAAGGATAATAATTTAAGACTGTAAAATGCATCAACAGCACAGTATTACAGCAAGTTTTTTTGATTTTCCTCTCATACACATTGATCTAGCCGAACACATTTTGCTGTCTTGGCACTTAAATAAATATGAATTAGGATTTAATATTTCTTTGAATGTTAGGACCCATCACTGACAATGTGTTATTTTTTAAATTATGCTGAGCATCTCTTGTAGTACTTCTCAATACACTAAACAGATGAAGATATATCAAACTTCTCAAGATGAACACAAATCAGCACCGTTGAATGGACAGCGACTTTGACAAAAATCAACAGCACAGTAGTTGAATCACAACTTGGTCATTATTTTTGTCTCAAATATGAAGTACACTTTATGTTGTATTTATACATTTAATTTAATTTAAAATACTTTCACATGTCGGTTCTAATTTTATTTGACATTTACTGGATTTACTTAAAAAAAACGAATGTACTTTGCTGATATTTGTCTTTACAACGTTATAGTAATGCTTGCCAAGACTAAAAAGTGCTGTGACTTTAAGAGCGCATGGAGCTCTGCTTCCTCCTCATTGGTTGGTGGAAGTAGAAGCAGTGAACCAATAGAAATGAAGACTGTACAAAGCAATCTAGTCCCTGCCCCCACGCAGCTTCATCACACTAACACGTAGAATGCACTGAGCTGCAACCCAGAGAGAAAAAGAACGAGCTCCTATTTTCTCACATCAAAACCAATTTAATTCAGTAGTTATGCTCAGACGGCGTGGCTCGTTTGTTCTGGAATTATCCCCCGTTTTTCTGGACGTAACAATTGTTGTGAAGAGGATGTTGATGTGGATGTTTGCGTGGTAGCGAGCAAGGATGACAAAGACAATGGGATACCGAGACTGGAGATGGCAGGCTCTTTTGTGGCATCATGTCTTCCTCTTGTGGACTACAGTGGATGCACAGACTCGTTACAGCATCCCAGAGGAGCTCAAACAAGGTTCTGTGGTGGGAAATCTGGCCAAAGATCTGTCTTTGGGACCGTCTGAAATATTTGAGCGCAAGCTGCGTGTCGCCTCTGAGGCTGGTAAGCAGTATTTCAGCGTGGATGCGGGGAAGGGAGAGCTGCTGGTCAATGACAGAATAGACAGAGAGGCTTTATGCGGACAAAGCGCCAGCTGTGTGCTCCCTCTGCAGGTCGTTGTTGAAAATCCTTTGAGATCCCATCGAATTGAGATAGACATTAAGGACATTAACGACAATTCACCACAATTTCATACAAAAGAACTATATTTAAATATTGCTGAATCGGCCGCAGTAGGGACTCGTTTCCTATTGGAAGGTGCGGAGGATTATGACGTTGGAAGTAATTCGGTCAAGTCCTACACGCTGGCTAAAAACGACTGCTTCACGTTGAAAATGAAGGAGGTTGAGGATGGCAAATTAGTGCCTGAGTTAGTGTTAGAAAAGCCTTTGGACAGAGAGAAGACATCATCCCATCAGCTCCTATTGACTGCTTTAGACGGAGGGAATCCAGTCATGTCTGGCACTGCACAAATTAATGTTATAGTGCTTGATAATAATGATAATTTCCCAATTTTTGATAAAAATGTGTACAAAACTTCCTTAAAAGAGAATGTGGACAAAGACACATTTGCACTTAAAATTACAGCGACTGATGCAGATGAGGGACCAAACGGAGAGGTTGAATATTTTTTTGGTCCACGCACACCAGATTCTGTCTTATCTGTATTTGAATTAAATTCAGAAACGGGTGAAATAATTTTAACAGGAGAATTAGATTATGAAAAAGCAACATCTTACAAAGTTGAAGTGATTGCAAAGGACAAAGGAGTACCTGTAATGGAGAGTCACTGTCGTGTGCAGATTGATGTTATTGATGTTAATGATAATGCTCCAGAAATTATCCTCACTTCAGAACCACAGCCGGTCAGGGAGGATGCACCAAGTGGATCAGTTGTGGCTCTGCTTACATCACGTGATGCAGACTCTGCTAATAATAGCAAAGTAACACTGCAGCTACCTCAAGGCTCTCCTTTTAGTCTTAAACCATCTTTTTCTAATAATTATGAACTGGTCACCAGTGGTGCTTTAGACAGAGAGAGAACGTCTGAGTATAAGATAGAGATAACTGCCACTGATTCAGGATCTCCTCCTCTCTCCAGTAACAAAATGATAGCTGTCAGCATCACTGATGTCAATGACAACCCTCCTGTATTCTCTCAGAGCTCTTATAATGTTTATTTAAAAGAGAACGGAGTAGCAGGCTCTATACTGTACTCGGTGTCTGCATGTGACCTGGATGCTGGTGAAAACGCCAAAGTGTCTTACTCTATCGTGGACTCTAAAGTGCACGACGTGTCCGTGTCGTCTTATGTTTACATGAACTCAGAGAACGGCAGCATCTACAGCATGCACTCGTTTGACTATGAGAAAGTCAAAGTGTTTCACATCCAGGTTCAGGCAAAAGACCAGGGCTCTCCATCTCTCAGCACAAATGCCACCGTCCATGTTTTTATCCTGGACCAGAACGACAACGCCCCCGCTGTCATTTACCCTTCCCCCCACGCATCCTCCCACTTGAGGGTGCCCCGCACGGCCAAAGCGGGCCACCTAGTTACCAAGGTGACGGCCGTGGATGCGGACTCAGGCCACAACGCGTGGATCTCGTACAAAGTGTCTGAGGCCACAGACGCCTCTCTCTTCATGGTCAGTGTGTACACAGGGGAGGTGAGGACTAAACGTGCTGTGTCCGAGCACGACGACTCCTCTCAGAGGTTGATTGTAGAAGTCCAGGATGATGGGGAACCGGTCCAATCAACCACCGTCACGCTGTCCATCCTGCTGGAGGACGGTGTGAGTGAACCAATGTTGGAGCTGAGACACAAGGCGTCTGAGCCCAGCAAGACAAGTGGCAGAATCACACTTTATTTGATTGTGTCTCTGGCCTCGGTGTCCGTGCTGTCTCTGGTGACTTTGCTCATCTTAGCGGTGAAATGCATGAGGAGCAGCAGAAGCAGCGCTAGTTGCTGCACGAGACGGACACACTGTGATGAGGACAAGAAACCCAACAGAAATCTGCACATTCAGCTCAACACTGATGGACCTATCAAGTACGTGGAGGTTCTGGGAGGAGACGTCATGTCTCAGAGTCACTCCTTCAGGTCGTGCATGTCTCCAATGTCAGAGTACAGTGATTTCACTTTGGTGAAGCCCAGCAGCACCACTGACTTTAAGGAGGTCATCAGCGTCCTGGACGCCTCTTTACCTGACAGCACCTGGACCTTTGAGAGCCAGCAGGTGAGGACTACTTTTGTTTGCAATGAAGGACACTTGCAGCACTTTGACTCCTTGTCGTGCACGCTTTGCCATTGTTTGTGTTCAACTCGTGATTTATCTTTGCATCTACAATGGCAGCATGTTGGTTGATTTTCATTATGTTTTGTCCTTCTTGTTGTAATCACATATTGTGGCTTGGATGCAGAAAACTGGATACATTTAACCCACACATGAAGCCTCACATATTCCCTAACGGGGCCAAAGCTATTTTATTCATGATATTTAATAGCAGTGTTACTTGCCTCATTATCTGCCTTGTGTATTTTCCACTGCTCCATCTGCTTAAATATTATCAGATAGTTATTTATCTGCAAAACAAACCATCCTATTGGTTATTAGCCTCCTCTTTTTCTATATAATTTATCATATATTTTTGCATACATTGATGGAAATTGTTGTCCATCTAATGCAGAAAATTAGGTACATGCCTCCTGCTCTTCTAACAATACAACACAATAAGACTGACCAGTGACTTTAAAATGCATCAACTATACAGTGTTAAGAATACTTTCTTTAATTTCCTCCCATACACATTAATCTTGCCTAACATGCAACCAACTTTTCTTGGCTCTTTAACAAAATATTTAATACTTCTTACAAACTATTAGGATCCATACCATTTTTAACATTATTTATATGTATTAATATTTTTTTATTATGCTCCGTACTTCTACATACACTAAACTGATTAAGTTTTGTCAAACGATTGACACCGAAAATATTCAGCACCATTGAGTGGACAGCGACATGGAAATGAAGTCACAACACAGTGTTAACTATAATCATAACTAATAACTTTTTCGTTCACTTTTTGCTTATATTTATCTTTGTACACTTTATCTCTTTAATTTAATTTTAAATACTTTTACATGTTGGTTTTAATGTTTTTTTTAAATCTATATTTAGTGGATTTTGTTTTCTGAAAATCATGTACTCCACTGATATTTGTCATTAAATCAGTATATTAATATTTCCTGAGCGGAAAAAGTGCTGTCACTTTAAGAGCGTATGGAGATAAGCTTTCTTGTCATTGGCTGGTGGAAGTAGAAGCAGTGAACCAATAGAATTGAAGACTGTACAAAGCAATCTAGTCCCTGCCCCCACGCAGCTTCATCACACTATCACGTAGAATGCACTGAGCTGCAGCACAGAGAGGAAAGAACAAGCTTCTATTTTCTAACATCAAAACCAATTTAATTCAGTAGTTATGATCAGACGGCGTGGCTCGTTTGTTCTGGAATTATCCCCCGTTTTTCTGGACGTAACAATTGTTGTGAAGAGGATGTTGATGTGGATGTTTGCGTTGTAACGAGCAAGGATGACAAAGACAATGGGATACCGAGACTGGAGATGGCAGGCTCTTTTGTGGCATCATGTCTTCCTCTTGTGGACTACAGTGGATGCACAGACTCGTTACAGCATCCCGGAGGAGCTCAAACAAGGTTCAGTGGTGGGAAATCTGGCCAAAGATCTGTCTTTGGGACTGTCTGAGATATTTGAGCGCAAGCTGCGTGTCGCCTCTGAGGCTGGTAAGCAGTATTTCAGCGTGGATGCGGGGAAGGGCGAGCTGCTGGTCAATGACAGAATAGACAGAGAGGCTTTATGCGGACAAAGCGCCAGCTGTGTGCTCCCTCTGCAGGTCGTTGTAGAAAATCCGTTACAGTTACATCGAATTGAAGTGGAAATAAAAGACGTCAATGACAATGCTCCAAGTTTTCTAAAAAATGAAAATGTGATGGAAATAGCCGAGTCCACCGTTGTAGGTGTGCATTTTCCCCTGGAGAGTGCCGAGGATCCTGATGTAGGAAGTAACACAGTGAAGACATACACACTCAGCAAAGACGAATGTTTTACATTAAAAGTAAGAGAAATTGAAAATGGAAGAAAAATGCCTGAATTGGTGTTAAATAAGTCATTAGATCGTGAGAAAAGAGCCGTTCATCATTTAATTCTTACAGCTATGGATGGTGGCAATCCGGTTAAATCTGGAACTTCCAAAATAACAATACATGTTCTTGATATTAACGACAATGTCCCTGCGTTTGATAATAAATTATATAAAGTATATATTCAAGAAAACAGCCCAAATGGCACTTTTGTTGTTACAACAAAGGCAACTGACATAGACGACGGTCCAAACGGTGAAATAGAGTACTCTCTAGGCATACATACACCACCATCAGTGCAAGCATTATTTTATATAGACCCTGTTAGTGGAGATATATTTTTAAAAAATAATTTGGACCATGAACATCAGTCCTCTTATCGAATTGACATTAGTGCAAAAGATAAAGGCTTGCCAAAAATGGAAGGCCATTGCAGTGTTCAAGTTGATGTATTAGATATAAATGATAATGCTCCTGAAATTGTACTGACTTCTAAACCCAGTTCTGTACCGGAAGACTCTGGTACGGGAACAGTTGTAGCCTTGCTGAGTGTACGTGATCTTGACTCTGGTGAAAACAGTAAAGTGACTTTAGATCTTCCCAAAGGCTCTCCTTTTACTCTTAAACCATCTTTTTCTAACAATTATGCGCTGGTCACCAGTGGTGCTTTAGACAGAGAGAGTGTGTCTGAGTATAAGATAGAGATAAGAGCCACTGATTCAGGATCTCCTCCTCTCTCCAGTAAGAAAATGATAGCTGTCAGCATCACTGATGTCAATGACAACCCTCCTGTATTCTCTCAGAGCTCTTATAATGTTTATTTAAAAGAGAACGGAGTAGCAGGCTCTATACTGTACTCGGTGTCTGCATGTGACCTGGATGCTGGTGAAAACGCCAAAGTGTCTTACTCTATCGTGGACTCTAAAGTGCACGACGTGTCCGTGTCGTCTTATGTTTACATGAACTCAGAGAACGGCAGCATCTACAGCATGCACTCGTTTGACTATGAGAAAGTCAAAGTGTTTCACATCCAGGTTCAGGCAAAGGACCAGGGCTCTCCATCTCTCAGCACCAACGCCACCGTCCATGTTTTTATCCTGGACCAGAACGACAACGCCCCCACTGTCATTTACCCTTCTCCTCATGCTGCCTCCCACCTGAGGGTGCCCCGCATGGCAAAGGCAGGCCACCTGGTCACCAAGGTGACGGCCGTGGACGCGGACTCAGGCCACAATGCGTGGATCTCGTACAAAGTGTCTGAGGCCACAGACGCCTCTCTCTTCATGGTCAGTGTGTACACAGGGGAGGTGAGGACTAAACGTGCTGTGTCCGAGCACGACGACTCCTCTCAGAGGCTGATTGTGGAGGTCCAGGATGATGGGGAACCGGTCCAGTCGGCCACCGTCACGCTGTCCATCCTTCTGGAGGACGGTGTGAGCGAGCCCATGTTGGAGTTGAGACACAAGGCGTCTGAACCCAGTAAGACAAGCGGCAGAATCACACTTTATTTGATTGTGTCTCTGGCGTCGGTGTCCGTGCTGTCTCTGGTGACTTTGCTCATCTTAGCGGTGAAATGCATGAGGAGCAGCAGAAGCAGCGCTAGTTGCTGCACGAGACGGACACACTGTGATGAGGACAAGAAACCCAACAGAAATCTGCACATTCAGCTCAACACTGATGGACCTATCAAGTACGTGGAGGTTCTGGGAGGAGACGTCATGTCTCAGAGCCACTCCTTCAGGTCGTGCATGTCTCCAATGTCGGAGTACAGTGATTTCACTTTGGTGAAGCCCAGCAGTACCACTGACTTTAAGGAGGTCATCAGCGTCCTGGACGCCTCTTTACCTGACAGCACCTGGACCTTTGAGAGCCAGCAGGTGAGCACTACTTTGGTTTGCAATGAAGGACAACTTGCAGTACTTTGACTCCTTGTCATGCACACTTTGGCAATGTTTGTGTTCAACTCGTGACCAATCTTCTCATCCATAATGGCAGTATATTGGTTCATTTACATTCTCTTGTTTACTCCTTTATTGTTGTAATTACATATTGCGGGATGGATGCATCAAACTGGATGCATTGAACCCACACATGAAGCCTCAAATATTCCTCAACAGGAACAAAGCTTTTTAATTTGGAATATTTATTTGCAGTGCAACTTGTCTCTCTATCTGCAGTGTAGAATCTCTGCTGCTCCATCTGCTCAGATATTATCAGATCATTCTGTTGTCTGCAACATAAACCACCTTGTTGGTTTATTAACCTAATTTCCTCTTTTTTAATCAAGAATTTATAAAAATGTATATTTTTTTTATACATCGATGGAAATTGTTATTCTTTTTATGCAGAAAATTAGGTACATACCTCCTGCTCCTATAGACTCCCATAAAATGAGACTGACTAGTGACTTTAAAATGCATCATTACAGGGTAACTCATAGTTTGTTTAATTTCTTCCCATACACGTTGATCTTGCTTAGACACGATCCATACAATTTTTAACATTATTTGTATGTGTTTAATATTTTCAAGTTATGCTCAGTACATCCCTTAAATAGAGCACTTCTAAATATACTAAACGGATAATTGGTCAAACTAGCCACATTTATACATTTCAGCACCATTGATGGGACAGCGACTTTGAAATAAAGCAAGCAGTGTTAAAATTATAACCAATATTGTTTAATTTTTTTCTTAAATGTATTATTGTACACTTTATATGATATATATATATATACATTTAATTTAATTTTAAATACTTTTTCATGTTGGTTTTAATGTGTTTTGATGTATTTGGTGGATTTCTTTTTTTTTTTTTAAATCATGCACCCTTGATAATTGTCATTTTAACGGAGAGTGCTTGCAAAGAGGAAAAAAGTGTTGTGACTTTCAGAGCGTATGGAGCTCTGCTTCCTCCTCATTGGTTGGTGGAAGGACAAGCCGTGAACCAATAGAATTGAAGACTGTACAAAGCAATCTAGTCCCTGCCCCCACTCAGCTTCATCACACTAACACGTAGAATGCACTGAGCTGCAGCACAGAGAGGAAAGCATGAGCTCCTATTTTCTAACATAAAAACCAGTTTAATTCAGTAGTTATGATCAGACGGCGTGGCTCGTTTGTTCTGGAATTATCCCCCGTTTTTCTGGACGTAACAATTGTTGTAAAGAGGATGTTGATGTGGATGTTTGCGTGGTAGCGAGCAAGGATGACAAAGACAATAGGATACCGAGACTGGAGATGGCAGGCTCTTTTGTGGCATCATGTCTTCCTCTTGTGGACTACAGTGGATGCACAGACTCGTTACAGCATCCCAGAGGAGCTCAAACAAGGTTCTGTGGTGGGAAATCTGGCCAAAGATCTGTCTTTGGGACCGTCTGAGATATTTGAGCGCAAGCTGCGTGTCGCCTCTGAGGCTGGTAAGCAGTATTTCAGCGTGGATGCGGGGAAGGGAGAGCTGCTGGTCAATGACAGAATAGACAGAGAGGCTTTATGCGGACAAAGCGCCAGCTGTGTGCTCCCTCTGCAGGTCGTTGTAGAAAATCCCCTAAATTTGCATCGAATTGAGGTAGAAATTAAAGACATTAACGACAATTCACCACAATTTCATACAAAAGAACTATATTTAAATATTGCTGAATCGGCCGCAGTAGGGACTCGTTTCCTATTGGAAGGTGCGGAGGATTATGACGTTGGAAGTAATTCGGTCAAGTCCTACACGCTGGCTAAAAACGACTGCTTCACGTTGAAAATGAAGGAGGTTGAGGATGGCAAATTAGTGCCTGAGTTAGTGTTAGAAAAGCCTTTGGACAGAGAGAAGACATCATCCCATCAGCTCCTATTGACTGCTTTAGACGGAGGGAATCCAGTCATGTCTGGCACTGCACAAATTAATGTTATAGTGCTTGATATCAATGATAATTTCCCAGTTTTTGACAAAAATTTATATAAAACGTCCTTACAAGAGAATGTGGCAAAGAACATATTTGCACTTAAAATTACAGCGACTGATGCAGATGAGGGACCAAACGGAGAAGTTGAATATTTTTTTGGTCCACGCACACCAGATTCTGTCTTATCTGTATTTGAATTAAATTCAAAAACGGGTGAAATCATTTTAAGAGGAGAATTAGATTATGAAAAAGCATCATCTTACAAAATTGAAGTGATTGCAAAGGACAAAGGAGTACCTGTAATGGAGAGTCACTGTCGTGTGCAGATTGATGTTATTGATGTTAATGATAATGCTCCAGAAATTATCCTCACTTCAGAACCGCAGCCGGTCCGTGAGGATGCACCAAGTGGATCAGTTGTGGCTCTGCTTACATCACGTGATGCAGACTCTGGTAATAATAGCAAAGTAACACTGCAGCTTCCTCAAGGCTCTCCTTTTAGTCTTAAACCATCTTTTTCGAACAATTATGCGCTGGTCACCAGTGGTGCTTTAGACAGAGAGAGTGTGTCTGAGTATAAGATAGAGATAACAGCCACTGATTCAGGATCTCCTCCTCTCTCCAGTAAGAAAATGATAGCTGTCAGCATCACTGATGTCAATGACAACCCTCCTGTATTCTCTCAGAGCTCTTATAATGTTTATTTAAAAGAGAACGGAGTAGCAGGCTCTATACTGTACTCGGTGTCTGCATGTGACCTGGATGCTGGTGAAAACGCCAAAGTGTCTTACTCTATCGTGGACTCTAAAGTGCAGGACGTGTCCGTGTCGTCTTATGTTTACATGAACTCAGAGAACGGCAGCATCTACAGCATGCACTCGTTTGACTATGAGAAAGTCAAAGTGTTTCACATCCAGGTTCAGGCAAAGGACCAGGGCTCTCCATCTCTCAGCACAAATGCCACCGTCCATGTTTTTATCCTGGACCAGAACGACAACGCCCCCGCTGTCATTTACCCTTCCCCCCACGCATCCTCCCACTTGAGGGTGCCCCGCACAGCCAAAGCAGGCCACTTAGTCACCAAGGTGACGGCCGTGGACGCGGACTCAGGCCACAACGCGTGGATCTCGTACAAAGTGTCTGAGGCCACAGACGCCTCTCTCTTCATGGTCAGTGTGTACACAGGGGAGGTGAGGACTAAACGTGCTGTGTCTGAGCACGACGACTCCTCTCAGAGGTTGATTGTAGAAGTCCAGGATGATGGGGAACCGGTCCAATCAGCCACCGTCACGCTGTCCATCCTGCTGGAGGACGGTGTGAGTGAGCCAATGTTGGAGCTGAGACACAAGGCGTCTGAACCCAGTAAGACAAGCGGCAGAATCACACTTTATTTGATTGTGTCTCTGGCCTCGGTGTCCGTGCTGTCTCTGGTGACTTTGCTCATCTTAGCGGTGAAATGCATGAGGAGCAGCAGAAGCAGCGCTAGTTGCTGCACGAGACGGACACACTGTGATGAGGACAAGAAACCCAACAGAAATCTGCACATTCAGCTCAACACTGATGGACCTATCAAGTACGTGGAGGTTCTGGGAGGAGACGTCATGTCTCAGAGTCACTCCTTCAGGTCGTGCATGTCTCCAATGTCAGAGTACAGTGATTTCACTTTGGTGAAGCCCAGCAGCACCACTGACTTTAAGGAGGTCATCAGCGTCCTGGACGCCTCTTTACCTGACAGCACCTGGACCTTTGAGAGCCAGCAGGTGAGCACTACTTTTGTTTGCAAATCAGGAATTGGAGCACTTCGACTCCTTGTCATGCACATGTGGTCATTGTGTGTCTTTAACTAATGATTAATCTTATCTACAATGGAAGTATGATGGTTCATTCACATTCTATTTACAATATTTACTTGCAGTGTAACTTGTCTCTTTATCTGCAATGTCAATTCTCCGCTGCTCCATCAGATATTATCAAATCATTCTGTCGTCTGAAACATAAACCACCCTGTTGGGGTTTATTGACCTAATTTCCTCTTTTTTTATATAATTTATCAAAATATATATTTTTCACACAATGATGAAAATTGTTACTTTTAATGCAGAAAATTAGGTACCGGTACATGCCTCCTGCTCCTTATACAATACCACACAGTGAGACTGACAAATGACTTTAAAATGCATCATTAAAGTGTTACTAATAGCTTCTTAATTTCCTCCTATACACACCGATGTTGCGTAACACACAACCCTCTTAAATACATATGAATGGAGTTTTAATATTTCTTCCAAACTATTAGGATCCATACCATTTTTAACATTATTTGTATGTGTTAATATTTTTAAGTTGTTCTCAGTACTTCATTTAATTAAATCACTTTTAAATACACTAAACAGATAATTTGTCAAACTCGTCACGTTAAAATGATTCAGCACCACAGAGTGGACAGCGACTCTGAAATGAAGCAACAACAGTGTTAAAATCATAACTAATAGTTTTTGTCATAGGTTTTCTTTCATTTTATTTATCATTGCACACTATATAGTATATATATGGTATATATGCAGTTAAAATAATTATAAAAACTGTTAAATATTAGTTTTAATGTTTGTTGATATATTTGGTAGATTTCCTTTTTTAAAAAAAAAAAACATGCACTCTTGAAAATTGTCATTCAAACTGTTTGCAAAGAGGAAAAAGTGTTGGGACTTTAAGAGCGTATGGAGCTCTGCTTCTTCCTCATTGGCTGGTGGAAGTACAACCAGCGGACCAATAGAATCGAAGACTGTACAAAGCAATCGAGTCCCTGCCCCCACGCAGCTTCATCACACTATCACGTAGAATGCACTGAGCTGCAGCGCAGAGAGGAAAGAACAAGCTCCTATTTTCTAACATCAAAACCAATTTAATTCAGTAGTTATGATCAGACGGCGTGGCTCGTTTGTTCTGGAATTATCCCCCGTTTTTCTGGACGTAACAATTGTTGTGAAGAGGATGTTGATGTGGATGTTTGCGTGGTAGCGAGCAAGGATGACAAAGACAATAGGATACCGAGACTGGAGATGGCAGGCTCTTTTGTGGCATCATGTCTTCCTCTTGTGGACTACAGTGGATGCACAGACTCGTTACAGCATCCCAGAAGAGCTCAAACAAGGTTCTGTGGTTGGAAATCTGGCCAAAGATCTGTCTTTGGGACTGTCTGAGATATTTGAGCGCAAGCTGCGTGTCGCCTCTGAGGCTGGTAAGCAGTATTTCAGCGTGGATGCGGGGAAGGGAGAGCTGCTGGTCAATGACAGAATAGACAGAGAGGCTTTATGCGGACAAAGCGCCAGCTGTGTGCTCCCTCTGCAGGTCGTTGTAGAAAATCCTTTAAGGTCGCATCGAATTGAGGTAGAAATTAAAGACATTAACGACAATTCACCTCGTTTTCCGACAGCGGAAATTAACCTTAAAATACCAGAATCTGTTGCGGTTGGGACACGTTTTCCTTTGGAGAGTGCAGATGATCCTGATGTTGGAGGAAATTCTTTGAAAAGTTACACATTAATTAAAAATGATTATTTTTCTTTAAAATTTAAAAACGAAAAAAATGGTCTAACTTCACCAGAGTTAGTATTGGACAAATCATTGGACAGGGAAAACATGCCCATTCATCAGCTGCTATTAACAGCACTGGATGGAGGAAACCCTGTTAAATCTGGAACATGTCAAATTATCATAAATGTGCTTGATATTAACGACAATGTTCCGATATTTGATGAAAAAGAGTACAAATTATCTTTAAAGGAAAATAGCACAAAAGGAACATTTGTCATGAAAGTTAAAGCTACAGATATTGATCATGGCGTCAACAGTGAAATTAAATATTCTTTAGGGTCTCGCACTCCAGCGGCTGTTTTATCAACATTTGAAATTAACGAACTGACAGGAGAAATTGTTTTAAAAGGAGAATTAGACTATGAAACATTCCCATCTTATCTGATTGACATTACTGCCAAAGACAAAGGTGTACCTGAAATGGAGGGTCACTGTCGCCTGCAGCTCAATATTGAAGACATAAATGATAATGCTCCTGAAATTATTCTGACCTCTAAACCCAGTCCTGTACGAGAAGATGCTCCATATGGCACAGTGGTGGCTTTGATTAGTGTTAAAGATATTGACTCTGGTAATAATGGAAACGTGACGCTCCAGCTTCCCAAAGGTTCCCCTTTCTCCCTGAAACCATCTTTCTCCCAAAATTATGAACTGGTCACCAGTGGTGCTTTAGACAGAGAGAGAGTGTCTGAGTATAAGATAGAGATAACTGCCACTGATTCAGGATCTCCTCCTCTCTCCAGTAAGAAAATGATAGCTGTCAGCATCACTGATGTCAATGACAACCCTCCTGTATTCTCT
Source organism: Dunckerocampus dactyliophorus (assembly GCF_027744805.1). Taxonomy (NCBI): domain Eukaryota; kingdom Metazoa; phylum Chordata; class Actinopteri; order Syngnathiformes; family Syngnathidae; genus Dunckerocampus; species Dunckerocampus dactyliophorus. The sequence continues at coordinate 27,442,281 of NC_072829.1, forward strand.
CAGAGCTCTTATAATGTTTATTTAAAAGAGAACGGAGTAGCAGGCTCTATACTGTACTCGGTGTCTGCATGTGACCTGGATGCTGGTGAAAACGCCAAAGTGTCTTACTCTATCGTGGACTCTAAAGTGCACGACGTGTCCGTGTCGTCTTATGTTTACATGAACTCAGAGAACGGCAGCATCTACAGCATGCACTCGTTTGACTATGAGAAAGTCAAAGTGTTTCACATCCAGGTTCAGGCAAAGGACCAGGGCTCTCCATCTCTCAGCACCAACGCCACCGTCCATGTTTTTATCCTGGACCAGAACGACAACGCCCCCGCTGTCATTTACCCTTCCCCCCACGCAGCCTCCCACCTGAGGGTGCCCCGCACGGCCAAAGCGGGCCAACTGGTCACCAAGGTGACAGCGGTGGACGCGGACTCAGGCCACAATGCGTGGATCTCGTACAAAGTGTCTGAGGCCACAGACGCCTCTCTCTTCATGGTCAGTGTGTACACAGGGGAGGTGAGGACTAAACGTGCTGTGTCCGAGCACGACGACTCCTCTCAGAGGCTGATTATTGAAGTCCAGGATGATGGGGAACCGGTCCAGTTGGCCACCGTCACGCTGTCCATCCTTCTGGAGGACGGTGTGAGTGAGCCAATGTTGGAGCTGAGACACAAGGCGTCCGAGCCCAGTAAGACAAGCGGCAGAATCACACTTTATTTGATTGTGTCTCTGGCCTCGGTGTCCGTGCTGTCTCTGGTGACTTTCCTCATCTTAGCGGTGAAATGCATGAGGAGCAGCAGAAGCAGCGCTAGTTGCTGCACGAGACGGACACACTGTGATGAGGACAAGAAACCCAACAGAAATCTGCACATTCAGCTCAACACTGATGGACCTATCAAGTACGTGGAGGTTCTGGGAGGAGACGTCATGTCTCAGAGCCACTCCTTCAGGTCGTGCATGTCTCCAATGTCAGAGTACAGTGATTTCACTTTGGTGAAGCCCAGCAGCACCACTGACTTTAAGGAGGTCATCAGCGTCCTGGACGCCTCTTTACCTGACAGCACCTGGACCTTTGAGAGCCAGCAGGTGAGCACTACTTTTGTTTGCAATGAAGGACAACTTGCAGTACTTTGACTCCTTGTCAAGCACGCTTTGGCATTGTTTGTGTTCAACTAGTGATTTATTATTGCATCTACAATGGCAGCATGTTGGTTGATTTACATTCCTATGTTTAGTCCTTCTTGTCATCACATATTGTGGCTTGGATGCAGAAAACTGGATACATTTAATCCACACATGAAGCCTCACATATGCCCCAACAGGGTAAACTATGTTTTTTATTGAAAACATTTAATTGCAGTGAAACTTGTGTCTTTATCTGTCGGTTCTCTGCTGCTCCATCTGCCCATCTGCTACACAAACCATCTTGTTTGTTTATTGGCCTTTCCTTCTGATTATATTCTTCTTGTTTTTTAAATTATGCATTCATCGAAATTGTTCTCCTTTTATTGTAGAAAATTAGCAGATGCCCCCTACTCTTTACATTCAACACAAACTGCATCAACAATACAATGTTAATAATTGTATCTTTCTTTTCTTCCTATAAGCATTGATCTTGCCTAACACATGTTATCTTATCTTATAAATAGATTTGAAGTAGGATTTAATCATCTTTCCAAACTATGAGGACTCCTAACTGACAGCGTGTGTTAATACATTTTAAAATTATCATCAGTAGTCCTCCCTCTGGTTAATTAGAACACTTCTTAATACAAAGAACAGATGAAAATGTGTCAAACTTTTCACAATGAAAACGATCACCACCATTTCATAGACAGCGAATTTGAAACGAATCAACAGCAGTGCTTGAATTACAATAATCCTAATTTCATTCATTTTTTCCTATATTTTTCATTGTCCACTTTATCTTTAATTTAAAATAATTTATTTTGTGCTTTTAATTGTATCTGACATGTTTAGTGGATTTACGTCTTCAAAAAATCATGCAGTCTGCTGATAATTATCATTAAAAAGGTATAGTAACGCCCGCAAGGAGGAAAAAGTGTTGTGACTTTAAGAGCGTATGGAGCTCCGCTTCCTCCTCATTGGCTGGTGGAAGTACAACCAGCGGACCAATAGAATCGAAGACTGTACAAAGCAATCTAGTCCCTGCCCCCACGCAGCTTCATCACACTATCACGTAGAATGCACTGAGCTGCAGCACAGAGAGGAAAGAACAAGCTTCTATTTTCTAACATCAAAACCAATTTAATTCAGTAGTTATGATCAGACGGCGTGGCTCGTTTATTCTGGAATTATCCCCCGTTTTTCTGGACGTAACAATTGTTGTGAAGAGGATGTTGATGTGGATGTTTGCGTTGTAACGAGCAAGGATGACAGAGACAATAGGATACCGAGACTGGAGATGGCAGGCTCTTTTGTGGCATCATGTCTTCCTCTTGTGGACTACAGTGGATGCACAGACTCGTTACAGCATCCCTGAGGAGCTCAAACAAGGTTCTGTAGTGGGAAATCTGGCCAAAGATTTGTCTTTGGGACTGTCTGAGATATTTGAGCGCAAGCTGCGTGTCGCCTCTGAGGCTGGTAAGCAGTATTTCAGCGTGGATGCGGGGAAGGGAGAGCTGCTGGTCAATGACAGAATAGACAGAGAGGTTTTATGCGGACAAAGCGCCAGCTGTGTGCTCCCTCTGCAGGTCGTTGTAGAAAATCCCCTAAATTTGCATCGATTTGAAGTAGAAATTAAAGACATTAACGACAACTCACCTCGTTTTCCGACAGGGGAAATTAACCTTAAAATACCGGAATCTGTTGCGCTTGGTAAACGTTTCCCTTTGGAGAGTGCAGAGGATCCTGATGTTGGAGGAAATTCTTTGAAAACATATACATTAAGTAAAAATGATTATTTTTCTTTAAAATTTAAAAATGAAAAAAATGGTCTAACAGCCCCAGAATTAGTGTTAGAAAAATCATTGGACAGAGAAAACATGCCCATTCATCAGCTGCTATTAACAGCACTGGATGGAGGAAACCCTGTTAAATCTGGAACATGTAAAATTATCATCGATGTGCTTGATATTAACGACAATTTTCCTATTTTTGATGAAAACGAGTACAAGGTTTCTCTAAAAGAAAATAGCACCAAAGGAACATTTGTAAAAAGAGTAACAGCTAAAGATGCAGATGAAGGCATTAATGCTGAGATTAAGTACTTTTTTGGTCCCCGCACTCCAGAGGCTGTTTTATCAACATTTGAAATGAATGAAGTAACAGGACAAGTTATTTTAAAAGGAGAATTAGACTATGAAACATTCCCATCTTATCTGCTTGACATTACTGCCAAAGACAAAGGTGTACCTGAAATGGAGGGTCACTGTCGCCTGCAGCTCAATATTGAAGACATAAACGATAATGCTCCTGAAATTATTCTGACCTCTAAACCCAGTCCTGTACGAGAAGATGCTCCATATGGCACAGTGGTGGCTTTGATTAGTGTTAAAGACACTGACTCTGGTAATAATAGCAAAGTAAATTTGCAGATACCAAAGGGCTTCCCTTTTACTCTTAAACCATCTTTTTCGAACAATTATGCGCTGGTCACCAGTGGTGCTTTAGACAGAGAGAGAGTGTCTGAGTATAAGATAGAGATAAGAGCCACTGATTCAGGATCTCCTCCTCTCTCCAGTAAGAAAATGATAGCTGTCAGCATCACTGATGTCAATGACAACCCTCCTGTATTCTCTCAGAGCTCTTATAATGTTTATTTAAAAGAGAACGGAGTAGCAGGCTCTATACTGTACTCGGTGTCTGCATGTGACCTGGATGCTGGTGAAAACGCCAAAGTGTCTTACTCTATCGTGGACTCTAAAGTGCACGACGTGTCCGTGTCGTCTTATGTTTACATGAACTCAGAGAACGGCAGCATCTACAGCATGCACTCGTTTGACTATGAGAAAGTCAAAGTGTTTCACATCCAGGTTCAGGCAAAAGACCAGGGCTCTCCATCTCTCAGCACCAACGCCACCGTCCATGTTTTTATCCTGGACCAGAACGACAACGCCCCCGCTGTCATTTACCCTTCCCCCCACGCAGCCTCCCACCTGAGGGTGCCCCGCACGGCCAAAGCGGGCCAACTGGTCTCCAAGGTGACGGCCGTGGACGCAGACTCAGGCCACAATGCGTGGATCTCGTACAAAGTGTCTGAGGCCACAGACGTCTCTCTCTTCATGGTCAGTGTGTACACAGGGGAGGTGAGGACTAAACGTGCTGTGTCCGAGCACGACGACTCCTCTCAGAGGCTGATTGTAGAAGTCCAGGATGATGGGGAACCGGTCCAGTCGGCCACCGTCACGCTGTCCATCCTTCTGGAGGACGGTGTGAGCGAGCCCATGTTGGAGTTGAGACACAAGGCGTCTGAACCCAGTAAGACAAGCGGCAGAATCACACTTTATTTGATTGTGTCTCTGGCCTCGGTGTCCGTGCTGTCTCTGGTGACTTTGCTCATCTTAGCGGTGAAATGCATGAGGAGCAGCAGAAGCAGCGCTAGTTGCTGCACGAGACGGACACACTGTGATGAGGACAAGAAACCCAACAGAAAGCTGCACATTCAGCTCAACACTGATGGACCTATCAAGTACGTGGAGGTTCTGGGAGGAGACGTCATGTCTCAGAGCCACTCCTTCAGGTCGTGCATGTCTCCAATGTCAGAGTACAGTGATTTCACTTTGGTGAAGCCCAGCAGCACCACTGACTTTAAGGAGGTCATCAGCGTCCTGGACGCCTCTTTACCTGACAGCACCTGGACCTTTGAGAGCCAGCAGGTGAGCAGCAAATACTAGAAGAAATTACATATTTTTGACTACAAGTTTCAACCCCAGAAAAGAGACACCCGGCCTGTTTTTCAAAACAATAAAAAAAAAATTATGTAAAAATGACAGTTCGTTCATTTCCACAGTATTATGACATTTTAATTGAATGCACGTCATGTTCTTGTGTGTGTAAATGTAACCTTTTGTGAAATAGCAGTCGGCAGGTTTTGTGTTGTGTGCTACGCTGGTTGATTTCAGGGCTATTCCTATGCAGTTTCAGCACCACGTTGGTGGACAGCGACTTTGACCAATGGTCTTGTGTAGTGACCGTTACTCAATATTAAGTGGATGTCAATGGACATTTTTATATTATACACTAACACTGCTGATGTATATTTTAAAAATACTGCATAAACAAGATGTATTCTATAATGTATAGTAGATATTTGCAATGATATATTTTATGCTATATACTCACTGGCCATAATATTAGGTACAGTACACTCGAACATCCGGGCCTGTTTAAAACAAGCCTGTCTTTACACTGTAAATCATGTTGAATTATTAACAAATATTACAAAATTGGATTTCGTTTGCAGTGGATACCAAGTGCACTGAAAGATACTTCTCATGCTGTCCTTTTATGTAGCTATAAGAGGTATCCAAAATCTTAGAAACAGCTGATGCAGTGCAGTTTTATATCACTGCAACAGCCATAATTATACACATAACTGGCCCTGAGCGTTTTATGAAGGCAGAAGAGCCTATGTGGGAATTAATCTCAGCGTGTTTATTTATTGTTATATTATCAAAACGTCATGTGTCAATTAATGTTTCCTATTTGAATCTTGACTTGCTCGGTCACTGAGTGCAAAACAGCAGTGTGTGTGCGTGTGTGTGTGTGTGTGTGTGTGAGAGAGAGAGAGAGAGAGAGAGAGAGAGAGAGAGAGAGAGAGAGAGAGAGAGAGAGAGAGCGAGAGAGAGAGAAACAGTGCTGCACAGGGAGCCTCTGATTGGCTGATAGTGACGGATGCTGTGCACCAGTAGGAGTCTGAACTGTACAAAGAGATCGTCTCCCTCCCCCATTACGTAGCAACACAACCACAATGCTCAGTGTAAAGGCGAGAAGGTACATCACTCATGTACTGCTAATATTTGATTTATTTTCATTCATATTTTTGACTATAAACGGATATTGTTTCCACTCACCATGTCACGTGGTAGGAATATGGATTTGGTCACTGTGGTCTGTCTTTCTTTGGATTGGAACTGATGCATTTTAGAGGAGCAAGGATGACAAAGACAATAGGACTCCGAGACTGGAGATGGCAGGCTCTTTTGTGGCATCATGTCTTCCTCTTGTGGACTACAGTGGATGCACAGACTCGTTACAGCATCCCAGAGGAGCTCAAACAAGGTTCTGTGGTGGGAAATCTTGCCAAAGATCTGTCTTTGGGACTGTCTGAGATATTTGAGCGCAAGCTGCGTGTCGCCTCTGAGGCTGGTAAGCAGTATTTCAGCGTGGATGCGGGGAAGGGAGAGCTGCTGGTCAATGACAGAATAGACAGAGAGGCTTTATGCGGACAAAGCGCCAGCTGTGTGCTCCCTCTGCAGGTCGTCATCGAGGACCCCTTGCAGTTGCATCGAATCGAGGTTGAAATACGAGACATTAATGATAACTCTCCGAGTTTTATTTCTAATGAGTTATCTTTGAAGTTAGCAGAATCTGCAGCCGTTGCCGCGCGTTTTCCTTTGGAGAGCGCGGCCGACCCTGACGTGGGAAGCAATTCAATTAAATCATACACTCTCAGTAAAAATGACTGCTGTTCTCTCCGAATAAAAGAAATGGAGGGCGGCAAAACTGTCCCTGAGCTCGTTTTAGAAAAGCCTCTGGATAGAGAGAAGAAGGCCGTGCACAAAATATTATTAACTGCATTAGACGCGGGCAGTCCTGCTAGATCCGGGACGTCACAGATTACCATACATGTACTTGACAATAATGATAATTTCCCTGTGTTTGAGAAAGCCCTATACAAAGTAACAGTATGTGAAAAAAGCCCAAAAGGGACTGTTATTATTAAGCTGAAAGCCACAGATGCAGATGAAGGTTCGAATGGTGAAATTGAATATTCATTTGGCTCTAGGACTCCAGATTCTGTCTTCTCAGTATTTAATATGAATCCTGTTAGTGGTGAGATAACGTTAAAAGGCGAGTTAGACTATGAGACAGTAAAGTCCTTTGACATTGATATCACTGCTAAAGATAAAGGCAGCCCTGAGATGGAGGGACACTGTCGAGTGCAGGTTGACGTGATGGACTTTAATGATAACCCTCCTGAAATTGTCCTCACCTCTCAGCCTAAACCTGTACGCGAGGACGCCCCAAGTGGGACTGTCATGGCCCTGATTAGCGCCCGTGATCTTGACTCTGGTAATAATGGAAATGTGACATTACACCTGAAAAAAGGTACTCCATTTGACCTGAAAAGTTCTTTTTCTAACAATTATGCACTGGTCACCAGTGGTGCTTTAGACAGAGAGAGAGTGTCTGAGTATAAGATAGAGATAACAGCCACTGATTCAGGATCTCCTCCTCTCTCCAGTAAGAAAATGATAGCTGTCAGCATCACTGATGTCAATGACAACCCTCCTGTATTCTCTCAGAGCTCTTATAATGTTTATTTAAAAGAGAACGGAGTAGCAGGCTCTATACTGTACTCGGTGTCTGCATGTGACCTGGATGCTGGTGAAAACGCCAAAGTGTCTTACTCTATCGTGGACTCTAAAGTGCACGACGTGTCCGTGTCGTCTTATGTTTACATGAACTCAGAGAACGGCAGCATCTACAGCATGCACTCGTTTGACTATGAGAAAGTCAAAGTGTTTCACATCCAGGTTCAGGCAAAGGACCAGGGCTCTCCATCTCTCAGCACCAACGCCACCGTCCATGTTTTTATCCTGGACCAGAACGACAATGCCCCCGCTGTCATTTACCCTTCCCCCCACGCAGCCTCCCACTTGAGGGTGCCCCGTACAGCAAAAGCCGGCCATCTGGTCACAAAGGTGACGGCCGTGGACGCGGACTCAGGCCACAACGCGTGGATCTCGTACAAAGTGTCTGAGGCCACAGACGCCTCTCTCTTCATGGTCAGTGTGTACACAGGGGAGGTGAGGACTAAACGTGCTGTGTCTGAGCACGACGACTCCTCTCAGAGGCTGATTCTGGAGGTCCAGGATGACGGGGAACCTGTCCAGTCGGCCACCGTCACGCTGTCCATCCTTCTGGAGGACGGTGTGAGCGAGCCCATGTTGGAGCTGAGACACAAGGCGTCTGAACCCAGCAAGACAAGCGGCAGAATCACACTTTATTTGATTGTGTCTCTGGCCTCGGTGTCCGTGCTGTCTCTGGTGACTTTGCTCATCTTAGCGGTGAAATGCATGAGGAGCAGCAGAAGCAGCGCTAGTTGCTGCACGAGACGGACACACTGTGATGAGGACAAGAAACCCAACAGAAATCTGCACATTCAGCTCAACACTGATGGACCTATCAAGTACGTGGAGGTTCTGGGAGGAGACGTCATGTCTCAGAGTCACTCCTTCAGGTCGTGCATGTCTCCAATGTCAGAGTACAGTGATTTCACTTTGGTGAAGCCCAGCAGCACCACTGACTTTAAGGAGGTCATCAGCGTCCTGGACGCCTCTTTACCTGACAGCACCTGGACCTTTGAGAGCCAGCAGGTGAGCAGAGAATGATCACATCATGTGATGTACATCTACTGTATTTGTGATATTGCTGACAGAGATTAGTATGGGTCAATTAAATCTGGTTAAGATGGTGTGGACGTGATGTTTTGTTTTATGACGTCATAACAAGTTTTATAGTAAATTTTATAGGTCATATTCCCACAAGGTTCATTTTTTAATTTACCTATTTTCCTCATAACTTTAGGCAAAAGTCATTAAATCCTGTATTTGTTTTCTTTGACTCAAATTCAGGTAGAAATGGTCAGGTTATTTTTATGTTAGATGTTTCTACGAACGTCTGCTATGCTTTTCTGCATTGACTGACAAAGGAACTTCTTTGTAAATTGCGCTCCCTTGCGGATAATAACAGCAACACCAAGAACACTTACTGAACACTTAAATGACATTCCGAAAAGACACACTGTTATGTTTTTTTTTCAAGCTTTATTTCATCACGAAAGTCCTAGTTTTACATGTTTCAGTCCTTATCATGCCGCTTGACTAATTCAAATGTTTCACAAACTTTTTAAGTGAAAAAAAAGTTCAGTGAAAGGGTAGACAATGGAAAAAGTCTCCACTGTGTGTGCAGTGGGGATTGTGTGTGTATGTGTGTGTGTCAGAGCTGTCTTCCAAAGAGGGGGAAGGCCTCTGTGGTCTCTCCCCGCCCACGAGTCTAGTGAGGCGGGAGAGGGGGAGTCAGAGCAGGGTAGAGAGCGGGGAAAGTAGTTTAGTTTTTCGGCCTCGTTTTTTTCGTCAAAGTTGGTGGTCATGATCGCGTCAAAACTGCCCGGCGCTTTTCTTTTCAAGCGGACAAACTCCCTACCGAATAGGACGGACTCGTCTTAACAAACTAACAATGGACACTAAACGGTAAGGGGAGAAGTTGCTAAGTTTCCCGGACAATGGACTGCAGACAGAGGAAGCGCTCCGGAGGAGGGAGCCAGCTGTCGAGGCTCTGCTTCTTCGTGGCCTTCCTCTCCTCCGCCTCCGCCCAGCTCAGTTACTCTGTGTCGGAGGAGCTCAGTCCGGGATCCATCGTAGGGAACATCGCGAAAGATCTGGGCCTGAGCACACAGAGGATTGTCCAAAGGGGGCTACGGGTGGTGTCTGAATCCGGCACACAGTATTTTGAGGTGAGGCAGTCGAGCGGAGATTTGGTGATTAAGCAACAAATTGACAGAGAGCAGATGTGCGAGTTGAGCTCGTCCTGCTCGCTCCACCTTCAGATACTTCTCTCGGATCCTTTGGAGATCCAGCGCGTCGTGGTGGACATTGTGGACGTGAACGACAACGCTCCACACTTTTCAACCAGCAGCGTCTCTTTGGAGGTGTCCGAGGCCGCCGCACAGGGGACAAGATTCCGTTTGGAGAGCGCGCACGACCCGGACGTGGGGACCAACTCATTACGCACGTATCACCTCGCTGCTAATGACTTTTTTATATTGAATGTAGAGACTAAAAGTGACGGCAGCAAGTTTCCAGAGCTTATAGTGGACAAACCTCTCGACAGGGAGGCACAGGCCTCCTTTGAGCTGCTGCTCACTGCTGTGGATGGAGGGCAGCCAGAGAAATCAGGCTCCACTCTCCTGCTTATTAAAGTTTTGGATGTGAATGACAACGCACCCATCTTTGATGAGCCTGTCAAGAAAGTCAACCTATTTGAGAATGTGGCACTGGGCACTTTAGTGACAAAACTGAACGCTACAGATGCCGATTCAGGTCGCAACGGGGAAATATCATTCATGTTTAGTAAATACACACCTGAGCGTGTCCTTAAACTTTTCACAGTGGATGCTAAGAGTGGGGAGATTCGGGTTAATGGTGAGGTGGACTATGAGAAAGCCACTGCATATCACATCACAGTGCAAGCCAGAGATGGGGGCTCCCCAGCCATGGAGGGCTCGTGTAACGTCATCGTGGACGTCACAGATGTCAATGACAATATGCCAGAGGTCACGCTGACATCACTGACGAGTTCCATCAGAGAAGACTCCGCCCCTGAGACGGTGATAGCCCTCATCAGTGCTCGGGACCTGGACTCTGGCAAGAATGGGGAAGTTAGTTTGACCATCCCACCTGGCCTGCCTTTCAAACTCAACTCAGCTTTTGGAATGCACTACAGCCTGACCACAGCAGGCCCCCTGGACCGTGAGACAGTGTCTGAGTACACGGTGGTCATCAAGGCCACTGACGGCGGCTCTCCCCGCTTGGCGTCGCAAACCACCTTTGTAGTGAAGCTCTCGGATGTCAACGACAACGCCCCCACCTTCTCCCAAACCTCATACTCGGTGGACATCCCTGAGAACAACGCCCCGAGTTCGCCTTTCACTGCTGTCTCTGCCACTGACCCAGACCTTGGCGACAATGCCCGCATCACCTACTCCATCTTGCCCAGCATGGTGCAGGGCTCACCTATTTCCTCTTATGTCTACATCAACCCAGAGAGCGGCCACATCTACAGCATGCGCTCCCTGGATCATGAACAGCTTAAGGCTTTCCGCATAGAAGTCCAAGCCCAGGATGCAGGGGCGCCCCCCAGGACTTCCAACGTGACTGTGCATGTATTTGTGGTGGACGTGAACGACAACGCACCCTGGATTGTACACCCCGCCTTTGCAAAAGAGAAAGGGCTGCAGCTCACTGTGCCCCCTTCTGCTGGGCCGGGGTACCTCTTAAATAAACTTGTGGGGGTGGATGCTGACAGTGGGCACAATGCCTGGTTGTTTTACTCCATCGCCCCCGGCCCGCATGCTGGCATGTTCCGAATCGGGGCACATACTGGTGACCTCCGCACAGCCCGCAAGTGGGCCGAGGAGGAAGAGGGCTCCACTTATGACATAGTGGTCATTATCCAGGACAATGGTGAGCCCCCAAAGTCCAGCTGGGTGAACATCACAGTGACAGTGGCAGAGAACGCCGCTGCCAATGATGCTCCAGCAAGACCCCACCACAAACCCTTCGCCCCCCACACAGGGATGTCGGACATCACCTTGTACCTCATCATCTCCCTTGCCTGTGTATCAGGTGTGTCTTTTATCACCTTTGCCGTCCTAATGGTGCGCTGCTTGAGGCACCGCGGCTCCGGAGTAGGCGACTCAGACTGCTGCTACTGTTGCTACGGCAACCAGCGCTCCAGCCGCTACCACCAGAGGCCCAGCAAGGACCTGCACTTGCAGCTCAACACGGACGGGCCCATTCGTTACATGGAGGTGGTGGGAGGACCCCAGGAGCCGCACACGCGTACTTATAGACCCTGCTACTCCACCATATCTAGCAGGAGTGACTTTGTGTTTATGAAGACACCCATGCTGAGTCACAGCAACACGCTCAACACCACTCTCAGCAGGAAGCACCTTACGCCTGAGGTGAGGATGATGAATGTGAGCTTTGGGAATGAAGGGAATGCTTCATACTCTCTGGCCACAACATTAGGTACACTTAAAAAGCTGCCTTTCCAAGACAATAATGCTCACTGAGGTATTGATTCACAATATGTTGATTTATTGATCAAAATAATGCATTTTTTCCCACTGCTAACTACAACCTTAGTATAAAACATTTTTTCTACTCATACCATTTAAAACTGAGCGTTATTGTCTTATTTTGTCAAATGCAGCTTCAGATGGTGCAAGTCTATCTAATAAAGAGGCTAGCTTGATAATGCTTGTAAAGACATACAAATACCCAGTTGCCCCACTAAACAGGATGCATTTGCTGTATTTTATTCTTTGAATGAATGGGAAAATGGAGGAACCATGTGTGCTTCTAGCAGATGGAGACCATTAGATGAAAGCAAGTGTTTGCTTTGTGACTGGCGAGGAAGAGCAGAACAGAGAGATGGGATGTGAAGCACAGGAAAGCACAGCACAGCTCAGGAAAGAAGAGCGTATAAGGAATGAAGGAGGGGCGGGGCTAAAGAAAAAAAGCAGTTTAAGTCTCAAAGAGGAAGTCACAGGGTCATTGGTGTGAACCCTCACTTCCTGTTGTCCACTGATGATTAGTTATCGACCCTTGGTGAACATTATGTGCCCTGTTTATATAAGTCAAATGTCTTCAACATTAATAATGGGAAGTCCAACTCTATCACTGTTTTATCCATCACGAAGCTTTGAACACACTTCCTCTGCACTGAATTAGCTCAGCCCCTGAGGTCAGCACAGTGCCATCTGTTGCTCTGCTTCCACGTGACATGTGTGCTGCAACCAGGCCAACACAACTAGTGAGGAAGAGGAGCAGATAAAGGGAGTGTGGGGGGGGCAAAAAAAGGATGGCATGGCTTTACACAGCAACAGACGGTGCTTCCTGTAATGCTTTTAGTGTGGCGGCCATCATGCTGGTGTGCATGTGCGTGAGGTTGTGAGCATTAAGTGTGACACACAAAAGAGCCCCGGTAGCAGTAGTGGGTAATTTTAGAAATGAGCCGTGAGCCTTGTTGATGACTAATGCGCCTTCACTTCCACAGCTATTCTTTTGTGTTCCAGTGTTCCAGGAGTGCTGCTTTGGAACACTGAGATTCATTTAACATACTTTAGTAGTGTACATGTTCTGCTTTGAAGGCTCCATTCCCATCTTAGTAATAACCAGCATGGTCTTGTTAGTTGGTCTGAGAGCTGTACAGGCTACTCAGGTTGTTGTGCAAATAATATACACTTTTATGGACATTAAACAGACTGGCTCATGCAGTTTTGTGTAATTGTCTCCAGGGTTTTGTCAGTTAACTCCTGGTGTTTGTGTCAGGCAAACAAATTTTCTAATCAAACACGCTTTGTGTTTCCTCATTGAACTCAGACAGGAAATTCTACATCCTCATGCTTGCTTTTGTAACAACACACATAGCACTTGCTTAAAGGACATTGGTGTGTGTTTGTCTGTGGAAGAGACACACCAGACCATCCATCCGTCCATTTCCTATGCCGCCTGTCCTCACTAGGGTCGCGGGTATGCTGGAGCCTATCCCAGCTGTCTGCAGGTGAGAGGCGGGGTACACCCTGGACTGGTCGCCAGCCAATCGCAGGGCACATGAAGACAAACAACCATTCACACTTGGATTCATACCTACGGACAATTTTACAGTCTCAAGCCAAACCAACAAAACAAAAACAAAAAAGACACCCTCCTTTCCGTTAGAGTACCTGGTGCAGTCCAGCTAAACTATTTTTTTGTAATCCCTTAAAATTCAATCACACACTAATGACAAAAAATGTCAGCTTCCCTAAACTGCTGTAAAAATATCATATAGTCATGTTTTTTACACGTTAAACTAGTGCATCTTTTCAATCAACTTCTGCCTGAAATATACCAACCTTTTAAAGGCCAGTATGTTTACGTAGCTTCACTGTTTTTTTTTAAATAAAAAACAAAACACATGAGGCCGGTAGTCCAAATTGAAATATTAACAAATTGGATTGCATTAGTTTATGTTCGGATCAATGTAATTTTAAAAAATGTGTTTTCATGGGACTTTTTTGTCATGAAGAATAAATGTTGGATTTGTTGTGTTTGTGCTAATGAAAGGAACAGAGATGACCATAGTAAAATATTTAAAAAATGAATATCTGGCATATCATTTTCATTCCACACAGCCAAATTGTCTTGAAAATAAAATACTGAATAGCACAAAATGTCCGTAGGGTCTTGTCAGGGTTAACCATCATACAGTTTATCATCTGCGTGCTTGAAGGCCAAATTCTTCCAAATAAAGCACCAGATGGAGTCAAGAAAGCATATTTTGTGTGTGCTTGCAACAAAATTATAGTCATACTAGTTGAATAGCTCACAATTTCTTATTTTAACATGACAGATGTTAGCCAGATGCTCCTGTGTGCTGATTGGTGCAGTCTAGACCCAGGCAGGTTGTAATTCTTGTTTGCTTAACTGAAACATGTGACAGATGCAGACTGGAGAAAGTGCTTGAAGCTGGCGCGAAAGTGCTATGATTTGCATGAGGTTAAATTCGCACAAAATCTTGGTCAACTCTGTGTGTTTAAATGCTTAACACTGCTACATGTCATAAGCAGAATGGTCATGTCATGCGGCCTTTTATCCCAGCACTGTGTCATGGTTTGTATTATTCAAGTGTATTCCAACCTTGGCATTGTTTGTGTGCGAATAGCGAGTCACGCAGCTGGAATGCAGGGCCTCTCTCTGAATGTTTGCCTCCACTCACGGCTATAGATCGCTTTCTGTCAGACTGACATTGTCCATTTTTAGTTTCTGAGAATCGATCGGCAAAGATGTGTGGGAGGAGCCACGTTCATATCAACCATCCCCTTCTCATTCACTTCCACTGTGTTTACATGTTGGATTGTTTTAATGCTAATTTAGCCGTTTATTTAAACATTTTGTTTTATTGATTAATTATTTGCCCGTACATTCACTGACCAAATCATTAGGTACACCTGTGGTCCTGTATCACAAAAGTCTGCCTTTATAAACATCATGATGCTCTGTTTTCATTGACATTGTCCAAGATGTGTTAATTTAATGTGTTTATTAGTGTAACTTGCAGTGGTGGAGGAGTTGATGTGCAGGTGTACCTGATGACCTGGCCAGTGGTAATAGAGCAGAAGTAACCTCTCACCTCATAAACGTGTATTACAATAGATGCTTTACTCCATCAGATGCCTCTCTTCGCCATCTTCCCCCTTGCTCAATCATTCCCCTGTGTGTGGTGCAACAACTCTTTTAATAATAGAGCGCAACATCCTGGCCCGGCTCCTCGCTCCAGGGAGCTCTTGTGTCTATTAGGAGGCACAATGTGGATCTCAGCCAGCTTCCTTCCACTGCATCAGTGCACAACAAGAGAGTGGGAAAGAGGTGGAAAGATTTGAGATGGATGAAGGTTGTTCTCACGGCGATTTAGTTGGGTTTTGTACATAAAGTAATGTGTTGTCAGTGGAAAACATATTTATGAAAACATATTCTGTATTTATTTCGGCAGTGTGACGCTGAAGCCCATCCCAGCTGACTTTGTGTGAATGGTGATCAGTCGAGTGTCGGGCAATTGTGAATGGGGTGTTGGCAGCTATGTGAACCACTACATCAGTGATATCCCTGGTTTGCTCACTACCCTAATCCCCGAATGATTCAAAATAGAGGTTTTGTGACAAAATGCAGCACAGTTTAAAGCACAGTATGTCAGCCATGTTTGCATATATGGCAAAAACTGAAATATAAGCAATATAAATATCAGAAATTAAGCTAAAGCTCACTACCGGTAATTAAGATGTTTTCTTAGACTCGGTACCTTAAGTGGTATGTACTAAAATCTGGAATATACTTCCTAAAATAACCAAAATAATTTCCCAATACAGCAAGAAAAAAACCCTTAAAGCAAGTAAAATTAAGCTTTTAGCAAGTATACAGTGTGTATCAGATTTTTTGTACATATTGTCTGTACTGCAAAAACTGATATCTAAGAAAGATTAAATACCTGAAATCTAGGTTTAAATTATTTTTACTAATAATTATTTTTGACTAAGATCTTTTTGTCTTACCATGTTAAACC
This sequence comes from Dunckerocampus dactyliophorus, assembly GCF_027744805.1. Lineage (NCBI taxonomy): Eukaryota > Metazoa > Chordata > Actinopteri > Syngnathiformes > Syngnathidae > Dunckerocampus > Dunckerocampus dactyliophorus. The sequence goes on from NC_072829.1 coordinate 27,458,349, forward strand.
AGTTTGCTTATCGAATGTAATATATACTAAAATCTTATGTGTACTTATAAGTACTTATGAGCAGTGGATGACCCTGCATCCCTGACTACGTAACTCCTAAATTGCATCAAAATTGGATAAAAGGTGGCGTGATGACGATAAATAGCATTTTAAGCGCAGTATGTCCAATATACAGTACATTGCGTCTCATTTTATTCACTTTTTGTGTGATTTCCATCATCCTGAAGTGTTAAACATACTGTGGCTGTACAGAGAGGAATGGAAGAAGAGAAAGAAATACAACGTTTTATAGCTGCTGACCTATTTATGCATATTTCTTTCATCAGTTCCATTTAGTGTTTTGGACAGATGTCAGTGGTCGTCCACTGAGAGAACATCTCTGGTTTGCTGCATCATGCACCTTTTTCCTGCTGCTCTTTTTACATTTCCTGCTCCACAGCTCTTGGAACAACATGGACGCATGCTGACTGCGTTTTTTAGTCTTGCTGCAAGACTGTACGCACGCACGCACACACACACACACACACACACACACACACACACAGATGTGTCAGCCACTAAGCAACATGACAATGTCCCGTGAGAAGTGCTGTTTGTTGCTCTTGAATGTGTATTTCATTTTGCGACTCTTCTCTTTTTGCAGCAAAAGCCACCCAACAATGACTGGCGCTTTAACCAGGGACAGAGACCCGGACCCAGTGGGTGAGTAAACTCCTCTGCCTCACACTCATGATGGAGGGACTGATGAGAATGACAAATAGTGACCAGGGCGGAGAGTACGGTGCAATCAGGCTCAGGTTGCTTGATCTTCTGGTTGCGTTTTAATACACCAAATCTGAGGGATTGTTTCCCCTCCCACATACTTTTGAGTGAGGCATCCCTGCTTTTTAAAATGGCTGCCGCAGCCTCCACTACCCCCCTCCCCCTTGTGTTCCTCTCCTCCCCTTTGCTGGCTCAGTACTGCAGATGAGTGATGGTGGCCAGAGCTGCTGGTGGGGGAGGGGAAAAGGATGTGCTTGTTCTCACCTCCTTTTCTGCCATCTGAAGGGTGTTTTTTTTTTGTTTGTTTTAATTTAATTGATGACACGTTGTACTTAGTGTTTTGGTCAGTGAGTGATAATGTTTGAGGGCTAACTACGGGAACACATGATGTTATGTTGCTCCATGTCATCATGCAGCAGCTGGGGGGAATAAATCTGGTCACCAAGCTGTTCCACACGTAAATACTGCAGGGAGCATGGACATTTTCTCGGTTAGGGACACCTGCACAATCTAATGAAAGCACAATTCTGCTTCTATTAAAACTATGAAAAATAATTGCAAAATACCAACTTCTGCTTCTGTTATGATAGTCGTACAACAATGCAAGAGTTTCTCCAGGTGGTGAAGATGGCTTCACGGAGGGTATCCACTGTCTGGAACTGATGTCCATTTTTGTAAACTTCCCTTGCCATCCATTTCCAAATGTTCTCAACCGGATTTAGATCAGGGGAACACGCAGGATGGTCCAAAAGAGTGAGGTTATTCCTCTAGCGGGCAGGCATTGTGAAGTGCAGCATTGTCCTGTTGAAAAAGACAGTCATTACCACACAGACGAGGGCCTTCAGTCATACTGCCACATCTCCACACAGCCACCTGCCGTTTTACGCCCCTGCACAACCCAAAGTTCCATTGTGCTAAAACACCAACACGACCCCATTTGTTAAGGATAGTGAATCACTTGAGAATCATTCAATAATCATAATTAGTAGTACGTCTGTTATTGTGTTTGTAGTGAAGGATTGTGGAGAACCACACTACATACTCCTGAGAGCTGTTTCTAATGTGATTTCCTGATTTACCAAGCTGAAAATATAAGGACTGCACATATGGATTTCTAGATTGTTCAAGTACATGAAGGGTTCTGGATAGTACCACCTAATCCCAGAGTTTGAGAAAAAGTCAACAGGTCTTTCAGATTGTATAACATGTTGTGTTCTTAGTCCCCACATGCCATACGGTACACACATACGATGGACGCCGAAGAGTGGGACAAGGTACTCATTTAGCCGTAGAAAGTGTCTCTCTGCCCTTCGTAGCTGATCAGCGTCTCCACGGTGACCACAACCAGGACCTGATTGGTTAATAATGGCAGAGAGCTACGTGTGATATAGTCCACCAAGGCTGTGCTGTGTGTAGCTGTACTAAACTCATAGAGCTTCTGTTCTAGTCTCCCTCAAAGTTTGATGGGGTGTGCATTTATAGGCCACAATGCCTGCTGTGGCGTAGAAAGGACTGTGGCACTATTTTTGCGTGCAGTGTTGTGTAGAAGTGCTATGTCATATATGTGTGCAAAAGAAATGGAGTTTATGTATATTTTTGTGCCTCTGCCTTCTTGTTTGTGTGTAGCCCACCATCATCACACGTGGCTTTTTCATCTAATTTATCTAGAGGGCTGCCAAAAAGTCAACAAGACTGTGTTGAGCTCTTGAGGTCAACATGTAGATGAGGTGGTTATCTCCTGATGCAGGCTTGGATCTTCCTTAAATGTCCCGCTGGCGAGGCAATAAAACACGACTGGAGGAGATAAACTACACCCTTGTCTGGGCCAAGCGTCCTCCCCCTCGACCGCAGCTCCCAGTCTTGCGCACAGGAAGTGATAACACTGACCACAGGAAGTGATAACACTGACCACAAGAAGCGATAAGTGAGAGGCTGGTTTAGCGTAAATGAAGCGCTCCCTTTTTATCTTAAGTGTGATGAGAGGAAGATGGCGGACGGCTCAAATGAAAACCACTTTGCGAGCTGGTTGCTGTGTTTACGGCCCGCCCCCGACTTATTGTAATTTATTCCAGAGGCTTGTTTGTTGTGTAGCACTCGTACAACCCGGATTAAAATCAGCATGACCCAGTTTTTAGGTGCACAGCTTGTGTTCATGCAGTGTGAGAATGAGGACAGCAAAATAGACAGGAGTTTGCAGGTTGTTCTCTACACATGCACATTTCAATAAACAAGCCCGTAAGGTGAATTTATGTAGACGACGCCCTGCTTTTTTTAAAATCATTTTTTTTAATATATATATATACATATTCAACGAGAAAGTTGAATGTCAAAAATGCAAAAACAACTGTGTGTAACCACGCTTGCTACTATATGACACATTAACCAAAGTGTGTATTTGGTGCTCTTTGTCAGCTGCTTTGCTGCCAACGCAATGCAAAAACAATTCAAAAGTACTCGTTATTTCCAGTCGGTCTTACCCTCCTTTCCCCTCCCTTCCAACACACACAGGGCTGCCGGAGGACCTGAGGTTGCCATGGGAACCGGCCCCTGGCCCCAACCCCCAACTGAAGCTGAGCAGCTCCAAGCCCTGATGGCCGCAGCCAACGGTGAGTCAGATACCTCGTCGTCGTCATGGCCAAGCCCTGCAGTTGCATAGAAATAAACATGATTATGTGTTGAATTCAATCATGTGGCGCACGTTTTGTTTGCAGTGCACACATGCTCAGTGTTGCATCATAGGCAGGTTAAATGTTCCTGTTTCTGCACATGTCCTCTCTCTCTCTCCTGCACACATGCTGGTGACTCATTTCTGTGGATGACTGTGTAATCACTTGGAAAAAGAAGCATAATGCATGTGGAGCACCAAAGTTTTCATTTCAAATACCTAAAAATGGTGCATGGACCATCTTGCAGTCGAGTTTCCGCTTATTTCCATCCTTCCACATATGATGGAAATTTTTTCCCTGTCAGCACAAAATGAGCCTTTTCGTGTCATCAGGAAGGAAAGAACAGTCAGTACGTGTGATGATAAATAAAGGTCATCCCTGACGTAACAATAGGAGGAAGAGGTATGGTGTGCAGAGTGCAAAGCATGTTATTCAACATTGGAGGCAAGGTAGTTTCTTTGCATGTTTACACAGAGTGACATAGAGGAGTTACTCTGGAGCTGGGAGGAGGAGAGAGTGTCTCTGCATTGCAGAGGCTGAGGAAGAAATATGAGCAAAGCAGTGATGCATTACAAGCAAGAGGACAACGCAAGCCTTTTATAACACATTGAATTAATACAATATCTGCTTTGCTCCAAATATGTCATCTATCACATGACAGCAGCGAAAAACAAATGACGGTGTGTATTTGACCAGGGGTGTCCAAACTTTTTCCAGCGATGGCCACATTGTGAAAAATGAAAGGATGCAAGGGCCACTTTGATATACTGTGAAGCAACACGTAGATATGCTAAGAAGTTACATATTTCAAGAAAAAAACGGCATCATACTATTAATATGAACTTCACCCTTTGCTCTAAATTTCCCGTTTTTGCAGCTGTTTTTAAAAAATATATATTTCAACTTTCTTCATAAATAATCTTCATCAATTTTCTTTTTGGAACATTATGGCTTTATTCTCATATTATAACTTTTTACCCAACCTAATTTTCCAATAGTACAACTTTATTTTGTTTTATTTGTTTCTCATCATTTTATACATTATTTTAAAAAATGTATTTTTTCTTACTATCTTTCTATACTTCTATACTTGCTATCTTTCTATACTTCAACTCTATGCTACTAAAACGACCAAATTTTTTCTCCTAATATTACAATTTCATTTTCAGAAAATTGCAACCTTTTTTCAATTTTTTTTATTTTTTATTTTTATTTTACAACTATTTAAACTTTCTTACTGTAAATTTTCTTTCATAATATTTTGGCTTTATTCCCATAATATTTTGACTTCATTCTAGTAACAGTATACCTACTTTATTTTGTTTTGTTTGTTTCTCCAATATTAGGAATTTAATTATTATTATTATTTTTAACATTTCAACAATTGAACATTGGTTTGGTTTGGTTTGGTTTGGTTTAGTTTATTTGAACATGAAGGTTACAATGGAATACATCTCGTGAATCATTTTTTGACAGTTCCACATGTCCAAAAGGAGTAGGAAGAAGCAAAGCTTATTTAATCCTACCCCCCATCCATTCTACATCTAGTACAGTACATGTAGTTCACTTCCTGGATTCCATGTCATGTTTTCAGTGATAGTCAGGATAACACATAATAGATAACGGTGAGATAACCGTCCCCCCAAAAAAAGAGAGAACATTCATAATAATGATAATATGATGACAATACTAAATAAATAAATAAATAAATAAGAACAAAGCTTTTTTTTTTTTTTTTTAAACACAACAAAGAAAATTATAAAAAATAAATAAATAAATAAATAGAAATAAATAAATAACAAATAAAATTTAATTAAATAAATAAAAAATAAAATAAAATAGAAAATAAAAAAATAAATAAATAAAATAAAATAACAAACCTGACAGAACAATCAGGACTCTTCTGCCTTGTATTTGGCAAACATCAACTGCTTGTATTGTTTTTTGAATTTGCTCATCTCTGTACATTGTTTGAGTTCTTTACTCAATCCGTTCCATAATTTAATTCCACACACGGAAATGCTATGGGTTTTCAGCGTTGTTCTCGCATATAAATGTTTTAGGTTTAATTTTCCTCTAAGATCATATTTCTCCTCTCTGATTGAGAAATACTTGATTAGATTTTTGGGTAACGAGTTATTATTAACTTTATACATTATTCTAGAACATTAGCTAACTAAAATATTGTTATTTTTCCTCATGACATTACGACAGCTTTTTTTCTCTAAATATTTTGACTCTATTCTTGTGCGTTTTTTGCTGATTCTTATATTTATGCATTTTTTTTTAAATGTCTTGTTAAATTATACTTTCAGAATGTGCCGCGGGCCAAAAATAAAAACAGCCATGAGCCGAAAATGGCACCCTGAGCTGTGCATTGGACACCCCTGGTGTAAACTAACACTTCTACTCCTGAACGGCTGCACACAAAAGAGTGAAAATTTGGTAAAGCATGCATCACTACTGTGTTGCCTGTGCTATTGTGTTTGAGGACAAATACACCACATGGTGGCGCTGTTATTAAGCCCCAACGTTTGACCTCATAAATTGGATGGTACAGCTCAATGACACCCACTGCAACTCTAGGGCGTTTAGCTGAATGGCCACCAAATTTGGTACACACCTTTAGGGGACTGACAAGCACATGTGTGTAAAATTTGAGCAAGATTGGTCAAAGAACATTGGCGCCATAAGCAAAAATATTTTTGCAGGGAAGTCATTGACCGTTTGTCTAATGATTCTACAACTTCAAGGTTATCTACATTTATGCTTTACTTTTTTTTTTTTTGTTAGTTCCGAAAAGTTTCCATTTGGGCAGCCTTTTCAACAAAAATACATACTGCAGGAAAAACATGCTTTTGTTTCATGTGGTTTTCTAAAAAGATTTATCCCTTCTTCTCCACTCCCTCTCCTCTCACACCCAAATTACCCCCACTCTCTCCCCATTTCACCCACAAGTGGGTGAGGCGACCGGCACACTGGGACCGGGCACCATGGGCCTGAGCACCCGCTACAGCCCCCAGTTCACCCTGCAGCACGTGCCCGACTACCGCCAGAACGTCTACATCCCCGGCAGCACGGCCACCCTCACCTCCAACCCCCAGCAGCAGCAGCAGCAGGCCATGGCCCAGCAGGCCAGCCAGCAGGCGCTGCCACCGCCCCAGTCAGGCCAGCCGGAGCCCCCGAAGGCCGCCCAGACTCCGGCCTCCAAGAAGAAGTCCACCAAGAAGGAGAAGAAGTAGAAAAGAAGGTGGAGGAATGCTTAATCCGATCTGATGAGAAATGCAACCCCCCACACCCCACCATGAGGTATCTTATCTAGCTGAGGTCTAAGTGGACCACATGGACGGTTCTGATGGTTCTTTGGAAGTGTCTTGAGGTGCCTAGAGGAGTATGAACACGCAGAATGCTTTTGCTTGTATTGCTTGTAATCGGTAGATATTGTTTGGCTGGGTGTGGGGGGTTATTGTGATTATTTTTTTTGCTTTTTCTTTGGCTAGGACAAGAAACCTTGCAGGGTTGACAAGGTTATCATAAGCAAGTGATGTATTCTGAGAAATGTTACTGTCTTTCATGTTGGATTTCTTGTGCTCGTTCCCTCCAGTGGGAAGTTGTAAGTATGCTTAGTTGCCATATTTCCATGTAGGCTCAGCCTTTGCAGGACCTTCAAGCATACTTCTGTGCATAGATTAATGCTAATAAGGCTGTTTGTTTTACCGCTATTACAAACTCGTCTGCATGCTCTTTAAAGGTTCAAACCACATTACAGTATACTAGTTTAGAGTTGCAAACTATGCATTGCAAAAGCAAAAGAGGACCCCCCGTCCCCGCCACCCATGCCCCCTGTCAAATCGCTGGTCAAAAGAATGCACATGTAGCATTTACCCAAGAGGAAAAAAAATCATTTTGTAACCATGGTTAAGTAATGACCTGAGCATGCACCCACATAGAGGGGCAGCAGGTGGTGTGGCAGCAGACTTGCTGTACAACCCTCTCCAGATGGACTCCATCCAGTCCAGCTGCCCCCTGAACCCGAGCCCACCCCCTCACTGCCCCGCATTGAGAGGCAAACCTGGAGAAATGCACTGATGTTGGGGTATTAGCCACACTTGGATGAAGTATTTGTCATGGTGACGTAATTTGTTTTCTTATGAAGTCTTCATAAATGGTGAGTGGGAGCGGATGGGGGTTCTGGTGGGCCGTACCCTAAAATTGTTACCTGACAGGGGTGGGGAACCAACCGTGGCTCCACCCGCTGAATGTACAGAGCAACCACCACTCATTTAAAAATGCACTGATCCAGGTTGGGGTCCTCGGTGAGGTGATCCTTCACCACTTGGCCGCCCCCCTTGACCCAGTCCCCGCCTGCCCCCCACCCGCTCCTCAGCCCCGCCTCCCTCACCTGTAAATAAACACAAGTCCTGTTGATGGTATGGGCCAGGTGTTTGTGTCTTAGGGACCGGCATCCAACTTATTTCAAAATAAAAGTCCCTCTCCACAAAGCGTGGCTCACTACTGGAATGTGTTGCATTTTGTTTTACAAGAAAATGAAGAAAAAAAAACACAGATGAAAAAAAAAAACCTATTATGAATAAAAATCTGTTTGTGTTGCAATGTAGTAACTAAGCACCATGGAAGCCAACTAACTCGTCAAAGTGTAAATAAAAAAAGATAACTTTAGATAAGGTGACACATGTAGACTAGTTAACTTGTGATTTGTGTTGCGCATATTTTTGTGTTCATTTTCTCTATCTTTTATCACCCTCGAAAGAAACAAAAAAAGATGACTTGTTTCTATCCTTCTGTAACCTCTTAATGTTCATTTTGCGGTGGTTTGATCTTGTGCATTTGTGAAAGAATGCCTTTCATTCTCTTTCTGTCCATATGAGCAAATGACTATAAATATTATATATGTGTACGTCCGTCCGCTGCTGAATTAATACTATTCTATCCTGCTGTATTATCTTTCTTATCAAATGCTTACACCCTACTCCCACCCCCAACCCCACCCCACGCTTTACCCCTGTGTTACTCTTATTTTTATGCTAATATTTATATTGCTGTTTTATTTTCTCTTGAACACTGACATTTCAAATAAAAAGATTCTGAATTCATTCATTTTTTTGTCTCATTTTCTCTGCCTAACAGCTTGGAACAGAATGTCAACATTGAGTTAATCTTGATGATGCTATTCATTTATTCAGTGCACCTAATAAACGCATTTCAGCGCGCATATTAAAAACAATTAACTGCCTACTACATCCCACAAAGCTTTGCTGTGTTCCCAGTCTGATAAATTGCAGTAATTTATCATTATAAAACATGGGAAAATATACAAGATAAAATAAGATATGCCTTTATTAGTCCCACAAGGGGAAATTCCAGGTTTACAGCAGCAAAAGCAGCGTACAAAAAGGAGACGAGAGCATAGAAAGTGCAAAATCAAAGTAATACAAAACAAGAATTATATACACTATTATTAGATATTATTATTCTATATGTACCGTTAAATATTATTAATATTATCATTAATATGATGCTCATGGCCCATATGAAGAAATAAGAGAAAATAAAGGTAAAAAAAAACCAATTACAGTAACAATGATGATGATAATAACCCACAGACATTTAAATGGGCCTGCTACCGGTTCCTAACTTCTGGCATTTGAGATTGACTTGGTGGCTTTTAGGCTTTGATTTTTAACCTATTTTAATGCAGGCATTGTATGCTGGAGCCTATCCCAGCTGACTTTGGGCGAGAGGCAGCCAATCGCAGGGCACATATAGACAACCGTTCACACTCACGTTCATACCCAATTAACCTAACATGCATGTTTTTGGAATGTGAGAAAGCGGAGTACCCGGAGAAAAGCCACGCACGCACGGAGAGAACATCCAAACTCCACACAGAGATGTCCAAGCGGAGATTTGAACCCACGTCTTCCCAGTCTCCTGACTGCGTGGCCAACATGCTAACCACCCGACCACCATACGACCATCATGGCAGAATCATGACTAAATTAATGAAATAATAGGACACAAGTATGGGCAGTAATACAATGGGTTGCATTGTTATACAATTAGCTGCCTTTATTGATGGCATATGTATATCATTACAATTCCTTATGATCATATAAAATTACCGTATATGTTTAATATATAACTGGATTATTTAATTATTCTTAATTCATAGCACAAACCAATGTCTTTAATTGGCCTAATACACCATTAATGATGTGTCTAAGTGATGTATGATTATTCCTTAAAGAAAGCCTGTGTATATAAGTGTATTCAGGGACCACCGCAGGGGGACATAAATGCCTTCCTAGCGCCATCTCAAACACAATAACACGGGGCGACTATAAATAGCCTCCTGGGATGTCAGTGAGCAGAAGCAAAAGGAGCGAGGCTTCATCCTGCAGATGTTGGATGTTGGGGGATGGAAGCTGAGGGTGACGGAGGGAGGGCATGAGCGTCTTCTCACATGGCAGCTGATGCAGCTTTTTAACGTGTCGGCACACATCCTGAAACATCACAACCACATAGATAGGTAGGGAGAGAAATATATACTACAGATCAATTAGATCCAGCAGCACAGAAACATCTCATTTGCATACCCAAAATGGCTGAATCCCCTCTCCCCGCCTCGCTGTCATTGTATTATGTGGTTACTGTGGCAACTGTCAGCCCCAGTGAGCATGCACAAATCTATGCAGCGGCCATGTTGGCAGGGTCCTGCTTCCCGACTGAGCTGCAGGAAGACAAACACATTGAACCATTAGTCAGAATGGCAGGAAACATGGCAGCTTGCACACTGATTGCTCTCACACACACGTGCACGCGCACATGCACGCACACACACAGACAGATGAGTCAAACACAGTAAAGCACTCTGTTCAGATTTTTTCCGATAGACCAGGGGCGTGACCGTGGGCCACATCCCAGTTATGGTTGCCCTCTGAGGGCCGCAGCTTTGCCTTAAATGTGTGCGTAGCTAAACTGTTGTGGTTGCCTTAGAAGACGTTTCGCCTCTCATCCAAGCAGGCTTCATCAGTTTATGCTCAAAGACTTGATAGGACAGTCCTAATCTGAGGGGATGGTGCAAGATCCAACTATTTATTCTCTCAAGTTGAGGCGTGCCCCAGCCAAGACTGGTTTCACTCATATGTGGAGCAAAACGACAGTCGTTAAGATGCAGTGGAGTGGCAACTTTGGGTGGAATGAGAGTGATTCCATCCAAACCACCACCACAACAAAAAAACTCCAGTTGCACACTTCATACATTTTCTGTCTTTTTTTTTTGGTGTGCTTTATTTCCAGGCTACAACGGATTATTAAGGCCACAGAAAAAAAATCTGAGATTTTGAGAATAAAGTTGTAGGACTTTATTCTCATAATATTCATTATTCATGCCTGAGACAGCTATGGAAAGGGGGGTCTATGACTTTTTTTTTCTCATACATTTATGACTTTATTCTCAAAATCTTGGGGGGGGTTTCAATGTGGCCCTAATGCTCAATACTCAGTCGTACCAGGCTTTCACGGTCCACAAAGAACAACGTGGCAGGCCGCATCTTTGACATCTGTGCCAGAGACTATAATGGACATAGAAATAGTCTGTTCCAGGGTCTAGCTGTCATCAACATTGAACTTTTCTATCTGTCCAAAGTTTTAAGTAACATTTCAACATTCTGACTTACCACCTGGAGGCTTGAAGTTGTGCAAGCCAATCAAGTTTGAGTACATCCCCACATGAACACTGAAGTCAATTGCTACCAAGCTAGAGCTGAACTGTAGCATACCACATGACCACTGCAGGGTCGAGGGTGGTGGAGGGAGTTTAAAGAGAAAAACTAGGTTCTTTGTTGTGGCACATCTAATGTATAGCTCTAAAGTTAGTCACTTCATCAGCTGATAACTCACAGAGACTGTCTGTGTCCTCACTGTCTCTGAATGTGGTCACACAGTAAGAATAGGAGGCCTTGTTCTCTTGCAGCCCCCACTCTATCTCGCCTAATTAAGCACATTCCCGCTCATTAGACACAGCAGACAATCCGGCAACACACATACATATTCAGTCACACATTAGACAAAATATATCTTGATGTACAGCACCAACGTCGATGTCTTTGTGGTGTGAGCCTATGACAAACTGCTGGTTTTGAGCTGCTGGCACCCTCAGGTGCTGACATTGTTGTGTGAAGCTCTGAAGTGGCATCTCCATCACTGGAAAAACAAGCAATCTCAATGCAGCAATGCTGAGGCAATCCCATAAAACCCCAATCTGGGACCAAACTCGATTCTCTAAAATGACACAGTGGTGTTTTTCAGAGACGCTCCGCAATTTGGGTGTAGACCTGAATCCAAATGAACACGTGTGGCATCATCTTGGACGTGATCTTTGTGTTGAAGTGATCAACACAACCACATTGGCTGACTTGCAAAAAACCCTGGATGAAGAGGGGAATGCCCTCCCACAACAGCGTGTGACCACGGCTGTAGGCTGAGGCTATGACAAACTGCTGGTTTTGAGCTTCTGGTACCCTCAGGGTGAGTGAGGCTCCTGTTTCTAAAAAGACTTCAATGCACCCAATGCTTATTTTTACATTAAAAGTCCCCTATTATCCTATTCTTAGTCTCAGAGGTCCCACAGTAGTGTATTGGAAGTGTGCTGCCCATAGCGTTGATGCTGGAATTTACAGTAGACTGGAGACACAGTTGTTCTTGTGTTTGTGGCTTTAATGCTAATGAGCTGTGTTGGTCCATGCTTGCCTCTGACAGGGTGGGTCACTCAATTAAGAGCTAGTGTGCGCTTTTCACACATACACTGTAATTCAATACATAATACAATTGTTCACGGCTTCGCTCCATCACCGTTTTTAAAAAATATATGAATTAACTAGAGAATCACTCGGAGAGCGCAGACCTCAACCAAGTTTCTCCCCATATTGTGATTCACACCAAAATAATAATCCTACATGACAGTCTTTGATATTTCGCAGAACGTGTTGGAAACGTTTTTGGAAACTATATAACTATATAACTATATAACTATATAACTATATAACTACAGTATATAACTATATAACTGTATTTTGTTTCCAAGTGCTCTGATCATTTTTTGTGGAGTTACATGCACTAATGCTGAAAATGGTCCTATCTCGGTGAGCTGGATCACCCCCAAAATTTCATCAGTTTTTCCACATCTCATTTCCGACCATTCCTGAAAATTCATCCAAATCCATTCAAAACTTTTCAATTTATTTTGAGCACAAACAAACAAACGAACAAACAAACAAACAAACAAACAAACAAACAGATAAACGCCAACAAAAACATAACCTTTGCACTGCGCCTGCCGGGGGTAATAAATCATGCTGTTTTGTGGTTAAACACGGCCTTTTGTGAGCCAAAAAATATGCATATTCTAGCAAATTTTCCGCATTTTTTGCCTAATTTAAGCATTTCAGATCATAAAATGGCTCATCCAAAAGAGGTGATCACAGGCAGAATTTTTCCTTCGTGACGTCATGAAAAGCAACCGTTTGAGTGCCGATCTCAAAAGTGGAGCTAACAAGTGATAGAGACGATGGGGTTCTTTTTCAAGTTTGTTGCTCATAAACAGACTGTAGGGACACGTATTGCTGTTATAACAACATTAAAGTCCATTTTGTGTAATATGGACTTTTAAAATCAGCCAACAGTACACTTGAATCAACTTTGGTGAGGGTATGATGAATGTGAGGCAACACTCCCACATGCACACCAGCAAAAGTAGTAAGCGTCACAGTGAATGAGTAGCCTCTCCTCTGAAAAAAACACCTGGCTTCCCGCCGCTGAGGGTCACATGTGATTCTTGTTAGGACAGAGCAGGATGTGATGTCATGGGTTCTTGTGGCGGGACAGGAAGTGACTCTGCGCGCTTCTTTTCGTCACCCCGCTCACTCACATCCCCTGTCCAGTGAAAAGGAAGGAACCACCCTCCCTTACAAACTTCCTCTCATCTTCCTCCCCCTTGCTGCAGCTGTGTGTCAGCTGGCTCGGTCTCTGGCTGCACACATGTTGGAGCACACAGAGCTGCCCTGTGCTTGGACAATGTGCGAGATTGACTTTCAGCAGACACACACAAGGCATGAAGGCCAACTTAATCTGGATTTATGTGGGGATGACTGATGATGGAATGTATATTATTTGCAATGCCACCATCGACTTAAGCACCAGATGACACACTTCAGTGAGGATGGCGTCTGAAGCTTCCAAAGTGGCTGGGAATGTTTTCTCCTGAAACTCACAGGAGGAAGACAGACTCTCTTCCTCCTTTTTTTGGGATGAATGTGCCTTATAAAAAATAGATAAGGAGAAGAACTCACTCTTCCAAAATAATGTGACTGTGCACATGGCCTCACTTATAAGGTTAGGGTTTATGGACTGATAGACTTTGTAGCCACAATATTAGGTACTAGGTTTTTGAAAAAAAACAATATCTTTATTTTAGTTAATACACATACACTCAATTTTCATATACATCATGTAAAAAAAATGTCAATAATGTAACATTATATCTCATTAGTCACAACAACATATAACATAACAAGTCAGTATCAGTATTGTTTTTATGTTAATTACCTTTATGGGGATTGATAGTAAAGAATATTATTTTTTTTATTCAATTATTATTATTATTATTATTATTATTGTTATTATTATTATTATTATTATTAAAACATGAAATTAAAATTATTTATCAAATGTAATCAATAAGAAAAAAAAACAATACTGATGTAAAAAATAAAAATAAAAATAAAAACAAAAACAAAAATAAAAACAAAAATAAAAATAAAAATAAAAATAAAAATAAAAATAAAAATAAACACTCTTTATTTTCATTAGTCAATAAATCTTTTTTCCACAGTTTTTAGATCATTTAAACTAAATATTGAAAACAACTTTCAGCATCACTATCCCTGGGTTTTAAAGTTATTACAGTCTAAAAACAAAAAAAAACAATTCACCATGTTTCTCACAGACTACTCTAATTTGGGTGTTTTTAGCTGAAAGAAAGGCAGCGGCCATTGAGGCACTGGGGGCTGAAGTTGCTATGGCTAACCTTGGCCTGATTTAAAGAGACACAGTAATGTGCTGGATGCACACTGGCCTGAATCATGGCGCTGAGGCAATGTGGAAGAGGAACACAATGCTGCCTTTCAAAGCTCTCTTTTTCTTCTCTTGGTGTGAAAAGAGTCCTCTCTACTCTACGCTTTCTCTTACTGCAGTCATGTTCTCGCCCCATCTCCTCTGCCAAGATCTCTCACCCCTGTTTTCTCAGCTGGGAGGATGGGGAACAGACAGGGAGGGAGAGACTGCAGGGAGACAAGGAAGAAGACGGGGGAGAGACTGGGAGGAGACTGAATTTAGGCTATGAGAGTGCACAGTGTCAAATGCTTGAGTGTGTGCATCAAAGTGCAAGTTTGATCAGGTGTGTACAAGGTCACATGATCTATAAAACTCCTTTCGGTCAGCTGGATGGATGGAAAGTTTTAGGGCAATGGGAGCGTGCATCTGGTGCAGTGAGGTTTGAGGGTATCCTCTTCCCCCCACCCTGCTTGCGCACACACACACACACACACACACACACACACACACACACACACACATAACCCCAATCCCTCTTTTACAAGCCCTAAATCCTGTATACTTAATCAGCTCTCTCCTTGCAGCCCCCACACCCCCATTACTGTGCTCCGTATCCCATCCAGCTCCCTTCACCGCTGTGGTCGTCATGGAAACAAAAAATTCCCCATTGAAAATGTGCGAGTGTGCTATACAGACACTGAGATAGAAGCATGTGGACAACTCTGTGCCATGCTGACAGGTGTTGCCACGGAAATGGTGCAGCTGTTGCATGGATATTTCAGGCTAACAGGCATGTCTAAGATGGCATGTCCAAGACCTTCTCTCTGCTTCTCAGTCCACGCGCAAGCACAGACGATCAACCAAAGTATTGGGACACCGTCTTATTAAACCTACAGGGAGTTGAGTGAAGCGCTATATTGGGTAGGGGTTAGGACTGAGGTTAGCGTAAGGATTTGGTTTTGCGGTTTTGTTAGGATTCATATTTGAATTAATCGTTACAGGTTAATTGTTAATGTTTTTTTGTTTTTTTTATTTCAAAGGCAATAATATATATAATATATAATAATATAATCCAAAATAGTCAAAATAAAACTAAAACTAAAACTAAAAATAAAAATAAAACTAAAACTAAAAATAAAAATAAAAATAAAAATAAAAATAAAAATAAAAATAAAAATAAAAATAAAAATAAAAATAAAAATAAAAATAAAAATAAAAATAAAAAATCTTTTGTTTTTGTTAGTGCTAACATTTTAATATATATTCTTCATTTATAAGAAGTAATTATGTTGGCATCAGAGGAAACAGGTGTGCGTAATGTTGTGGCCATTAATTAAAAATATTTGTACTTTTTATTTTACAATTTTCAATTAATGGTTAAGTTTTGTTGTTGTTTTTTTTTTATTTCAAAGACAATAAAATATATAACATAATTATATAATCAAAAATAGTAAAAATAAAAATAAAAATAAATAAAAATAAAAATAAAAATATATAAAAATAAAAATAAAAATAAAAATAAAAATAAAAATAAAAATAAAAATAAAAATAAAAATAAAAATAAAAATAAAAATAAAAAATCTTTTGTTTTTGTTAGTGCTAACATTTTAATATATATTCTTCATTTATAAGAAGTAATTATGTTGGCATGAGAGGAAACAGGTGTGCGTAATGTTGTGGCCATTAATTAAAAATATTTGTACTTTTTATTTTACAATTTTCAATTAATGGTTAAGTTTTGTTGTTGTTTTTTTATTTCAAAGACAATAAAATATATATAACATATAATTATATAATCAAAAATAGTAAAAAAATAAATAAATAAATAAAAAAAATTAAAATTAAAATTAAAAAATAAAAATAAATATAAAAATAAAAATAAAAATAAAAATAAAAATAAGCAAAAGATGACTTTTTTCCTAAGCTTGAACATTTTATATACAATATACACTATGTAGTTACAAGACACATAATAACACGTACAGTAATTGCATTCTCACACAACCACAAGAAAAAAACCCAACTCATCATTTCACCAATTGAAGAAAAATAAATAATTTACACCCTCAGAACATTTTATGTTTCCACCTCATTGTTATGTGCGTCCAAAAATATTTTGTATGGATTTCTTTTGAACTTGTGTAATGTTATTGCATGGTTTGACTTCCTCCTCTAATTGAGTCCACAGAGTCCCCCCACAAACGGAAATGCACATACCGTACTTTTAAGAGTAGCGTTTCGACAAAGCTGTTTAAAATGAAGTTGATCTCTCAAGTTATATGGGGCCACATACTCAACAACGAAAGGACGCAACGGCCACTTGGGTATTTTGTAAAGCAACACATGTCGATATACGAAGAAGCGATATATGTGGGAAGAAAAAACTGCATCTTAGCTTTGTGACGAGGTGAAAAGCATATTTTAGTATGACCTTCAGTCTTTGCTCTTCAATCTTTTTTTTGTGTGTTCATTTTCCAAGTATTTCAACCTTCTTTAAAATACTTGTCAATATTCTTTTTGTAATGTTATGACTTTATTCCCACAATATTCTAACTTTTTTCTTGAATGTTTCAAATCTGTGCCACTAAAATTACATTACTTTTCCTCATAAATGACAAGTTTATTCTTGTAAAATTGCAATTTTTTTCTTGTTAGAATACAACTTTTTTGTCCTACCATTTGGACTTTATTCTTCTAAAATTACAGCTGTTTTTTGCATTTTTACTGTTTTTGATTTTTCATTTTGAACTATTTTAACTTTCTTTGTGTAATTATGACTTAATTGCCATAATATTTTCACTTTTTTTTTTGTAAAATTATAACTTTCTTCGCCACCTAATTTTCTAAAAATTACAGCTTTGTTGATTGTTTTTTTTTTCTCATATTACGATTTTTAAAAAATCATAAAAACTAAAAATAATATTTTTTCTTTAATATTTGAATATCTAATCTAATCTAATCTAATCTAATCTAATCTAATATATATATATATAATCTAATCTAATCTAATCTAATCTAATCTAATCTAATCTAATATAATATAATATAATATAATATAATATAATATAATAATATTGAATCTAATATAATCTAACCTGATCTAATCTAATATAATATAATATAATGTTCCCACAGGACTGCAATCTATTTGTGGTGCAGGGGTGTGGTTAGGGTTAGCGGTTAGGGTTCGGATTGGGGTCGGAGGTAGGGTTAGGTTTAGCGGTTAGCAGTTAGGGTTAGGTTAGAGGTTAAGGTAGGTAGTATGCTAAACCTAACCCTAACCCTGACCCCTAAACTTAGCCTAACCCGAACCCGACTGTCATATAATTTGTATAATTGGGGGGGCACGTAATCTTTTTAAATTGGTTGGGGTTTAGGGTTAGGATTAGGGTTAAGGTTAGAGTTAAGGTGAGGATTGGGGTTAGGTCTGGGTTAGGATTTGGGTTTGAGCTCGGATTACGAATTTGGTTCAGGTGTTGGGTTTCAATCAGGGTTAGAGTTTGGGTTAAATTGGGATTAGGATTTTACTTTCAGGTCAGTATTAGGATTTTTGGTAGGTTTTGGTTGGATTTAGCATAAAATGAGGGTTTCAGTTATGGTTCTAGTTTAGTGTTGGTGTTCAGGGTTAGGATTGGGGTTAGGATCAGGGTTAGGTTTTCAATTAGGCTTCGGGGTTTTTACTGTGCAGAATATTTGTGCTTGCAAGCAATGCAGAGAATGTGAATTGGTCACTGGAAGTTTCCATGCGCACGTATTTGTGAACACGAGGGAATAACAGCGCAGAGAACACATGGGATTGTGGGGTCGTGTGAAGCAACAGTTCAGGGGCTTCGAACTCATTTTCACCGCAGTCACGGTTAACCTCCGAGGGCCGCCTGTCACCGTGAAACCATATAAATGTATCACCTTCCCATATTACTACAGATTTGAGTAGTATGATTTTCATTTTGTGTTTTTTACCAGCAAATTTACAATGAAATAAGAAGTCAAGGTGCCAAACAGAAATCTGAATACACAACTATTGTATCATTCATTTTAAAAGGGGGCTTTTTTCTATTATTATTTTCTACTTAACATATATTTTTTTAAATTAAATAAACAAATAAAACAAATCGTTTTAATTTAAAAACAATCTATGAAAAAATATGTAAAAATTATAAAATAATTAAAAAAAAATCTTTTTCTTGTGAATTATTTACAGGCTTTTGTGGGCCGCATAAAAACATATGATGGGCCGAATCTGGCCCCCGAGCCTTGAGTTTGACACCCCTGCAATACTGGAAGATGTTTGACTGCTGACTGCTCTGTACACCATCCATACCACCTGTGTCACACCTGTCATGGGGGGGGGGTAGGTAGATTATACAAATGAGAAAATACTTGAATGATCTGACAAGTGAGGAGGAAAAGGGGAGGAGGGAAGAGAGAAGAAGGAAAACAAGCGCCAGTGTCCTAATTTACTGCTTTCCATGACAAATCAGCCTGTCTCCGTCCTTCCTTCCTTCCTTGTCCCCCCTCCTCCTTTGTGTGTCTTCTTGCCATTTCTGTGTTTGTCTGCAACCTTGCGTTGTTTCCTGCTCGCTACGCTCTTGTTGCGAGCTGCAGGTCCTTGTCATGTGACCCACATACGCTAAGAAGACTGTCCTAGATAAAATGGAGGTCTCTCACTCTCCCTTTTTGCAACCCCGCCTTCACCCCTTCATACTGTGTTTCAATCAGGAGGGGCAGGAGGAGGTCAGCGGTTATGTGTGCCACCGATGTGTCCATGAATATCAAATATTCACGCGTGTTTTCATCGCCCCACAACAAGAGATGATGTCTGCACCGAGGAACAGCAGACTCCCTGTTTCCATGGCAACCCGCACCATCCCTTTCTCCCCCTCCCTCCCCGACTCAGTTTTGGTGGCAGCAGCAGTAGCCCCTCCCTGGTGATAGATACAAGGAAACATGCTATAGCAGCAGGAGGTCAGGGAAAATCATCAGAAATGAATGAAAATAAGAGACGTAAAGTCTCAGGTCTCTTCCTCCGTGGTCTACGCAAACCCACATGGGCGCCATAAGCTGCTTACTTGCTCTGACACGGCTGCACAATAGCTTCTCCCTATTTACCACAAGCAGACCCCCACCCAACGAGCCTGCTATAATCGTACTCCCGTTATAGCTTTCTTTATGTCGGCAACCTGGGAGACGTAACACGTAACACATCTGCAATATGCACTCAATTACGACGCACACCTGCATGATGTGCATGTAACAACTGCATCAATCTTACTTTTTTCAAATTAAAAACATGAAATCAGAAATGAAATGAAAGTAAATGTGTTCCTGTGTCATACCTCATTAAATTATTAGTTCTCAACCCTTTAGGGTACTCACTGACATGCAATACATTTCAAGTTTGCAAGCCTCACTTGTGTCTGTCACCACATTTAGTGATGAATGATGAATGATGAATGCCTGACTGAGCACGTCCACCAGGGGAAGAGCCCAATGCAAGGTTAGACACAACACAAAGGAGGGTGAACAAAGAAAAAGGTGTGCTGAAACAAAGTGAGCAGCAGTGAAGGAGCGGGAGGGAGGGGGGGAAAAGATGGTGGTGTAACCATGGTAACCAGCAAAGTAGTGACGTCATCGCCTCTGTCTTCACCCTCAGCATTTTTTGTCTCACATCGGGAGGCAAATGGCGACTCTCCTGGGTAAATAAAGCATGAAAAAAGATACCAAATGAGCGAAAAAGAAATGGAGCAAGGCGGCAATTTGTTCATTTCTTTTTCATGAGTCATTGAATGGAAGATGTTACTCACTAACCGAGCAGTGCCGCTTCAAGGCAGGGGAGGATATACCCTGTTTCCCACAGGACTGCAAGCTATTTGTGGTGCTGGGTTTCAGGGGCGTGGTTCAGGTTAGGGTTAGCGGTTAGCGGTTAGTAGTTAGGGTTAGGATTGGAGGTTAAGGTTAGAGGTTAAGGTTAAAGGTAAAGGTAGGTAGTGGGCTAACCCTAACCCTAACCCTGACCCCTAAGCTTAAATCGAACCCTAACCTGACTCTCACATAATTTGTATCATTGGGGGTGCACGTGATCTTTTTAAACAGGCTACAGGAGGGGTGTCCAAACCTTTTCTACTGGGGGCCACATACTGGAAAATGAAAGGACGCAAGGGCCACTTGGACATTTTATAAACCAAGACAAGTAAATATGCTCACATTTCCAGAAATAACAGCATATCAGCTTCGTGAAATATGTGAAGCAGCACATTAAAGTACGAACGTCCATCTTTTCTCTTTGCTTTGCAGTTGCTTTTTTTATTCTCCCAATTTCTTTGTAAATATTCTCTTCTCATAATAGTATGACATTCTCCCCATAATATTTTGACTTAATTCTCATAATATTATAACTTTACCCCCAACATAATTTCTTTATTTAGTTTTGTTTGTCTTTCATAATATTAAAATTAAAAAAAAACAATGTATTTTTTCTTCAGTATTTCAACACGAGGCCACTGAAATTACAGTATTTTTTCTCGTAATGTTATGGCTTTATTATGGCTTTATTATGGCTTTATTATGGGTTTATTATGGGTTTATTATGGCTTTATTATGGGTTTATTTTATGAGAATTGTGCCGTTTTTCTTGTCAGAATAGGACTTTTTCTTACAGCTTTTTTTCCTTTTTTTGTTGTTGTTTTTTTTTTTTATTTTCCAACTATTTCAACTTTGTTCTTGTGAATTTTATTCTGGTAATATTATGACTTTATTCCCATATTTTGACTTTATTTTGTTACCATTACAACTTTTTCCCCAAGCTAATTTACAACTTTGTTTGTTGTTTTATTCGTTTTTAGAATGTTACGACTTTAAAAAATGTCTTTACAAAATAATATTCAACTTTAGACTACTAAAATGATGTTATTCTTCCTCATGCCCTTACGACATTATTCCCATAAGATTATGATTTTTTTCATGTTGTATATTACAACTTTTTTTCTTCATATTTTGACTTTATTGTTGTAAAATTACTGCTGATGTAATTTTTTTTGTAGTTTTCTTGTTAAATTATATTTTTAGAATGTGCCGCGGGCCAATAAAAAAATAACCATGGTTCGCAAATGGCCCCCAGGCTGCACTTTAGACAGCCCGGGTTTACGTATTTCACAGGGAAGGCGAAGTGTTACCAAACGACAAAAGAGTGTCACCCGGTTCCGTCTTCTCAGCACGATCGCTACATGACTCCTGCACGCTTGTTGAAGTGTTTTGCATGCTTCCACACCTCACTTTTTATGGCAATGGGTACCTATGGCAGCCTGGCACCTCCCCAGGCTTGTGGAGGTGCATGTCTGGATCTCCACTGCGGTGGCAAATACTTTGACGCATGCGCAAGAAATGCTTCCTGTCTTCTTCACTTCCTGGACACTAATTACCCCCATGCATATCATACGCCAATTAAAATCCATGCCTTTCAAGCAGAAACACTTGATGAGCTTCCGATGTCTGCTAGAAGCAATTTCAACCTCTAAATGTCACGGTGGCGCAGTGTCTTGCATGACCCCTCCACCCCCTCAGTTGGGACGCACACATCTGAGAAGTTCAGTGCTCCCAGTGGAAATCAGATTGCTGCAGGCTGATCATGATGTAGGTCAATTGACTGTTTATTGCCCAGTGGAGCCCTCAGTCTGAGGGGACGGACAGATAGGGGGCAGCAGGGAGGGGCCCCACATGCACACACAAAGACCCAAAAACCAATGACAACAGAACAAGGTGAACATGTACATAGTGTGATATACAGCGTAACATAATAACGATATCACGACGTGGGTCCGGGTCTGAGACCTTCGTGACAGCAATGAGGGCCTGGAGGGGTCAGCTGAATGTAGCATAACGGTTGAAATTGTGGAACAAAGCCTATGCAGTGCTCATGTTTTGATTGATTGATTGATTGATTGATTTAATGTATTTGAACATTTCCTTTCACTTCAGTACACATCACATGTCACAATTCACAATTCCACATGTCCAAAAGCAGCAGGAAGAAGCAGAGCTGATTCAATCAGACCCCCTCTTTGTTTCACATCAAAGAGTTGCCAGTTCTGAATAACACGAGAAAATGATAAAGCAAGTTGAGGATGGACAAATTTGCTGTAAACTGCATAAAGTGCAGCTGTCATATGGCATAGCATAGCATAGCATTCGCCTGTGGATCCTTCAGGATTCTTCTTCCTTATACTTTGCAAACATAAACTCTTGAAACGGCTCATTTTAGTGCATTGTTTGAGTTCTTTATTCAATCCGTCCCTTAATTTGATTCCACACACTGACATGCTGAAGGTAAAGCGTTGCCTCGCTACATCGCGGTTCAGCTTTCGCGGATTCGCTGTTGTGCGTTTTTTTGAAGTGCAATTTTGCATGTTTTTTTAACAGCGTATGAACCCACATTGTGTTCTGCGTCCTTGTGGAGTATTAGAGTGATGTATCGCTGCTCTGTTGCATGTGTCTGTTATTGTATTTACTACTGCTACCAGTAGAGGGTGTTGTATACTTGAGTTGAAGACGTGTGCCGCTCCACCTCATCTCAGTATGTGTTTATGTGCCTGAGCGCATTAGGAACCCACAGTACACAGTACCCGGCTAAGTACTGAGCCACAATAATCCTTATTGGCCAAGGGAGAAGCCACGCATTGTGTTCTGCGTCCTGATTGGCTGTAGGCCATTGTCAATCAATCCCCTGCGTGCCGTTTCCTGTTGTGGTCAATGTTTGCTAATTGTGTGAGCTGCTTGCTAACTGCCAATAAACAACAGAAGAAGCTAACCGGCTTCAGGGCGCCGTCGCGGAATAACTGAATCTTCGGTTCAAGGAGGAGCGCCAGGATGAGGAAAATACAACGGCAGGAGCAACAGGTTTCAACAAGGATGCAAAACGCTTCAGCCGAACGGCGCCGAGTGAATACACGTGAGACACTTAATTCCTTTTTTGTGATTCAAACTAAATTTGAACTTTCAGTGTTTAAACAAGAGCAAAATGTGAGAACAACGTTACTGGCAGCCTGAGAAACGCGTATAAAGTGTATGGTGAGGCGTTTTACAGCCTTAAAACATAAATAATCATTGCAAAAGAAATAAAGTTGGCTACTTCGCAGATTATTTTGGGAACCTGTCCCCTGCGATAAACGAGGGAACACTGTACAGGCGTTTTAAGTTCAAATTGTTCCTAAGATCACATTTCTCTTCTCTTGATTGGATTGTGTTTTTGTGTAGCAGGTTATTTTTTTTGCCTTATGCATAATTTTAGCTGTTGACCTGTCCACCAGATCAACACATTTTAAACGTTTTGACGTTTTAAAGGGCCTTTTGTCCAAATAGTGTGTGTCCAATGTGACAAGAGGACGTGCATGCAAACGTTTTGTTGTTTCAAAGTGAGGCCTGCTTCACTTCTACATAAGCAAATAGAATTTGGATGGTAAACAAATAAGCGACGAGCAACAGCATAAATGAGAGGACCTGGCGGAAAAGGAGGGCAGACTGTCACGATGGACATGTCACTCAGTGGCCTGATGGCATAGCCAATCGGTTGGCGCTCATGGCCCGTGTTAATTGTCTGCTAATAGCGTGTCACACACAGACGGTGTCATACAAGCAGCCATGTCATTTCATTACGCGGACAACATGAAGATATGATGGCCAAGGAGGCGGAGGTGTGTCATTTCACACTCACTCACACTCACAAATCAACACATACGTTTCAGTGTTGTCGTCCTCTTTTGTGTGTGATTGTGTTCACTCGTGTGTAGTCCTCCCTGAGCCTGCTGCTAGAAAGTTGAAAAGTGTCCACTGTGAACAAATGAGGACAGGCTGGGTTCCAACTTCTCCAAAAAGCACAAAAAGGAGGAACAGCTCAAAAGTGTACGGCCAAGTTAGCAGGTAAAAAGAAAGACATTTCCATGTGAGAGTGCCAGCAGCACTAACAGAGCGAACACACACACATCAGCTTCAATAAAACACAACCTTGTGTGTTTTTATTGTTGTCATTTCTCCTCAGTGGAGGACACTCCTGCCCTGCCGCCCTCCCTCCGTCCATCCTTCCTCCAGATATGCTCCGAGGTTCACTTTGCTACCTGGAGACCGACAGCCTGCCCTGGCCAGCCAATCGGGGGCGCAGAAAAACATCCCGCTGGCCCTCCATTGGTCACTTCCCTCTGCTATCAATGGCGTGTCATTGTGCAGTCTGGCACGTTATACTGCCCTCTGTCTTTGTTCAGATCTCTTTTGCAGCCAGCAACGCCCCCTTCCAGACTATAAGGTCTCGCTCTCTCTCTCTCTCTCTCTCTCCCTCTCACACACACACACACACACACACAAATCTCACATATGCTCCTGGCAACACAACAAGAGAGTGAAGCATTGTGGGAAATCAGGAGCTCACAGCAAGGAGACATTTGTTGGATTAAACTGCTGTTAATCTTATTTACTCCGTAAGACTCTCAGAAAACACGCCTTTTTACAATAAGTGTTTGAGAACTCATCAGGGGTGTCACAAGATCTCGCGAGATCAAAACGTGACAACATTTCTAGGCCTGGGATGAAAATTAAGTCATTAATTCATCACACAATATGAAAATTAACTCAATCATTTGCTGGCTTCAATATATTGCCATGTGTATGTGTGTCTCTTTTCCTCGCCTCCGCCCTCCAAACAGACGGGAAGAGGGTTCACTCTGTGCATTGGTTTCAGCACCTTGGCGTGTTTGTTCCATAGAACAACGGCGTGAACGGAGTGAGCCCTTTTGTCAGTCATACGGTCTCTTTGTCTCGGTGGGTGGAGACGGGGCCACTGGCGTACACACAGAGTGCAGAAGAGTGTAACGTAGTAGAAATTAAATAAGTAGATTTCAATGTATTGTCATGTATTTTTTATGTTTGTCATTGTACTTTTCTTAAAAGTCATGTGGAAATCTCGTCCAGTCTCAGTCTTGTGTATTTTCTCGTCTCGTGATGTGAGTGTCTCATGACACCCTTACAAGCAGTATCCAGTCATCCCTTGCTGTAGGACGGTTCGAAAATCACTCCCTCACTGTATTGCGTTCTTCAAAAAAGAATTAATTAATAAATGATCGCTGTTTCGTGGTTGACTATGGCCTATTATTAGTCAACATGTATTGCAAGACAAGTCATGTAGTATGTAGCATTGTGGTCGCCAGGCATCAGTAACGTTATGAGACATGACGTTAGATTACATTACCTTTCCCACTGCATGGAGACTGGCTACTGAGCCAGCAGAGCCAAGGCCGAGCCGACATGCCGTGGCTGAGACACAAGGAAAAAAAGGTTCTCCTCTCATTCCGTGTGGAAGTGGTAGGTTTTTGGTTTCTTTGTCCTTCCCCGCTCCGATTGAAACACTTTCTTCAGTTTACAATAAATATATTGGAGAAGTTAACTAGCTTGGAAGCTTGTTATGCTAGCAGCAAGAATAATATTATGGTGTTATTTCATGTCTATGGGGCTCTAGTAGTGTTAAAAAAAAACGTATTCAGAAAGGCATAAACAGGTTTTCTATGCTCTCACTACAAAAATATTCTGTTTATTAATATTGAATCCTACTTTGCGAAAATTCACTTATCAAATGGAAACGCCAGGCAAGATTTATCCTGATCAGATTAAAGAAGGGCAAGGTCTGGAACCAATTAACCACGATAAACGAGGGATGGTTGTATATATGAGATTCATTGATTCATTGTTTGTATTGTTTATTCGGCTTTCCATCTCTTTTATTTATTTATTTTACTTAATTTAGTCTAAATGTATTTTTTTTATCATTGGTTTATTATTATCTAAGTATCGGTATTTTTTTATGTAGCAAACAAATAATTATAAAAATAATCAAGAAATGTTACATTAAATAAAAATACATTTAAATCAAATAATAAAAACACAATATAAGTATAATATACTGTAATATAATATAAATATTGCGATGGGTTGGTGACCAGTCCAAGGTGTACCCCGCCTCTGGCCCATCTTACCCGCGACCCTAATGTGGACAAGCGGTAAAGGAAATGGCTTTAGGTCGTGGGGCGAGGTGGACGCGGGTCCCCTGCAACCGCAGGAGCCGGGGGCGCCTGGGCAGGGCCTCTGCTGCCCTCCATTCAATCACACACACACACTAGCATGCATGCGTGCTCTTTCGTGCATCTTTACTCATCCCACAGCTTTTATTTGACACTTACTGTTATCATCGTCATCATCATTCTTCTCCTTCTTATATTACTTCTATTATTACTACTTCTAATACTAGTACTACTATCGTTATTTCTATTAGTGTAATGGGTGTCGGAGTTGCTTACAGCGAAGATCAAAGATCATCATTGTTGCTATGGAAACATGTGTTCCTTCACCTGACGTTTATCTGGCCCATCCAGCACCAATCAAATAGGCGATGAAATTAACGCTGTCACCATCCATTGCTGCATTTTACTCCGCTCTCTCACCCTACCCGTACCCGATTCCATTCTAGAGTCTGTTGGGGCCCTAGGCAAAAATTCACAAGGGGTCCCTTTGCATAGCGCCTCTGCTGTAGAAGTTCAACTGGGCTGTGGCCCCAAGTTGCCTGCTTTGCCTTAACAATGCAATTGTTTGTCAGTGAAAGTTCTTTTTTCTAGAAAACATCTGTCTCGTCAGACATCATTCAAATCAATAGGGTCCTTTCTTATGTGCAATTCAACAACAATGTTTGCAGCTTAAAGGCTGACTGGATCAAAAAGACGACCGTCAGAGCTGTGTGACTTTTGACCTCTGCTTCTGTACCTCCATCATCATTCATACCGAAAAGAATTCATTCAAGTTAAATTAACAGTGTGGTTAATGAGGTGAATGGACCACAGCCGCCTCTCACATAAGACAGCAGTCCCCCCGTGTAGAAGAGGTGGTGAGCGATGGACGCCAACTCTCTGGGTGCTCCAAAAACAGAACTCATTATTTTCCTCAAACGCTGTGTGACATCACTGATGATATAACACAGGCCTATGCTCTACTTACGCTGAAAAGAGGAGCGTTAAGAGACTCTCAGTTGCTGGACCACGTGGGATGATTGTGTTTCCCGACATGGACAACTCGCTTCCAAGCCGACAGGAAGAGAAAAGTGAGTAAGGATGTACAATATGGAACCTGACACATCCTTTCGTGATACACTTTGTACTGACGGTGCCCAACGGGCATTTGTGGCCCGATGCAGTTTGTTTTTGGGCCTGCGGCTTAATTTGACAAGAAAACTAAGAAAAAACCCAACAACAGCAAAAATGGACAACTCTGCTGTAAAGTCAAAATATTAAGAGAAAAAAAGGTGTAAGCCAGGCGTGAGTCAGAATTTTATGAGAATAACGAAATATGAGGGAAAATAACATCATTTTAGTACGTTGTTTACGTTACGTATGTTTGAAATATTAAAGAAAAAAGACATTTTTAATTGTAATTTTATGAGAAACAAACAAAACAATGAACAAAGTTGTAAAGTGTAATGATTATGGGAATAAAGTCATCATTACGAGAAGAAAGTTGAAATAGTTGGAAAATGTTACCAAAAAAAGCAGTACAATGCAAAAAACAGCTGCAACTTCACGCAAATAAAATGAAAATATTACGAGTCGTATTCTGACGAGAAAGAGTCACAATTTTAACAGAATCATGTTGTCCTTTTAGTAGCATGGAGTTGAAATATTAAAGAAAAAAATATGTCATTTTTTTAAAGTAATGGTATGACAAACAAAACAAAATAAAGTCGCAATTTTTGGAAAAATTAAGTTGGGGTTCTAATATTATGAGAATAAAGTCATAATATTACAAAATTAACATTTACAAAGATAATTTTTTCACCTTTATCACAAAGCTGGAATGCAGTTTTTTCTTGACATATACTGTATTAGCATACCTCACAGACGATACCAGATTTAAACATGACTTTTAAGAAAAGTACAATGACAAAATATACAAAAATAAGACAATATATTACACTCTATTAATTTAATTCCCACTACGTTACGCTTTTCTTCAATCTGTGTATGCTGGCCCCGCCCCCACCTGCCGAGACAAAGAGACTGTAGGGCTCACTCCGTTCGTCCCGTTGTTCTATGAAACAAACGTGCCAAGGTGCTGAGACCATTGGAGGCGAGAGGCACGCATGCACACGGCAATTTAATGAGGCCGACAAATTTTTCATTGTTCCTTTTTATTGATTGTGTAATTAATTAATGAATTGATTAATTAGCGTCCCAGGCCTCGTGCCCACCACACTTTCTTTCTGAATGAGAAAATCTTGTCATGTTTTAATTCCACAAGATTTTTAAATATAAAAAAATATAAAAGTGGCCCTTGCATCCTTTCATTTTCCAGCATGTGGTCTTCGGTGGAACAGGTTTGCACACGCCTGCTTTATACTATACTGTACTCAACAAACTCATTTTTCATGAGCTTAACTCAAAAGGATGTAAAACCTTTTCTATGTACATAAAAGGCATCTCTCTCTCTCAAATACTCTTCACATATCTATGAATGATGAATATGCATTCATCTTTCATCCACCTCACATATGCCGACTAAACAGCATGATTATTGCACAGGTGTGCCCTAGGCTGGCCACAACAAAAGGCCAGGAGAAAATAGGCAGTTTAACTGTATTGTTTGTTGCGCGTTTATACCTTCTGCAAGAAAATGGGAGTGTTCCTGTGGGAATGTTTGGCTGTGATGGTGTTCATGTCACTTTATTCCACATCACGCATGCTTTTGGTGGACTGTTGTCTTGTCCACATTGCGTCCAAATAAGAGTCCGTGGAAGGAAGGTGAGAACAGCAATAACAGTAAAGATGGCATAAAGCAGACACTTTATAGATAAATGTAACGTGTTAGTAGAGAAAGACTGGGAATTCATGCTGGAAATTTCATCTTTGGAATCTCTGGAGCTGGAGCAAGTCCTGGAATGCATCAGTGAAAGTCAGTAAGTAGTTTCCACTGTTTATACATTCCTCTGCTGCTGTCTTCTGCCAATAAAATGATGGCTTTGCAGAGTCTAGTGACTCTCTGCTATATTTCCACGTGTTTATAGGAGAAGATGGAGCAATAAAGATCATGCTGCAAGAGGAATTCACTTAAATGCCTCCGTGCTCAACTGCCATTGGTTAGAGTAGGGGTGTCCAAACTTTCGAGGGCCACATAGTAAAAATGAAAAGGAAGCAAGGGCCACTTCATTTTGTAAAGCATCCCGTGATATGCGAACAAGTTATACTGTACGTAGTTCAAGAAATAACTGCAACTCAGCTTTGTGACGTACGGTAGCTACTGTAGGTGCGTATTGCTAGTATAACGTTTATGTTCTTTTATTTTTGCTGTTTTTTTTGTTTTAAATTTTCCCAATATTTCAACTTTCTTCATAAATAATCTCTACAAATGTTCTTTTCATGTTATGCCTTTATTCCTATACTTCCCCCCCCCAACATAATTTTCCAAAAATTACAACTTCATTTTGTTTCTCATATTACGACTTTAAAAAAATTGTGTTTTTCAACTTTACAAGTTTATTCTCGCAAAAGTGCGACTTTTTCCTTCTTAGAATACAACTTTTTTCTCGTAATATTTTGACTTTATTCTTGTAAAATACATCCGTTTATTGGGGGGTGATTTTCTATTTTACGATTTCAACTTTGTTCTTGTAATTGTGACTTTATTGCCAATTTGTTCACTTTATTTTTGTAACATTACAATTTGTTTTGTTTGTTATTGCGATTTTCTTTAATATTTACTTTACTTTTCCTCGCATTACGTTATTCTTGGAAATACTTTTTCTTGTTATATTGCAACCTTTTTGTCTTAAAAATGATAAAATGTGAATAAAATGTTTGTAAATCGTATTAGACTTTGACAATTGAACAAATTATAATGAAGACCTACTTGTAGTTTACAATTAAAGTGTGTATACACCTTTTTGGGACACTGTGTATTCATATGCACAATATAGTACAATATACTGTATACAAACATATAAGCTATACTGTATATAACAAATCCATTAAATTGCTGCTGATGTTTCCATTTTTGCTGTTTTACTTTTCATGTTAAATTCTATTTTTAGAATGTGCCGGAAGCCAATTACAGGCTACAAATGACCCCTGGGGCCTACTTTGGACACCTCCGGGTTAGAAAACATCATTCCTCTATCAAACTATGTGAACATGTGACCACACTTGTGCATTCATAGGACCATTAAAACAAACACAAACATTTAAATTACTTAAGACATTTTAATAACTCTGCATGGCAAACAGAAACATTATGTGCATTATTCTGTATACATAGAGCAATCTCTGGAAAAGAAAACAAAAATGCAAAAGCACATCAAATCAAACAAGATAAAAAAGAATCAACTGTAAAAATCGACCATAGAAAATCTCTTAAAAAAACAAACAAAAAGGAATGAGTCAAATTAGAGGTTGTATTCCAGTGATGCTATAATATTGTCCCTCTGCTTACTGATGATGAAAAGAGCCACATTACAGTTATCTGGCACACATGAGGCACCCTGGTCGTGTTACAGCAGGTTTTGGTGCTTTTTACAACTCGTGTGTAATTATGAGTAAACGTGTGCAAATGAACAGAAAACCCAGCAGGTGATCCCAATCGGAGATGATCAAATCAGCAAGCTCATACTGAAAGTGAAGGCAGTTACTGTGTTGCTACTTTAAGGATGGTAAGGTCACGTTTAGAGTGTGTTTGCATAGGAATGCATATTGCATATCTACTGATGGATCATGTAGAAGATGTGTTCATAACGTGTGCGTGTGTGTGTGTGTGTGTGTTGGGTTCTGCAAGTTTGGCGTCCCTCAATCATTTTGGCTCCACGAAGAATCTCAAACATCGCATGTCAGCCCGGCCCCCACATGCACTTTTGGCCAGTTTTTCCAGCGTGCTTTCCAGTGGTGGGTAGCATAATTATAGGCAAAACACACATACACACACACACACACACACACACACAGAACATGCGTGCACAAGTAGGAACTAAAAATAGATACACGTCATCATTCTAAAAGCACACAGGCATGTAAACCGCTTTTGAGAGGGTGATTCTAAACAAACGTGGCGACTGTGCAAGAACTTTCTCTCCCTTGTTAGCAAACAATCCTGAGGGCATTTCTGGTTATTTGCCTATGCTGGTGCATTGTGTAAGTGTTTGTGCGCCCTTGTCGAAACTCAGGTTGTACATGTTAATGCCTCTGAAGTAAATCTTTCACCCAGGTGAGAAGCTGTGCCTGTGGAATGACAGAGGCTGGACTCCTCCCCATTGGCACGTCTTCCAACAACACAGTGGAATGATCAGCATTTACAGACATGCAATGCAAAACGTATCAAACAACACAAAATAACACAAACATTGTGAGTGGCTAAAGAAAACCGTTTGAAGCAGCTGTGGGATGTGCCTGACATTCCTCGTAAGAATGAGGGAAATAAGCGCAACAGAGGTGATGCCCTTTTCATTCATGAGGTGAATTAAGTGACGTAACAAAACACTTAATAGTGGCAAAGGTGGTTGAGGGACATATATTTTATATCCATGTTGGCCCCAGCAATGAGAAGCAGATCTGTCTGGATACATCTGAAACTGTACATAAAAAAAACTAACAAAAATGTGCCCAAATGTGCCTAATTGGAGCGAGCTTCCAGCAGCTCCTCTAACGAGTCTTCCTTCTTTGTCTCTTCCTTCTCCTCCAGCTTCACCTTCTTGATGGCCACCTTGCTTGATGAAGGTGCATCTTCCTGCATAAGTTCTTTGGCCAGGATGTTGGTCACTGCATGGCCAGCTCTTCTGTGGTTGGCTGAGAAAAAGAGCAGCAAACAATGTGAGACTGTGACATCAGAAAATACACGCACACCAGCAGACATATTGTTGAAGGCGGAGCACGTCAACACACTTTCATCACGTCAAATGATTCAACAAACGCATTGGCTTCAAGGCTGCACACACGCACACACACACACATATACTGTATATTGTGCTGTTCCAACAGTAATGTATACTCATAGTATATCTGCCTACACAAAATATAATTTAATGCTCAGTCTTAATGAAAAGTCTCACCAAATAAGAAGAGTCCAGTTGCCTGGATTCAACCTGAGTGGATTACCTTGACCTGCATGACGCTAACAGACATTCAAACTCTCATGTGCATTGTTGCTTTTAAAAGTAAATATTCTGGTTACTTTAATTGGCTGCGTAAGAGAGGAGGCGTATTAAAACCCTGAAATGTGATGCAGTGCTGCTCTACTCCACCTGACATAATAAACTCATTTTGTCCTGGGGCTCCAAATCAAATTCTGCCCAGGGCCCCAGCTTTTTTCCTTTTTCATTTTCTAAATTCTGTTTTTTTTTCTTTTTTACTTTTTACACTAATATTATCTTATCATACCATCATCGAGTGTGTACTTTTGTGATGGTAAAAAAAATTAAATGCAAAAATCCTTACATTTACTGACGCCTTACATTCTATTGATGATTGATACACCATTGGCCAATTTTGCCCAGTTTTTCATAAACAAATGTAGCTTGACTGATTTTTCTAATGCTTCTGCACACACAAAATCATCAACAAACCGCTCTTATTTTCAACGTTCTTATTTTGAAGGCCGGAAGTGTGCTGTGTGTGTTGAGAATGTCTGTAGACGGTTAACAAGTGGTGAAACACACACTCTAAAACACACTCGTGACACAGCTCTTGTATTGTTCGTGCAGGTCTACCTAATTTGCAGATGTGTAGTCATGTGCTTTTAGATGATAAAAAGGATGTGCTTCCTTTGCAGCATCCTGGCACATGCATTACCACGACACACATCTTAGTGGTACAGCTGTGTACGTGTCACGGCAGTCAGATAGCTAGACGGAGAGAGTAAAAAGATAAAGA
The DNA here is from genome assembly GCF_027744805.1 of Dunckerocampus dactyliophorus. NCBI lineage: Eukaryota > Metazoa > Chordata > Actinopteri > Syngnathiformes > Syngnathidae > Dunckerocampus > Dunckerocampus dactyliophorus. Next base: position 27,491,839 of record NC_072829.1, read on the forward strand.
AGCAGTGTGGAGTGATCATGAATGACCGCATTAAAGTCTTTCAAGAGCAGAGAGGAGGTTCGAGCTGTGCACAATGAAATAAAGCTGTCATTTCTCCTACCTGCTCTCCAACAGTCTTCAGGCTGCTATGCAGCAGCAGCAGCAGCCATTTTGAATTAAATAGGTCAGGGGGGAGATTGGACTGTTTACGTTTCTTTAATGTCGGGCGGTTTTATTGCAAGAACTTGTTCAGAACAACAGCAGACAGTGTTGTGGTGATGCAAAGCACACATGCAAATGAACCATGGCAACACAAAAGCAAAACAAGGCACAGTTCTCACAAGGGTTAAAAGACAAAACACAAGTTACCGATCAAGTCTCCAGAATAAGCTGTGACAATGACACTATTGAGTCTGGGGGCAAAAAAAGGAAGGATTTAAGATGTTAAAAGTACATCTGCAAATGTGTATGCGTCACACAGCTGCGGTGAGAGATATGATCTATTCACACATTTCATTTCTCATTTAAACACCAAAAAGAAACGACCCAAAAATAGAGAGTATGTGTCAGTGTGGGCGGTGCTTTATGTGCACATGCTCTGTGCAGACTTCATTCCAACATGAATACAGTAAATAAATAAATCTAGCTCTTCAAAGGCTGCAGAGCACTCTGCTCCCTTCCTCTGCCACAAGAAAGATGATGGGAACTGGAAGACGTGTGGATAGGACATGTGAGGATAGGACACAGGATTACGCGGATGTGTGGAAGAGTTAGGAATTTCTTGACAGGGTCCTTGCAGAAGGATGTTTGCAAATGTTGACAGTCACTGGAATTAAGTCAGTAGAGCAGCCAGGGGATTCAAGATTCAAGAGTTTTATTTTCATATGCATAGTAAAACAGGTAGTTCTGCTATGCAATGAAATTCTTATTCTGTTCATTCTCCCAAGAAAAGAAATAAAACACAGGAAAGAATAAGAACATAAGAAACATATATACCAATACATTAAGCAACAACAACAGAAGAGACATTAATACAAATAAATAATACAAATAAATAAATAAAAAAAAGTGCTATGAGTGTGTGTGTGTTGCGTGCGGTGTGTGTGAGTGCTTCGTTGAGAAGCCTGATGGCCTGTGGGTAAAAGCTGTTTGCCAGCCTTGTGGTCCTGGACTTCAAACTCCTGTAGCGTCTGCCTGACGGGAGGAGTGTGAATAATGAGTGTTGTGGATGTGTGCTGTCCTTGATGAGGTTGTGTGTTTTGCGTAGGACTCTAGTTTTATAAATGTCTTGCAGTGAGGGGAGGGCTGCCCCAACAATGTTCTGTGAGGTCTTGATCACCCGCTGGAGTGCCTTCCTATCACGTGTTGTACAGTTACCGTACCAAACAGTGATGGAGGCGGTAAGGACACTTTCCATAGTGTATCTGTAGAAGCAACTCAGGATTGTGGTGGACATGCCAAATTTCCTCAGTCTTCTCAGGAAGTACAGTCTCCTTTGGGACTTCTTCATAATTTGTTGGGTGTTGTGAGACCTGGTGAGGTCCTCGCTGATGTGTGTGCCAAGGAACTTGAAGGTTTTCACCCTCTCCACCTCAGTCTCATCAATAAACAGGGGTCTATGCGGCTCCTTTTCCCTTGTTCTTGGGTCGATGATCATCTCTTTAGTCTTATCTGTATTGAGAAGGAGATTGTTATCACGACACCAAGCTATGAGGTCCGCCACCTCTCTTCTGTATGATGTTTCAACACCACCAGTGATCAGTCCGATGACTGTAGTGTCATCCGCAAATTTAATGATGCTGGTGTTGTTCTGGGAGGCCACGCAATCGTAGGTGAAGAGCGTGTAGAGGAGTGGACTCAGCACACACCCCTGTGGGGTCCCAGTGCTCACAATTCTTGAGCTGGATGTGCGATTGTGGACTCTGACTGACTGGGGCCTGCCTGTGAGAAAGTTAAACACCCAGTTACAGAAGGAGGGAGACAGGCCAAGTGTGAGGAGCTTATCTGTGAGTTTGTGGGGGCTGACTGTATTAAAAGCAGAGCTATAGTCTATAAATAGCATTCTGACATATGTGTCCTGGCCCTGTCGGTGAGAAAGGGCTGTGTGGATGGCAGTGTTGACTGCATCATCCATGGACCGGGTCTGGCGATATGCAAACTGTAGAGGGTCCACAGTTGCCGGGATGCTCTTTTTGATGTGGGTCATGACTATTCTTTCAAAGCACTTCATAACAATAGGAGTGAGTGCTATAGGGCGATAGTCATTCAAGCAGGTCACGTTGCTCTTCTTGGGTACGGGCACTATGGTGGTGGACTTAAAGCAGGTCGGTACAGATGCTTGTGCAAGCGACAGGTTAAATATGTCAGCAAGCACATCAGCTAGCTCTGATGAGCAAACCCGAAGTGCACATCCTGAGATGTTGTCTGGGCCTGCTGCTTTTCGTGGGTTTGTTTTGTTCAGAACCCTGCGCACATCAGCTGATGTCACCATGAGAGGTGAGTCCTGTGTGCTCCCCAAGTCCAGCCACCCTCTCTGCTGGTCAGGAGTTTGGGTGTCAAAGTGGGCGTAGAACTCATTCAGCTCATCTGGAAGTGTGGTTTGGCTGGACGTGGCTACGCTACTCCGCTGTCGATAGTCTGTGATGTGCTGGAGCCCCGCCCACATGCGCCGAGGGTCTGAGGTGGAATAGTAGCCCTCCAGCTTCTGTCTGTACTGTCTTTTGGCCTCCCGTATGGACCTCCTCAGGACATATCTGGCCTTTTTGTAGTCCTCAGCGGTGCCCATGACAAATGCAGTCGAACTCGGATGCTTTGCTCGCCGGGTATTCAGCTCACCAGGCCCGCAGGCTGCTGCGTTCTCCCGGCGCAGAAGAAAGGCAAAGTCTGAGAGGCTAAATGAAAGTTCATGGTGAACCCTGCCGAAGTGTCTCTCTCTTGTAATGTACTGTGTGGGAGAGCCTGATAGACAAGTTTCATATGAAATAGAAACACATATACCAGAAAGTTCCAGACTGAAATCTTCTATTACCTTTTTACAGACTTTCAAAAATGATGAAAACAAGCAATCATTGATTTAAAGCTGCCATTCTACAAGACATGGGGTTCTTAATAAAGTCACTTTAACAGCTATCCATGCTTAGACCTTGTCCACACGGAAATTGAATTGCTTTTTCTTTTCTGTTATGTTAAGTTAGAACATACATACACCTGATCAAAATGTTAAGACCAGTTGAAAAAATTGCAAGAATTTACACTTTGCATTGTTGGATCTTAAGGATTAGGGATCTTAATTTTGATCAGGAATGTAAATGTTAAATTACATTAAGTTATCTGTCCTCTAGGGATCAAATTAGGAAACATTCAACAGTCAACACGAAAACACCACGACAACTCAAAGAATGTAGTACATATGCAAGCTTGTATGTAGCACCTTATCATCCTACCACAGAAGAAGACACAGCATGTGCTGTGTGCAAACTCCAAGCAGGCAAAGAAACTACAACTGCAAGTCAGAGACCAAAAGTAATGTGGTGTAGTAACAAAAAGTTACTGTATTAAGTATAAAAAATAAAAGTCCCAGAATATGTTGACTGGGAATCATGCCAATCAAAATGTATGGTGTAATATGTGTTCACATTTAGGGCGTTTTTGTATTAATACTGCCTTAAAAGATTTCTCTGTGGACAGGGCCTTAGTCTATGCAGTTTTTACATTGTGTTCCTCCAATATTGGAAATGTTTATTTGCACAATGTAATTTAACTTCAGTCAAATATCAAGTAACTTATGAGGCTAGGCTGTTTCACTTAATGCCAGGATTACTCAGCATGCTTGTGTGATGTATGTGGGCTAGAAATGGGATGGTTTATTAGAAAAATGCTGTACTAAGTTATTTCCCTAATCTTTTAAGACATGGCAGGACAAAAAGAGGAAGTCCTCAGCATGTCTCACGACTACAAAGTAGCAGGGATGTTGACTATATGATCCATGGGCTTGCCATGACGCCTGGCCGCACAGCAAGTGGGAAATGAGATGCCGACACATCACATCAAAAGGTTCGTTTAAGGGTGGGCATGGCGCTGAACGAGTGCATTTGAACGCTGAGGGGGAGCTCAAGGAGCTACAAAGCGGTGAAGGCGAGAGATCATCTGTAACCCATTATACTAGTACGTTAGCAGACTGCCTGGAGAGGGAAAGAATGCTAGACTGTAAGGGTAAGTGCTAGAGAACACACACTAAAAATGAGGTGTTGCACCCGATACAGAAAAAGTCCTTTTATCTGATCACAACTATCAAGCAGGAATGTTTATGCCTTTTCTTGACTGATTGCACAGTTATAGTAAAGCAGGAGCCACAGGGTTGCACAGTATGGTGGAGTATAGTAAGACCATGTTAGGGTAGACCATGTTAGCAGGGACATGTAGCGCCCTCCTCTGGCTACACTATGTGTGTGTGTGTGTGTGTGGATGCTAGAGTGACATCATCAAACAATGCTAATGACAGCGTGTGATTTGCTGTGCTTAAAAGTTAACATTAAAGTGTGTGTGACGTCACCCCTGCTGCAATAATGAAGCCCCCCTCCCCCTCCTATTTCAATTGCTGCCATGTCTGTGTGTTAGCATTTGTAGGAGCACAGGGGGCTTTTCCATAGGAGCAGACGGTGTGCAGAGCCAGCGTGTGCCTCCATTGTTGCCATCCTCTTCATCTGTGCTGCTTTGTTGTGATTGGTGCTTTGTCAACTGGTCGCTGTGGTGATTGGACGAGGGTCATGACCGAGCAGATGGGTCTGCCGTGAGTGATTAGACACATTCCTCCACAAAGTGATTATATATTTGTGTTAACTACCAAGGTATCAAGCCTGTATTTTACCAACAACTTGAACAGACCTTGAAGTAGCAATCTGAAGAAGATTGATATATATATATTTTTTTTTAATTCAAGGCTCTGTCCTCTGCAAAGCAATGTGTGTGGATGTATTGGTATGCAAACACCATGTGCGTCTTTGTGTTGGCATGCAGACATCTGCTGCGTGTGTTTTGTCTGCTCATGTATGACAGGGGGGTGATGGGAGGAAGCCAGACAGCTGAGGGTACCCACCTCATTTTATACAACCAGCAGACCCCCACAGTGGGCTAAGGAACAGGTCAAAGGTGTAGGCTATATAGGCGGTGTAGCCTCGTGGCTTCCCACTCAGTCACAGTGGTGTGACACAATGGGCATGACAACACAGTGAATAGGCCGGCGCTTAGTCTTTTAACATCGTGTTGGTGACGTTTGCGGCAGTCGCCTCAACTGTGAAAGGAAAGGGGGACACGCTTCTGACGTCACGAAGACCATAAAGATGAACAATAGCACCATTTAGACATTGTTACAAGCTGTTCCTCAAAGGAGTTATACAGTTTCACTACACTATACAGGTACATTATAATACCACACAAAAATTTATTTCCCACAAGATCATTTCACGGCTCAGGAGGCCTTTTCAGACATCAGCTTTTCACAATACAGTTGTCCCTCGCTACACCACGGTTCCAACATCACTCCCTCGCTCTAACGTGGTTTTAAAAAAATTAAAAAATGAACGCTGTTTCATGGTTAACTATGGCCTATTATTGGTCAAAAATGATTAAAAGACAAGTCATGTGTAGTATTCTGGTCACTGCTAGGCGTGAGTAATGTTACATTGATGAGACATCACCTGCATGGAGTCGGCCATGGATGAAGAGTCCAACATGACAGTGAAAAATGTTCTCCCATTCCATGTAGCATTGGTACGTTTTGGCTTCTTACTTACTCTGCCCTTCTTCCCTACCCATTTTCAAACCTATACTTAAAGTTCTGAATAAATAAATTGGAGGCTAACTAGTTAGCTTGGTAGATTGCTATGCTAAAATCAGCGGCTGCATTTTTTGTCAATTTTTCAAAATAAAACATTTTACAGCTGTAAGTATAATGCCGAATCGTGAAACAGTGATACTTTTGCCTAAGGTTATCATAACGTCAGGATATCATACCGGCCCATGCCTACTTTGTATGTAGTGAATCTATATTAAATTCGCTTTTCACTTTTATAATTACTGCTTCACTATTGAAATCAATTTACTTTCAGGCAAAAGAAAAACACAACAAACAAATGTTAGACAATTCTGGCGCATGTGCTGTGATTTTACATTTATTAAAAAATTACAAATTCCGCATCAACTATGTCTGGCTGAGTCATTTCACTGCCTTGCATTCATGTTTAGTTATTTATCTTTTATGAGAAGAGAGAGAGACATAATGTCTGTTCTCTGCATGTGGTGAACATATAGTGAGTTGACAGAAATAAATCCTTGAATCCAAAGTTATAAATGCAATAATGATGTCCTATGACAAACCAGTAAATTTAAGCACTTTAAGTCCTGAGAAAGGTAAAACTTGATTTGGGGCCACAATGCTGATCGGAATTTTTTGCAAAAGTTAAAATATTAATACAGCTCATAATATTGGTGAATCTTAAATTGAAAGAAATCAACTGGTACCAAGATATTAAATGCTATAATTAGTGAGGTAAGTTGTAACATTGTGGGTTACAAACACTCATCCTTATCACTTAACACATAATCAGTCAGGGGTTAGGCTACACATCTGACTTTTTCCCCTGAATTTGAAGATTCAAGATTCAAGAGAGTTTTATTGTCATGTGCATAGTAAAACAGCAGTTATACTATGCAATGAAAATCTTATTCTGTTCATTCTCCCAAGAAAAGAAAGAAAACACAAGAAAGAATAAGAATAAGAACATAAGAAACATAAACATACATACCAATAAATTAAGCAACAACAAAAATTAGAGACATTAATACAAATAAATAAGTAAGTAAATAAATAAATAAATAAAGTGCTATGTGCATGTGTTGCGTGCGGCGTGTGTGAGTGCTTCGTTGAGAAGCCTGATGGCCTGTGGGTAAAAGCTGTTTGCCAGCCTTGTGGTCCTGGACTTCAAACTCCTGTAGCATCTGCCTGACGGTAGGAGTGTGAATAATGAGTGTTGTGGATGTGTGCTGTCCTTGATGAGGTTGTGTGTTCTGCGTAGGACTCTAGATTTATAAATGTCTTGCAGTGAGGGGAGGGCTGCCCCAACAGTGTTCTGTGAGGTCTTGATCACCCGCTGGAGTGCCTTCCTATCACATGTTGTACAGTTACCGTACCAAACAGTGATGGAGGCGGTAAGGACACTTTCGATAGTGTATCTGTAGAAGCAACTCAGGATTGTGGTGGACATGCCAAATTTCCTCAGTCTTCTCAGGAAGTACAGTCTCCTTTGGGACTTCTTCATAATTTGTTGGGTGTTGTGAGACCTGGTGAGGTCCTCGCTGATGTGTGTGCCAAGGAACTTGAAGGTTTTCACCCTCTCCACCTCAGTCTCATCAATAAACAGGGGTCTATGCGGCTCCTTTTCCCTTGTTCTTGGGTCGATGATCATCTCTTTAGTCTTATCTGTATTGAGAAGGAGATTGTTATCACGACACCAAGCTATGAGGTCCGCCACCTCTCTTCTGTATGATGTTTCAACACCACCAGTGATCAGTCCGATGACTGTAGTGTCATCCGCAAATTTAATGATGCTGGTGTTGTTCTGGGAGGCCACGCAATCGTAGGTGAAGAGCGTGTAGAGGAGCGGACTCAGCACACACCCCTGTGGGGTCCCAGTGCTCACAATTCTTGAGCTGGATGTGCGATTGTGGACTCTGACTGACTGGGGCCTGCCTGTGAGAAAGTTAAACACCCAGTTACAGAGTGTGGGTGACAGGCCAAGTGTGAGGAGCTTATCTGTGAGTTTGTGGGGGCTGACTGTATTAAAAGCAGAGCTATAGTCTATAAATAGCATTCTGACGTATGTGTCCTGGCCCTGTAGGTGAGAAAGGGCTGTGTGGATGGCAGTGTTGACTGCATCATCCGTGGACCGGTTCTGGCGATATGCAAACTGTAGAGGGTCCACAGTTGCCGCCGGGATGCTCTTTTTGATGTGGGTCATGACTATTCTTTCAAAGCACTTCATTACAATAGGAGTGAGTGCTATAGGGCGATAGTCATTCAAGCAGGTCACGTTGCTCTTCTTGGGTACGGGCACTATGGTGGTGGACTTAAAGCAGGTTGGTACAGATGCTTGTGCAAGCAACAGGTTAAATATGTCAGCAATTACAGTATATACTACTAACCTTATAGGAAGTTTGGGGAAAGCTATTTTCTGTTGCAGCATGACTGTGTTCCAGTGTATGATGCAAGGTCCATTGTGACATTGTTGGATATGTGGAGGAACTAGAGCCCTGGGATCCAGACCCTCTTGTTCTACATCAGTGCCTGATCTCATAAAAGCTCCTCTGAATAGACTAAACCTGCCACACCCACGTACAAGCTAGTAAAGCCTTTACAGATTTGTTGAAACAGCAATAGAAAGACCAACTTCATTTGTTGGTTTTTTTTTGTTATAGACCTGTGTTGCACACTTTGTGTATATGTATAGTGTATGTAGTAAATTGGAGCTAAGTTGACAACTTTTTATAGGTAAATAATAACAAAACTGCTAAATCTTAATCACCATGCATACAGGGGGTTAGCAACATCTGCTCATGGGAGGAAGCCTGTGGCCTCAGTGGTGTCCCATATGCAACAATCGAACCAAACACTGTGTGAGCCTAAATTATGTACTCTGACTCACACACACACATTGCCAAAACCAAAGAGAAAGCTTGCTCTTTATGGGTGAATAGCCCATTCCACACAATCTGAAAAGACAAGGCGCACTCGTAGGATGTTTTAAAGTAGATGTTACAAACTCTGGACAAAGCTGACACATAACACCGCTCCCAACATGCATGGAAAATACTGACCACTGGTTAAAATGACTTTACGGTCAAAATGAGGCGAAAGGGAGGAGCCAAGAAGAAATGTGATCTCCACAGACATATTTTCCTTCTCTGCCACAGCTATGTATGCACACTCTCTCACACATGTTCTGCTATTTCCTGTTAGGAGTGTGAGGGAGCAAAACAGTATTATGGGGGGCTGGCTAAACCTCAGAGTGGGCTCCATTCTTTCTCCAAACATTAATCCTAATTGCCACTCATTCTCCTCCCTCCATTTTTGGACTTCTGTCGCTTTAGTCAGACTCAGGGGTATCCAATAAAGTTGTTGCTTATCTAAAGTGGAAACATGAAGCATCAAGTGAAGCAAAACACACAGAAAACAAGAAGGCAGAAAGAATGCAGTCTACCCTCCTACTCCGAGCTATTTGACTCTGAAGCACCGCTTCACATCTGGCTTCTATTGATGGTGCTGGGATAGGGTTGCACGCTTGCCCCAATGTGTGAATATTCACACACACACACACACACACACACACACACACACACACACACACACACACGCACACAAACAAACACACACACACATTTGGGCTGTCTCGCTCTCAACACTGGATACTGACCAACTCACATTTCAAAGCACTTTGGCAAAGCTACGATTGTGACGGCTCACAATGCCTCTCATGAGTAAAACAATGCACTCAAATTTATTGATATTTCTAAACTAACCAAAGTTTTAAGCTTTAATGTTTCTGCTTGTGCTGGGAGTATGGGTAGGACCCATACACCCACTCCCTGCATGCTCCCTCTGCCTAAATGTCATTAGTGGCTTTCCCCCACTGCCACCATAAAAGAACACATAAAAAGCAAGGTGAAATGAACACATCTGTTCTGAATTGACAGCAACAAGGTGACAAAAAGTAGAGTGCTTTACAAAAGGATACATAACACAAAAAGATATGAAAGATTATTTTAAAAAATGGCTTGTGTACAGTAAGTGTACATACCTGCTTGCCGTGGTCCTCTCTTTCTCCTGAAAGCAGCGCCAGACTGCAGCGCCTCCAGGAGGCCATCCATGATGCCAGTCTCATCACCCTCTGGAAGCGCATCAAACCATCACATAAGTAGTGCATCAAGAAACATTAATTATACTTTAATGTTTATGTAACAACACAAGAAACACCTGTATTCCAGTTAGGAGAAGTTCTGCTATATTGTTTAGCGTTTGAGTATGTGAAGTAAGTAGAAACACGTGGACAGGGGGTGGGTATTTATCAGCCAGGCAGCCATGTTGGAAGCTTTGCCACATTAACCCAGATAGGCTCTGACCTAGTTGAGCCGCTGTGACTGCCAGAGGCTTGATATGGATTTTTTTTTTGTTAGGTAGAACAAACCTCAAAATAAAACAGCCATTGTTACATATAACCATGTAAAGCGTGGGAAATTAATGACTTGTTTACAGTAAATATGGTATTAGCAGGGAAGTCATTATAGGTGCAGTTTACTACTGTACATTGTACTGTTTGATGAAGTGTGTGTGTGGGTCAGGATTCAGTGGCACAGCTCAGCAGTCCAGCAGCTGTGTTTAATTATTTCTGAATAGGAAGAGAGGGGTATGGAAAAGGAGGTAGTGGGGTTAAAGGTTTATGTTGTCACCCCCACCAACCACCACAGACACACGCGCACACGCGCACACACACACACACACACACACACACACACACACACACACACACACACACACACACACACACACACACACAGAGCATTTAATCCTGCAAAAAGCCATGCGGCAGATGGCCTGTGCTTTTTCCCCCCTGACATGCCAGAGAAGCCCCACACGTTTCCCTTCCACGGCTCACATACACCCCTCAATGTTGATGTCCGGGAACTGCAGTCCATTGATGCCTCACGGTGATGCAGGCTATGTTTTTGTCTTTTGAGGGAAGCACATTTGACACAGTTCCGCTTACATTCATCACATGGTTGCTTTAAACCACAAGTGCAAGCAAACAAGACACAAACCACAAGTCAGGACATCACACAGCAGGGCAAATATAGTTGTTTATTTTTGGCTGTGATTTGCCTTGAAAAAAAGTATTTGACAAAGACATCAACATTTTAGTGAATGGAGGCTTTTGTTTGCTTTGTTAGCGGTGCACAACAGAGCCAATTATGCTCAATCATGATGTTAATTGTGCTCTACAAGTGATGCCCGAAGTCAAATCTAAGATTATCACATGTTCACACGTGTACCAGCAGTACACACTGTAAGGTACAGCTTGAAGTTACTAAGAACATTAAGACAGATTAATTTGTGTAATAGCATTAAATCACGAGAGCTCTTAAAGATGTCTCTCTGGATCTGCTCTGTTCACAAAACACAACCGGGCTGGCAGACACACACACACACACACACACACACACACACACACACACACACACACACACACATACATTGTCAGGGCAGCCTCTTGCGTGGAGCAATAGCACACCAAGTGGACATTCACATCATGTAAAAAGGGGTTGGTGAAAAGAAATCGGAGCAAAGGGAATTTGTGCTGTGATTGTGTCGTCTTTCCAGCCTCACCACTCCCCATTTCCTCACTCACCCTCCTCGTTTCTCCTCACCTCGTTACCTACATTAAGAGACAACAACAGTCTACGCCCAAAGGGAGCATCTGCTGCCCTGCTGCATCTGCTTCCTCCTTACCCTTACCCTCCCCCACCCTGAGCACACAACCTCTTGTGTGGAGCACGAGCACTCCTAGCGGAGGTTCCCATTCCAGCATCAAAGTGGGTGTGGAAGCCAGGCATACCCGCCTCTTTTCTCCCTGGAACTATAGAGCATCTTCCATAGATTCTACTGACACCTAGCTGTAGAAATAATGAACATCCCTAGTAGTCAGAGATGAGAACAAGTGTCAAGTACAATGTGGTCTCACTCTGGTACTAATGCTCACACCCTAAAACTGTATTTTTACATCAACTTTAATATATGTATATTCACCTACAGAGGGATGAAATTAGTCATTACAAAAACATCATGCTATTATGACCTTCACTGTGGCCTGACTGGCATTGTAATGGGAAACCCAACAACCTCCACATGACCTTCTAGCCGTTTAATCAACAACTGGGGTGTCATGCAAGCAGAGATAACGTGTGAAATGGGAACATTGCGTGAGTTTATGAGATAAGTGTGCAATTATTAGGCTGGTGAGCAATGGGAAGGAAAAGAGGAGACAAAGAAGGGCCACTACTGAAAGCAGCCATTGTGTATCCTTAAGAGTATGAGAGCATCAACAAATACAGTACAAAGACCAGGTGTGTGGCTGAATTTAAATAGAGGTTTTGAATAACCCCAGGCAATCAAATATGCCACCTGTATGTAAATGATCCTAACCCTCACACACACACACACATCTCCAAAGTCCTAAAACATGCCTCTATAGGCTCAATGTAATACTTTCAACAACAAAGCCTCAGCTCCTTATGTCTAAGGCAGAGGCACCTTATTATTGTGGAGTCACTGTGCTTGCTGTACCTTTGAAAGGGCTTAAATGAAAGCCAGACAAAGGCAGAGGGGGAAAAAAGTGATGGAGCAATAGCAACCAAAGAGAGTAGAAGACAGCTGGTACTTAGGAGGAAGATGCTGTTTATGAAAGATGTACACAAAAGAGACAAGGAGCACACACACACACACACACACACACACACACACACACACACAGGAACAAAGTTAAAAAACACACAAGTAATGCCTTAACACACGCACACAAACTTTCATACAGTGTGCTTGCTCTGTGGTCAATTTTGGATTGAGGAATCCTAGGAGATGCTAAAGTGGAGCCACAGAATGAAGGAATGTGCTGAAACTAGGTCACACTCTTGGACAGGGAGGAAAAGTATCTGCGCATTATTATGTCTGCCAAGTAGGACTGGAGGATTCTTTGTGTGTAAAGGGATGACTGTGAGGCAACATGGTTTTATAAAAGTACATTTTTGGTAATAAAAAATGTTCTTCTAACTTTTTTTTTTATATGGAAGCCAATCTCTTATTTACCAGAAGAGGTGGACAGAGATTAAACAATTTCTTCATCATGTGTCCTCTCTGGGTTGTTTTTCTGAAAAGATTCTTTGTGACTTTTTAAACGCAAGTCATCAACATTAGATTATCTCTGCTCTGTAAATGCTGACATGCTTGTCTGTCTCAGTTTCACACACGCACACACACACAGATACTCCACTGACTGAAGTGTGGACTCTGACTGCCCCCAACTGGATTATGATGGAAATACCCAAATAAAAAGAGCATTCTCCTCCAAAAATCACACATTTAAGACCAAAACAGTGACCTGCGTTGATGTCCAAAAGCTGGTTCCTTTTGAGTTTCTCCTCTTTTTCCCTCTCGGCCTTCTCCCTGGCTAGTTTGGCCCTTTTGATCTTTTCTTCTGCCTCCTTCCTCTTCTGATTATCCTTTACTGCTTGCTGTTGGAAGAGGAAGGAAAATGAGCAGAGAGTAGACACAGAATAAACTTAATTATAGGATTGACATTAGTTTTAAAAGAACAGTTCAGATGAAGATGTATTTTGATAGACTGGTGTGGAAACAACATTTTAATACCAGGACATCCTTCCTTTAAGATGTTTATTTTTAAGCATACGTATTTAAATTATGTCTACTTTTATAAAGTGCACTGCTGTGGAGGGGAACGGTGCAAGACAATAACAGCCGTTCTAGTCTATTCAGTAAATCACAATAGGTGGCAAAACAAGTCACCTCCTGCGGGTATCCTCCCAAACAAGTCCCAGTTGATGCATAAACAGACAATAAATGAGTCACGCTCTTTCAATATTATGTCAATAGAAACAGGTGCAAAGTAAGTTCCTAAGGCCTGCTGGTTTACCATAACATTTATCATTTATCTCTGAAGTTTGCAGAAGGGAAATGGTGAACTCAGTTACCTAACCTTAATTTAGTTTCAACTTTATAAAGATAAACACACCTGGAACATGTTCTTAAAGGTGTTGAGGTCCCCAAAGAATTCCTCCACCGAAAGTTTTCTGGGGTCAAAGACAAAATAACCTCCCAGGTCGTTGTACTGCTTCTCCATGTTCTTATGCATCAGATCCAACTTCTCATGCTGTTCACGAGCAGTGCCCACAAAAACGTGAACTCATCACGTTAAGGAAAAAGTATGTTCATGTATATGACACACATATTACTGCTCAAGTATTCAAATTGCGTAAAGAGGATATGGACATCTTCTCCACAAACATGTCCTTGTCATTTTGTGCAGGAGGGAAGGTTTCAATGTCTTTCTCCAGGTTCTTGATCTGGCGACCCATCATTTCTAGATTCTTCTGAAGCGTCTCTGCAGAAACTGTAAGCAGTATGAGGGCAAATTGTATTACCTCTGTGTGCTTAATGATCATTTCTTTGTTTTGAAGGACCAATAAATTGAGACACACTACAGGTCAGTTTGATGTTGAGTACCTCTGCTGGCCTTCTCCACATGGATAAGCTCGTCTGTAAAGCTCATGACATCAGGGTACTGCTCCAGGCACACGTCAGCGAGAAAGTGGAGCAGTGTCTGCTTATGGTCAGCTGATTTTGTGTCACGTAGCTGATTGGATGAATAGTTGAAAATGGCCCATTGATAAGGCAATCGATTGAAGAGCTACACAATCTCCACTGGCTGCCATTGTGCTTCACATTTGAGTTAATCTATAAATAAACTACTGATACAACATGTGATAAATAAGCTTGGGTCTACAAGTGAGAACATTGTCTTCAAGGTGCCATAGCAACCATGCTCTAACTACGAAAGAATTCCTTTAACAAAATCGAGTTGTATTTTTTCTTTTTAAAGCACTCACACATATTCACAAACCCTGCAAGGCAAATAGAAGCAGTGAAGATAAAACACTTTTAACAAGACACACAGATCACCTGCTAAACATGCCCAGGAAGAAGTTAGTTAAGGTAAAGTGGGCTGAAGCGAAAGTAAGGATCTGTCTTTGCAATGGGGAAAAACCTTTAAAGTTGTGCTTATTGTACACCTTTGTTTTACCTTGCATAGGTATGATATGGAAAAGCCAAAGGCCTTGCCATTGCGTGAGCCTGCATTCATATAATTGCCCATGAGCAGGATGATCTGCAACAGCATTGAGAAGGAGCTGCTTTTCCTGAGCTCCTCGCAGGCCGCCGTCACAGACACCACATCCGGTTTGATGTTGTTCAACTGTTCCTCAAACTGGAGATTGAAGAGGATGGCCTGAAGCCGTGGCTGCAGACGTTTCACGCTGGACATCTTGGAAAAGACATGGATGAAGGGTTTGTGTGTAGGTAGGGGGTCATCTTGCATGACAGAGGGGGATTTCCCCCCCCCCCCCCCCCATAACATACATCTCTCATCATTGAACAAAGCACTGTGTGTTTGGCCTGCTTAACAATTCATATGACAAGTATATTGACAACTGCTCACAGTATATCACCATTTTTCTATGTCTCATTTGGCACCACTTGCTTATAAGCTAATTGTTTCCAAGTTTCTGTGTACAACTGTCTGCCTCCTTACCACAACTCCAAACTGTTCCGCCTCAGCCATGTCGTCATATTCATCCTTCATCTCGCCCAGGCTACTTAGCTGCTCCGGTGTGGGCAGCTGTTTGATCAGGTTCTACATGGCAGGTGAGGAAGAAGTGAGCATTCGCATCACAGTAAAGGCACACTGATACAACTCTGTATTCATTATCATGCACACCGAATTCCACATAAATTCCAGACTATTAAGCACACCTCAATATACGCCACACTAGGGCTGCAACTAAGGATTATTTTAATAACTGAGTAATCGATGGATTATTTTTTTGATTAATCTGATTTTTTAAAACATTTTTAACTTCCACCTCTTTATTCAGAAATAGAAGATTTGAACTGACAGAGCAAATATGTGCACAAACACCAGGTTGCGGCTTGAATATTCTGTTAATATAACGTTAAATAATAATAAATCTCAATACTATAGCGTCAGTAAAACAATAAATGGACACAAAAATACAATCATTATCATTTTCTAAGTCAATTAATCTGAAGCTTGTTTCAATTAATGGAGTATTCGGTTAGGCCGCAGGGCCGCACGGTGGCCAAGTGGTTAGCATGTTAGCCAAACCATACCAATTAATTGGGTAATCCATTAATCATGGATTAATCAATGAATTGTTGTACATATGTACATAGGGCGCATTTGTCTATAAGCCACAGGTGTGCACGTTGTAAGATGGGATATTTACACAAAAAGACAGCTCTATAAACCTTGCAATTCTACCGCCACTTGATGTTACCAGTGTCACTCGTTGGCTCCGGTGATGAGATGTGGGCTGCTTTTTTTTCCCCCATTGGAGTTTAATAGCTGCCACGGTCTAATTCTACACTTGATCAAACTTACTAAAGATTTGTCAGATCAAACACAATTGCTGCATAAGACTTCAAAAATATTAGGAAATTGTGATTATAAAAATAATAGATAGTAAAACAAATTTTATCCAGTCACAAGTGAATCCTGTACCTGGACCATGGACTCTGTGAGGATCTTCTCATTGACTTCCAGAATGGAGTTCTTGATCTCTTCATAAGGGATACGGAACGATCCAAGAAAAATAGCTACACGCACAAAACGTTTTAGGTCAGAGATGAAGTGTTAATTTATTAGCCATGCATTTTTTTCAAATGGCAGACTTACAAAGGTTTTGTGAGGACTTTGAGTCAATAACCTTCAACTCCTTGACCTTCTTCTTTTGCAGATGCTTGTCATCTCCACCGTCGAGCTCCTTTTTGGCTGGTGTTAAGGACAAAGAAGAGAGATATAAAGGACTTTGTTGGAAAGATGCTTTGTAACATCTTGATGTGGACAGTTGAATGCACAAAAACAGTGGAAAAAACTTCTTATACAGACTACAAAGGGGATAATTAGGAAATGATTGAGTGTTGTTGATGAGGATGACGACAACAGAGCCTGGCTCTCTATGTGTGTTTGCAGTCACTCCAAAGATATTTGATGGGGTTTAGGGTCAGGCCTCTTACACAATTCTTACACATCAAAATCATCCAGCCCACCTAGCCATCTGATACTCACTGCATATACATCCCCATCTTTTCCCAAAAGCTCTGCACACGGAAAACTGACACTTTTGTGTGAGACCGTAGTGTGAGATGATCGTGTCGGGAAAGAAGTCCCGGCGGCCTGCTAAATGTGCTCGGACATGTGTTTGCTGTGAGGCATGTTAACTTTTGCAATAGGCTTGCAGATACAGTACGTTTTATGACACACTCACACTTGACAAACACTTTTGCGTTAACCCGCTCTGACAAGGTCAGATTTGTGGCTTTAAGGATGTGTCATTGTGTGTGAGGGGGGTGGTGGTGAATGTGCTCCGGATAAGAATTAAGGCTGAAAGATGAACAAGCACACAGATTTGGCCACATTACAAAACACTGTACTGAGGCAAGGTCAATTTGATTTCAGGTTGGCAGGAAAGTGGCTGTCACTGTTGGTCTAAGTGTTTTAGGGAACTTCCAACATGACAACTAAGTTTCACCATAACAGGACAGACTAGAAAGGACTCCCTGCGCAGGGTTCCTACATCCTACTGTATCTAAAGTCACATTTAAACACTTTACATGCACTCTTAAATCAATTTCCAAGCATTTTGCCCTGCTACCCTAACAGAGATTGTCTTATACAACTGTCTGGTCAAGAACTTTTGCTTTTGGAAGACAAAACCAAAGGAAAACACACACACACACACACACAACAATGTTCTAGCACTTTTCAAACCTTGAAGACACCCCAGCAAAATTCAGCTATTAGTTTTCAAGGATCCTGCAAGTATGTAGGATGACACATTTCTATATTAGTTATGCTATCCTATTGGATGGTTTTATACTATTTCTATACTCATGCAACTTTTTTTGTATATGTTTTAAACACTGAGGTCAATCTCCACACCCCCGTTCCTTATCAAAATCATCATCATGCGTCCTTAATGTTTCCTGATGCTCATGTCCCTATCACAAAACACTCAGGCTTCTCAGGCCTTTATAGCACAATATGGCATCCACGTGGCCATCCCATCACGTGTCTAGTCAAATGCTGCTTTGTCTCCTGGGAGGCCAAACATGCTGATAATTTGTTCGCCAGTCCAGGCCTCCTAATGAGTTCCTCGACTCATCTCGACTCACAAACTTAGAACACACACACACACACACACACACACTCAGGCATCAATGTGTCTTTGTTTCTCTGAAGATCTGCTGCAGATTTCCCCTCATCAATCAATCAAAACAAATTTAATTCATACAGTACGGTCGACATATATACATACACACACATCACTACATGGATCAACAATACCATTGTGTCCATAATGCAGTGATACACCCCTCCGGGTGCTGGAAGCCCAAGCAGGAAGACATGTAGGCACACACTAAATATACAGTATATCCGGACATCTCGGACGAAAAAACAAACGCAGCACATACAAAGGAAGTGACCATAAATCAGCCTTTGACACAGACTGGTCATGACCTAAAAAATAATTACACTTCATTATCATAATGGAATGCACATGATAATTATTATTCATCACATTAAAATGACGTATTAAACGCTACACACACACACACACACACGACAGTGCACATGAGAGCCTAATCGAAGTGCCATATAATCTCACACAATCCAGTTAATCTGAGACAAGACCTTTGCATCATGTCACTAGGTCAGAGTGTGAGAAGTGATGAGGGAACGTGTGTCTGTGTGTGTGTGCGCGCCTGTGCTCCACAGCGTCATCTTCTCTCCAGCCAATGAAATCACGGTGAGACGTGCTGACATCATGGCTGATTCATGAAATGGGGGGTCTGGAGTAATACAGATTGTAAAATGGCTGCCCTGTGCTTTCCACATGCATATCCCGGCTTCCATTTGTGAGCCTATGGCACCCCTAGCGGCGGCTATGGAGCACTGCGCCACATTGCACTATCATGGTGGGAGAGGAGAGGATGAAAGAGCACATGTGGGATGAGACACACACACAAATACACACTGAAGAGCATATTACCTAAGTTATAGAGTTGGATAGCACAGAACTTTAAATACACATGTAGATTCTGATTAGAAAGACTACTTTTACAAAAACGCACATCCTTTCTTGGAACAACTCCCCCCCTCGTCGTCTTTAGTCTGCACAACAGCTGCTTGGCACTGACTGAGGAGGAGGAAAAGGGGGGAGGCATGTGCATGGTCACGCATGTGTGTGCCATAGAAGACACACTAAATTCTTCATTTCGGACTCCCACTTTTATTAGAACTTTAAAAAAGCAGACATGTGGAGGGGGTCCACAGGAGGATCACGAGGGGCATGCAAAGGTGCCTGTCAATATGGTGTGTGTGTGTGTGTGCGCACAAAGAGGAGTCTGTTAGTCAGTCAGCAGACCAGTGTGAGTGTGTCCTTCACCCCTCCCCTTCTATTCTTTTTCTATCCTTAAAAGGAGAAAACATGTGGTAGAGAAGGTACCAAGGGGGGTAGGGGTGGGGGTCAGATGGGAACAAATAAAAAGTTGGATAAACACTGTAAGTTTCTATTGCTCCTTTTTTCGATCCCTTTCTATGAGTTCTCGCCATCCTTTCATCACTGCTGTCTACAGTTTATTTTTAACCCGCTAAAAGCATTCGATGATGTGCTCTGTTGTATGGCAGTATTTTCCATGAGCCGTCTGGAGGCACAATGGGATTAAAAAAAAAACAAAAAAGGCATAACTTTAACACTTATATAACTTTTTTCCTGACAGCATTCCAGCACTGGAGATTGTCGTAACTGGGACGGAGGAAAGGGTTTTAAGTTTCAACATAAAATGGGCTTGTGTGTGTGTGTGTGTGTGTGTGTGTGTGTGTGGTGAGAGATTCTTTGGAAAATCTGCTCAGCAAAAACAAGACACAAACAAATGTTTTGCCAACTTTTTCGAAAAACAAAGAGGGAAACTTGTGCTTCTGTGTGATAAGTTAACTTTAGGGCTACAAAGTAATAAGAATAGCGTCACTTTCTTTATCTTTTGACAGGCCAACAGCTGTAGTCTGGGGTCCTTTAAACTTTAAATGTCCAACATGCTGTCACTCTCTATACAAGTGTGTGCATGTGTGCTACAATTTGACAGAAGAATAAAAGGGGGTTTCCAAGGTAACTGCGGGTCTGAAAGAGCCCCTTCATCCTGTTTTTCTCTGTGAAAGGAAACAGGGAGAAAAGGCTGTCTGTGTCTGTGTGTGTGTGTGCGTGCGAGCGTGCGTGTGTGAAAAGGACCAGATGGCAGGGTGGGGCAGTGAGGAGGGGGAGCGGGGGACAGGATGTGGGAGGGCCAGGGTGCAGGGGGAGGGTTTATGGGAGGGGCTTAGACCGTGCTCACTTGCGCACCCCTGGTGCATGTACAATGTAACTGCAGTTTATATTTGACATTATAAACATTTTATTTTTTATCCCTAATTTGCTTAAAAAAAAATTGAAAAATACACTTAATACTTACCTTGCAATAAAGGTTCATTAGTTAAATCTTGTATTATTCATGTCTCTCTCCTCTTTGTATATAGTGCCAATTTACTTTGTATTTACTTCAAGTTTATTCATATCCTTGTCCGTTTGTAAATATGCGAATTTTTTATGTCTTATATTCTTTCTATTCTATTCTATTTTAATCATTTTGCATTGCAGTACTGCATATTTTTCCTATATTTAGTGCTTTTCTTTGTCTTCTGCAATTGAGCGACTGTGACCAAGCAATTTCCCTTGTGCATCAATAAAGTCTGTCTAAGTCTGCATTCAGTTTAACTTCACTTCCTTTACCCTCTGACGTACCTTGTTGACGCTAATGAAAAAATGTGATTTTTTGGGGGTTGTTTTTATTCACAGACCTAAACTTTTTTTTTTTTTTAAAGCAAAATATTTTTTTCTTGACTCTAAAAACCATATTTATGTTTTCAGCTTTTGGACATTAATTTTTACTTAATATTTTGAACAAGTAATGTTCCACAAATGAATATTAATCATACATAAATATACCTGAATACTGTATTTCTACATTTATTAAGCTACTGTATATCGTTTTGCAACCCATTTTCATTCAAAATGGCAGTCTGAATTTTAACAAATGAGTAATGAACATGTTCACTTTTCATTGTAAAAATGTTTCTGGTTAAATTTTTACACCGTGCCTCTTATTACAGTACTAAACGTACATGTTTTTTTTAGTACAAAATAAGTGATACAGGAGGTAAAAAGTATAGAGCAACCAATGAATGGCTGTTTATGTGTGGAGTCACAGTGCCCTCCAGTGGACAAGTTGGTGTACTGCCAATAGATGCTGGGAGTTTGCCTGCCTCTTCCACACCTGGATACAGTGTTTAGTACCTTCACTCGCAAATTCTGCTACCATCTAAAAAAAGAAAAGGCTCCTAATGTGTATGTGAGGTAAAAAAGAAAGGAGGAAGAGGAGAATATGGCGTCCATGTTTGGGATGGGGGACTAAAGGACACAGAATTAGATAGTGTGAGTGTTCTGTTCTCCCAGGGCCATTCTGACCTCTCCCTGTTCTTCTGGCCATGAAGGTCTTTAGCAATGACGCACACAACAAAATTACTGATGACACACACAAGTGCGCACGCGTGCGCGCACACACGCACGCACGCGTGAAAGTACGATACGCAGGCTGTATTGCTGATAAGGTTAACTACAGTAGACGTATAGCAATACGGCACCACCTTGAACTTGAATCCGCACTTGCTGAAACCACACAAAAAGCCCATAAATCCCCATACCAAATAACCAGACACAAACACACACACACACACACACACACACAGTGAGGTGAGTTGCAAGGGTGTCCTTATTAAATCAGTCCTATATCAGCCAGTCTCATTGGGAAAGCAGAAAAAGATTTACTACCGCAATTACAGCAGCTAATTACAAGGAGGGAAGATAGAGAGCACGAAGGAAAAGGACGGAGAGCTGGAGTGCACGGAGGAGACGGAAATCAAATCAAGGAAGAAGAGGAAAATAGAGAAGGGTGGGGGCAGCAGATACAGAGAACTTCTTTTAAAAGGACAAAGATGATGAGGAAGTGACCTTGAGTGATTTACAGCTCAGCAGCAGGCCGTGAGCAGAGTAAACACAAAAAGTTTAACCTCGTCTGCCTGCAAATATGTGACTGACTAACACGGTGACTCATGGGGAGTGAGGGTTGGGGTGGGGGCAGAGGAGGTGGGGGCATGTTTTATAGCGACGTTGTGGCACCCTGAAAGTTGCTGTGGTACACAGTGTTTATTTTTCCAAAGAGTCATTGTCCTTGATGCTCTTGCCATCATAGGGGAGTGCTCCCTCTAGCGGGAGGAGAGTGAATTACTATTGCATGGAACGCTCATCGGATGCTGTGTTAGCCTGATATTTGACCTTTGTGCTGGGATGCGGTTATGAAAACGTAGATGGTTGGATGTTGAAAACTAAAGTTATATTCTGGAACACTGACAGGACATGATGAGATGTCAGATGAACTACCCATCTTTCATCCACTCTCATTTACATGAGCACAGCAGAGGAGTGATAACCTTCAAACTCTGTGTCTGTGTAGGCTCTCAGTCGTACAGGAGTTGTCCATCGAGGAAAAGGCTTCTTGAGACGTCATCTGTACTTCTGTGTAGAAGTACAGAGAAGTCTACAGAGTCTACAGTCTACAGAGAAGTCTACACAGAAGTACAGATGACGTCTCAAGAAGCCTTTTCCTCGAACTTCAAACTCTGTGAAAATCTCAATTAAAAAGTGAGATGACCTGCAAGACAAACACCCTGTGAGGATCATTTTTGCCCTGAACAAAAAGGATTAGGTGTTCTGCTCCTGTCAGCTCTCAAACATTCATTATATCACCACAAGGGAAAGAAAGCAGACAAGAGAGGAGCTGGGGGGCGAGAAGGAAAAAGAAAATGGAAGTGCTGCAGAGAAAAAATGGCCCACATTTCCCAATGCAAGGAGTTTGGATTTATGCAAAGGAAACTTGATGAAAGGCAGACAGAGAAAAGTGGACATCACAGTGTCATGCCATAGAGAGGACAGTTAAAAGCCCGTTGTCGAACAGGCGGACACACTCATCCTCTGCTAATCCCTCAGTTTCTGTCCTCTCGTCTCCAACCATCCATCCCGTTAGTCGTCTTTATCTCTGCTTCAGTGATGAGGACAAAGAAAAGCACTCACTCATTTGCTACCTCCTTCTTCCCCTCCCTCCCTCCTTCCTTCCTTCTTCTGCCTCTTGGTCTCTCCAGGCAAAGGCTTCCAGGCCTGATTAGCAATTGTGACTTGACCGCATGGTGGAAGGATTGGCACTCACGCACAAACACACACGGGAGCATGCACAGACACACCCACACACACACGCTCGCCCGGATGTGTGTGGCAAAGATGACGACAAGTGCCAGTTTTGCTTGGTCTAATTAACCCCTGAGCGAGCCCCGGAGACATGGGACGGACTGCAGAGGAGGAGGTAGTTTTGCCTTTCTTAATGTCAGCCATTGCTTGCGGGAAAAACACAAACAGACACTTGGGGAAAGTGCATGTGTCCACGGGTGGACAGATCAGGATGATTTCTGGTGCTCACCATGATGTTTTGCTTCAAGGCAACATGTTAACATGGCCATGTTAAGTAAAATGAAATAGAGGAAGATGAAGGCAAGAAATGTGAGGACAGGGTGCTTGAGGATGGATGAAGACGGAGCATTATTGTGGTTGAGATTGAGGAGCAAAAAGAATCCGAGAGAAGGTGAAAGATGAGGTCAATAAAGAGGGAAAAGTGGAAGGGAAATAGAGTGATTTACATAGACACTCATTTCAAGACAGTACACAAATGCAAAGCACACTCCGTGAACTACATGAACTACATTGCATGACTGTGTTTTATTTAGTTCTTTAAATAAAAAACTACAAGTGTTCCGATTCTAGAATCAATATCGCACACAACACAACAAAGCCTTATTTGCATGAGTGAACCTCGCTTTTTGCAAATGCTTGAGGGGAAACTTGTGCAGGTGTTTGAACTACATCAATAACACTGGATCATAGCCAAACTAAGTAGCTGGAGGGGGGGGGATGACAACCGTGATCTGAGAACCTCCACCTCTGCCTGGGAACCTGGGGAAAAAGTCTCTCTCATCAAAGACTTTCTGGGGTGCTGCAGGGTTTCCAGGTTGTGAAATCAGTTTTACCCCATCCCCAAGAGGGGGGGGGGAAGAAACCCCCAAACCCCCAAAATAAATTAAACAAGAGAATCAGATATTTAAAGAGAGAGACAAACATGCAAATCCTCTCCGAGAACATCTGTCTGCCGGCCTCTCTCAGGAATCGGTTGCGGTCGGTGCTAGACAAGAAGATGCACACCCGTGCGCACAGAGACACAAACAAAAGCACACAATGTACACAAATACACACCTAATCCCGCCATGTGCTTAGCGAGCCATCGGGGGACGTGTTGCCAATCAGACAGCTATGTGAGGCTGGGCAAATGAAAACAATCAAGGAACACACAATATGGCTCTGAGAGTGGTGTGTGTGTGCTGGTGCATGATTGAGTTCACAGATTCATAATGCCAACTAGACAAGCAGACTCATCCCAATGCATTCCTACAGGGACCGCATGATGAGAGACTTTTTAGGTCTTCTGTAACTAAAAATGATTGATGTCAGGAGTGGCACAGCCAGAGAAAAATCAAAGTTTTAGTATGAGCTGGTTTATATCCTCTCATTCAATCGCATCTTCAAGATTTAAGACGCAACGTGTACAGAATTCATACAGTAGCAGCAGCGAGCATGTGCTATGATGCATAGACACTACAGAAAAGTCCAGGGACACATTTCTTGATTTTAGTCTATTCAATAATCTAATTGGCCATAGCACAAAGTTTCACACTATCTCACAAAAGTGAGTACACACCTCTCATTTCAGCAACCAGTTTTATTACAGTCTATGTTCTAAATCTACAATACTACGCAAATTAAACTTGACATATACTTCAGAGCAGTCTAGGATTCCAGTAGGAGCCTGTGCAGCTCCGGTAAATTCCATTTCCAAGAGTATGAAAGTACACAAAATAGGAACACGTTGGACATGTTCACCATGACATTAACTTACTTGTATCGCTAGCTACTTAGACAACAATGGCTGTGTGTTGACTTATTTTCAGTAAATCTATACTGCATACAAGATGTACACTGACTGCTCTAAAGTATATCCAAGTTTAATTTCTGTAGTATTGAACCTAAAGAAGTAATACTGTAATAAACTGTTGTTCAAATGTGACCTGTTAAGACATGTTTTTGGTTCAGCAGGATTGTAATGGTACCCATAGCGTGAAAATACAACAAAATGATGAAAAACTACAACTAAATTTCCCTTTGGGGTTATAAGTAATTGTCCCCTAAGGAAATTCACAGTGCTAGACTGGATGAATAAATTCTTTATCCCACCTGTTGTGTGTGCTTGGCACTTGTGAGCAAGCATGTGTGTGTATGTCAAGCTGGCTATCGCTCTGCTAGCTGTCTTGTCTCTTCTCATGGCTCACTGAGTGTGTCAGCCTGCATTGGCCCTCGTTCAGCAGCTAGTGAGAGATGGCAGTACCATTAAAATTTAACCCACTATCTCTCCACTCACTGTCAAAAAGAAAGGTAGCGAGACAGGGGCGGGGGGATGGCAGGGACGGAGCAGGCAGCCGTACAAGGATATACTAGCATGTATGCGACCGCACACACACGACCGCACAAACCAACTGATTCCCTCTGAGTCAGTCAGATGTGATAGTGAGAGATGGGGAGCGACGGAGCGAAAGATCCTATACAGATGAAAAGTAAAGAACAAGATGGAACAGATTACCGCTCGGAAAGCCGCACACACCTGATGCATGGACGGCTATGGAAATGAGTTACATCAATTTACTAGCGGAAATGGGTAATGTGAATGGGCCGCACGTCACATCAGCCAACTCTCCCCAACACCTCCGTTCCAAAGCCACAATTTCAATAACTAGAACCCATCAGATTCTGCTTCTCACTTCTCCACAAGCAATCTCTCTTCTGCTTTCCTTTCTAAAGCCATCCTCCTTTCTCTTGAATATTTTTTGACACGTTACTTTTTCATTTCTCTGTGTCCTCGCGCTCTGCCTGTCTGCATCACTCTCCTGCTGTTCCTGTCATTTTCATGCCCGATGGAGTGTGGGAAAGCAGGCGGCGCTTGAGGCGGGGGGCTACAGGTTCTTAATTAAGAAGCAAGAGGAAATAAGGCCAGTTAACAAGGACACACACACATTTGCATTGTTTTGCATTTGTAAGGAACCCTAGCTAGCCGAACTTTCCTTCGCTCATGTTCATCAACCCAACCTGAACCTTGCTACGTACTTCAAATATTAACTGCAACCCAATTATAACATGGAGCCAATTCCCCTTAATTTCATCTCTTGACCAAACCAAAATAATCAGCATGTGCAGATGCTCTTTTAAGGTCCTCAAGGCTTCAAACTTCAATTCTACACCTAATCAGAAGCTGAGGCTGGGTTGAAATCAGCGGGACTTATACCCAATCAGCAATCAGGCACAAGAAACACAGAGCTAAAATTACACACTGAAAATAAGACCTGCTCTGACAGAGTAGAAGGCATTATATTACTGAATTTACCCCCATCACGACAGGATCAGCACACACACAGAAAGAGGCGGGAAGTAAGTAGCTATTTCTAGAGTGCGTGCATGTGTACATTCTCCATGAAGGTGACTTTGGGCTGGCTTGAGTGGTAATTGGGAACACATACGAATGCTTTTTTCTTCCTTACCACCTCCCACCCCATGTTCATGTTCACGTCAAACTCTCTTGCCACCCACCCCATGCTTTTTCCTCCCATCTCACCCCTCCTCACCCCCTTGCCAAAGTCCTGAACGTGATTACATTCCTGACATGAGTGAAAGGTGAAACGAAGGAAAGAGGAATGAGAGGGAAAAAGTGTTGCAAATGATTGACTTGAAGAGCATAGAGGTTTTTGTGCGAGATAGGAGAACAAAACCTCACATACTTACATATACATACATGCACTTATATACTATAAAGGGGAAAAACCTACTTACATATACATACATGCACTTATATACTATATGCATATGATTGACTCCACAGGGAAGCGGGGCAACATGGAGTAAAAATAAAACTACATGTCACTCGGACTGTCACCTTGATCTTGTCTGTGGAGGAGCTCAGACGAGTGACATTTTGCCTCTTTTTTTTTTTTTTTTTACCCTTCTCTTCTCTCTCTCTTGTTCCCCTCCCACACTCTGTTGCTGTGGTGATAAAATTAGCATTCCTTTCCTTCCTTGTCTCCCTCGACGGCTGGACAAGAGGTGACGACCACAGGGACGGAAGAGAGGAGTGAGAGAGCATGAAAGAGGAAGACAAAAGGAGACATTATGAGGAAGAGACAAGGTGAAAAAGATGGAGAGTGGAGACAGACAAACAAATGAGCAGGGTGTGACTGGCAGGTGAAGATTGGGAGAGAAAAGACAAAGAAAGATGCAATGAGGAGGAGAAGAACAGGGAAATACAGGATGACATGATGGAGACTTATAGAGAAAGCAAATGGGGTTCAAGTAGAAAGTGTAGTCCCTTAAGGTATTATTATCACCTTGACAACGCCTCTCCTGTCTCCTTTGCAGTCCAGTTGCTTGATGAACTCTGCTGCTTGAGTGAAAGGACAAAGTCTACAAAATATACGTGCGACAGCCAAAAGTTGCAGCAAACTTGAATTATAAAGTGATTATCGTAATCAGGAATGTGCTGATTGCTCGACTCATGAGGGCATATGCCTATTTACAAATTTAGGTAGTCAATGTTTGGGAAGGACTGCAGTCTTTCGCTGCATGTCCAACATGATAGAGTGAAAAAAAAGGTCTCCTCCCATTATGTGTGGAAGTGGTAAGTTTTTGGCTTCTTACTTCGTCTTTCTTCCCCACTCTGTTTGAAACCCTTTCTTCACTTTAGAATAAATAAACTGGAGGTTAACTAGTTCGCTCACTAGGATACTATGCAGCTGTCTCTTGCGCCTCTTGTGTTTTTGGCTTCTTAAGTTTAGAATAAATAAATTCGAGGCTAACTGGTTAGCTCACTAGCTAACCGCCGTCTCGAGTGCCTGCAGCATAAGATTTGCGCCATGTGATGTAAACAATAAATAATAGGAGTGAAAAGGTGACTATAGGCGTGTTATTTCATGTCTACAGGTCTCTATAATGTTGAAAAAACGCATTTAGAAAGTCATAAACAGATTTTCTATGCTCTTCTATGAAAATATTCCATTATCAACATTGAATGCTATATTGCGGCCGGGTCTGGAACAAATTAACCACTATAAACGAGGGACGGCTCTATTTATAGTATTCTGGCCACTGGGCATCAGTACCGACACAAAACATTGATGAGACATGACATGACATTACCGGTACGTTACATTACCACACTGCATGTAGTCAGCCATGGCCTGTCCGGCATGGTAACGGTGAAAAGAAGTTCTCCTCCCATTTCGTGTGGAAGAGGTAAGTTTTTGTTTTCTTACATTGTCTTTATTCACCACTCTGTTTGAAACCCTTTCTTCAGTTTTGAACATATAAACTGGAGGCTAACTAGTTAGCTCGCTAGCATGCTATGCAGCCATGATGGTCTCTTGTGTTCCTGCAGTGATCTCGTAGCCTGCGCATGAGCACTGTGGTGTAAACAAAGCCTAACAGGAGTGTAGAGGTGACTATAAGGGTGTTATGTCATGTCTACATGGCTCTAATCATGGTAAAAAAAATGCACTTTGAAAGTCACAAACAGGTTTTCTATGCTCTAACGACAAAAATATTCCATTTATTAATCCTGAATCCTACTTCGCGGAAATTCACTTACTTCACTACTTACACTACTTACTTCCACTTCAGGTCTGGAACCAATTAACTGCAAAAAACGAGGAATTACTAGACTCAATTAGATTACGCTGAAGAGAATGCGGCAAAGACAGAGCACAAAAACTAAAACAAGGAAAACATGGAAGAGGACTTATTGGAAGGACTTCTTCATGGGGGAGAGCCATGGGGGAGAGGCCAAGAGATAGGAAGAAAGACACGACCTACATAGACAGAAAGCAAGAGAATCTTAATCAGAACTCTGAAGAAGGAAATAATAAGGCAAACTGACAGCAAATGTCAGCTCAGGGAGGGGAAGCAGAAGAAGAGAGAGGCGCATGGCAGAGGGGGGAAGGGAGGGAGGTGAGAGGAGGAGGGGAGAAAGGAAACAGAAGGAGAGAGAGCGGACACCACACACCAGGACCATGGAAGACAATATTTCTGATGCACAGAATCAACACACCACCTGGAAAAAAATATTCCCTCGATCCCACCGGAGGGAAATAGTAACCTCGTGTCAGGGGGATGAATCCTCATATGAGGATGTATACCTGTGAGCAGAAATAGTGTGTATGTGTACCAAAACATTCATGTCTGAGAAATGTTGCCCTTGAGCCAACCTTGACTGGCATTTCACTCAAAGCGCAGCTGTGCTTCCTAAAACTAAGTGACACCTCTTATTGTCACTGAAATTTAACTTCATTGTGAGTCCATGGGGGTGTCAGAGGTCTCCGCTTATAAGGTGCCTGGAACGTGACGTGCACTTTTAGAGTTTTAACAGAAAAAAACAACAACAGAGGAGGAAGTCTTTCTTTCCCATCACAACTAATTACGCCAACGGCATTCTAAACAGCATGCTGTTTTGTTTAATCCCAAATTAAAGTCACTTTGATTATTGTTATCATTGTAAAAGGGGAAATATAAATTAAATTGCCCAGTTTAATATGTTTTTACAGTTCACAATTTACAACTAAAAAGGATGAAATGAAACCTCAAATGTCCAGATGTCATGAAAAGTTCTATTGGGTGACTGACCTGTGACCTTTGTCTTTTAAACATTTTAAACATTCCCCAGTGTGAAAAGGCCAAGCCAAACCTACTAATTAATTAGGTGTTATATGCATTAAGTTAGGCGAGGATGGGGGGCATGAATCTTAACTAGGAAATCAAACTTTAATGAATAAAGTATTTTTCAAGTCAAGCTAAGGTTAATGAGGTGGTCATTGTTATTCAAAGGCACAAGTTACAGAACTAATCGGACCTAACTGATTAGACACAAGGCGTACACCCACGCTAGTCCATTCGTACCATGCTAAACTTGGGTACAATTACTCCTCCCTCTCCTGGCTCCCGCTGGGCTGTGCGCACATTGCGCATTGAAGCCCCGACCTGGGTGCTTGTCCCATCACTTCAACACTGTTTTTTTAACAGAGTGGATTATTTAGTCTTAATTCAAGCCATTCTAATTATACTTTGGAAACAGGCAGCTGGCGTTAATGACTTGCAAGAGGAGATATCGCATGAATTAAATGACATGTCTTTATGACGCATTTACAGTAAATGTAGTCATAAGTGAGCGAGCATTTTATTTTTAATTGGAATTGTGTCTGTTGTCAATAACCTACGAGCCGCAATCATGTTACAGTCATTTTATGACTCGCCTACGTTATGTGTGAGCATGTGCGTGGAATCGTGCCAGTCCCAGCCTATTCATTCCAATGGTTCCAAAAGAGGGGAAGTGGCCCACACCTGGGCGCCAGTCAGTGCGCTCCCAGTAGTCATACATGCCGTGCTTTAGGTGTTAAGTGCAGGGGGTGCCGTATAGTGGGGGAAATTAGGACAATTCAAAGAGCCTTTGACTGGCAGGGGCTCCAAAAAATAGAGATGTGGTGACAACAGCTGCAGGGAGGGGGGCCCAAAGTAGTATTTTTTCAGAATTCCTGTTGGTGCCGTTAGTTAAGTGGGTCCAGGCACAGTGTGAGTATGCCTTTAGACTAAATTTAATTAGCATAATTCTCTCCCTTTATTACAGGGGTGTCCAAAATGTTTCCACCGAGGGCCACAAACTGCAAATGAAAGGATGCGAGGACTTTGAGATATGCTTATAAGTTATATATATTTCAAGAAAAAAATACATCTCAGCTTTGCGATATTTGTGAAAAAGTTGCAAATTGCTAGAATTTGCATTTTGCGCATTTGGATCTTAATGAGGTTTTAAGTAGAGCTACAATATGCAAAAGCAAGAAGGGGGAGTGAGACAAAAATATTTGGAACTTGTAATTTAAACAAAAACAAAACAAAAGTGAAATAGGTTATCACCTGATCAAAAGTTTAAGACCATCGCTCAAAAAAATAACAAAAAACTCTCCAAACCAAAACAAAAAATCTCAGTAGGACTCAGTCATGAGTAGCTCCACCGTTTTTGTTAATCACTTCAAAAATTGGTTTGGGCACGCTTGGTGCAAGCGTTTCCAGGAGGCTAGTGGGAACATTGCTGCAAGTGGTGAAGATGACTTCACGAAGGGCATCAACTGTCTGGAATTGATTTATCATAAACTTCCCTTGCCAACCATCCCCAAATGTTCTCTATGGGATTTAAATGAGGGTAACATGCAGGATGGTCCAAAAGACTGATGTTTTTCTCCCTGAGGTAGTCCTTCGTCAAGCGAGCATTGTGACCTGCAGCGTTGTCCTGTTGAAAAACCCAGCTGTTACCACACAGACGAGGGCCCTCAGTCATGAGGGATGCCCGCTGCAACATCTGCACGTTTGACGACCCCACACCACCTGAAGCTCCAGTGTTCCACTGAATGAAAAAGCACCCCAGATCATGATGGACCCCCCTCCACTGTGCCAGGTAGAAAACTTCTCAGGTGGGATCTCCTTGTCATGCCAGTAACGTTGGAAGCCATCTGGGCCGTCAGGGTTACATTTTTCCTCATCATAGAATAAAACTTTTTTCCACCTTTCAAAGTCCCATGTTGATGCTCCCTGGCAAAGTCTAAACGGGCAGTTTTGTGGCGAGGTCTTTGAATTCCTTTTTTGTTTTTTAAACCCTTTTCCCGCAGATGCCGTCTGATGGTTATTGCGCTGCAGTCAGCCCCAGTAAGTACCTTAATTTCGGTTCAAGACCGCCCTGTGTCTTGATGGACAGCCAATCAGATCCTTCGGCTCAGCACAGGTGTTATTTTTTTGGGTGTACCACTTGACTTTTTGTTCCATAATGCTCAGGAGCTTTCAAAAAATGTAGAATGACTGTCTTACTGCGCCCAACCTCAGCAGCAATGGCACGCTGCAAGAGGCCTTGCTTATGCAGCTCCACAATCCGACCACATTCAAATAGAGAAAGCTTCTTAGCTTTAGCCATCAGAGTATGACAGTGTGAATGACTTTTGCATATTGTAGCTCTACTTAAAACCTCATTAAGATCCAATTGTGCAAAATGCAAATTCTAGCAATTTTTCAACTGGTCTTAAGATTTTGATCAGGTCTGTATTACGACTAAGTTTTCTTTAATACTTCAACTCTACTACTAAAATGACATTAGTTTCGAGTTTGAGTTTATTCTTGTAATAATCTCGTTAGAATAAAATTTTTGCTGTTTCTGTTTTTTTTTAGTGTTCTTGATAAATTATATTTTTTGGATTTTGTACCACGGACCCATTTAAAAAAAACAACAAAAAAACAGCCACGGTCCACAAATGGCCCCCAAGCCATACAGTGGACTCCCCTGCTTTATTACCAAAGGCTATAGCTTGTTGTGTCAGCCACAGCTTAGATGCTCCTTCCTGTCCAGCATATATTATTTTTGTGACTAGCAAACTGCAATTGCTGGAAGCACATCAGCAACAGGCAGTGATGAATTTAAAGTGACACTGTTTTTTGGATCCTTGAATCATTGAAATTCTAGCAGTCATTGTGTTTTCTTCATGTTTTTATATTGAGGTGCCCTGCTGAGTTTCTCAAAGTGTTATGATTACAGCCAGTGTCAGCCAGTGTTTTTCCATCCCCGGCTGACATTTGCAAAGGTAACAATAAATCTTGCACTGTTTTTGTACTGCACATGTAGCCGAGACTGCAGTCTCTATATTCTTGCTTTTGACTATATAGTATAGTCACCTTTAGAATACTGGGAGCTCTTTGAAATCCATGGAAAGGCTGTGTATCACATCTGAATGCAAATAGAACTGGCGACCATCATGCTTCAATGGAAATTCTGAAAGGTCAGAAGCCTCACCTAACATTTGAATTATGTGACTTCTTAAAGAGTTGTATCAACAATACAGAAACGCGTAACTCTTTTGGGTGTGAGATGAAAAAAGGAATTTTTAGCATTTAGAGTTAATGTACATGGGTGATTCTCCTGAAAGGTGTACCAGCTACGGTGCTGTCTCTTCGAGGGTCAAAATGCACAGACAACAGTGATTTGAAGCTGTAGCAATGTTAAATTATATTGCGAAAACACTGAACAAACAGGGAAAACAGTTTAGAATACATTACTTTGTGTCTGTTGTGTATAAAACGCAATCAATTTCAGCCCGTTTTGTGACATGCAAAAGTGTGTAAGAAATAATACAAAACGTTGGAACTTACGTTTCAGCTACTGTGATTTCCTAAGTACAGTGGTGTGAAAAAGTGTTTGCCCCCTTCCTGATTTCGTATTTTTGTTTGACATACTTAAATGTTTCAGATCAAACTAATTTAAATATTCGTCAATGACAACACAACTTCACACAAAATGCAGTTTGTACAGCCCTTCATCCATCCAACCATTTTCCTCCGCTTATCCGGGTCCAGGTCGCGGGGGCAGCAGGGAGGCGTCCAGGAGGCATCCGGACTAGATGCCCGAGCCACCTCAACTGGCTCCTCTCGATGTGAAGGAGCAGTGGCTCTACTCTGAGCTCCTCCTGGATGACTGCGCTCCTCTCACTATCTCTTAGCCTCTCTCAGCCGCTTGTATCCGTGATCTGGTTGTTTTGGTCACGACTCAAAGCATGACCATAGGTGAGGGAGGGGACATAGAGCCACAGGTAAATTGAGAGCTTTGCCTTCCGGCTCAGCTCTCTCTTCACCACGACGGTCCGGTGCACCGACCGCATTACTGCAGACGCTGCGTCGATCCGCCTTTCGCCCTCACGCTCCAACCTTCTCTCAGTCGTGAACAAGACCCCAAGATGCAAGAACATATTCCCAACCTGGAGGGAGCAATCCACCCTTTTCCAATGGAGAACCATGGCCTCGGATTTGGAGGTGCCGAGTCTCATCCCAGAAGCTTCTCACTCACACTTCAAACTGCAAACCGCCTCAGTAACCACTGAAGGTCACAGGCCGATGAGGCCATCAGGACCACATCGTCTGCAAATAGCAGAGATGAGATCCTAAGGCCACCAAACTGGACTCCCTCGACGCCTTGGCTGCACCTAGAAATTCTGTCTATGAAAATCATGAACAGAATATGGGACAAAGGGCAGCCTTGGCGGAGGCCAACATTCACCGGAAACAGGCTTCACTTTCTGCTGGCCATGCGAACCAGGCTCCTGTTCCGGTTGTACCATTTTTTAAATGAAACTTTTTATTATTAAGGGAGAAAAAAAAATCCAAACTTACATGGCCCTGTGTGAAAAAGTGATTGCCGCCCGTTTAAAAACATAACTTAACGGAGATTAATTGAGATCTATCAGTCTGGAAAAGGTTAAAAAGCCATTTCTAAAGCTTTGGGACTCCGGCCAACCACAGTGAGAGCAATTATCCACAAATGGCAAAAACATGGAACAGTGGTGAACCTTCCCAAAAGTGGCTGACCAACCAAAATGACCCCAAGAGCGCAGCGACAACTCATCTAAGAGGTCACAAAAGGCCCCACAACAACATCCAAAGAACTGCAGGCCTCACTTAAGGTCAGTGTTCACGACTCCACCAATAAGAAAGACACTGGGCAAAAGCCTGTGTGGCAGAGTTCCAAGATGAAAACCACTGCTGAACAAAAAAAGAACATTAAGCGCTCGTCTCAATGTTGCCAGAAAACATCTTGATTATCCCCAAGACCTTTAGGAAAATACTCTGTGGTCTGACGAGAAAAAATTTCAACTTTTGGACGGTGTGTGTCCCATTACATCTGGTGTAAAAGTAATACCACATTTCAGAAAAAGAACATCATGCCAACAGTAAAATATGGTTGTGGTAGTATGATGGTCTGGGGCTGTTTTGCTGCTTCAGGACATGGAAGACTTGTGATAAATGGAACCATGGATTCTACTCTAATTCTACTACTACCAAAAAACCCTGAAGGAGAATGTCCAGCCATATGTTGGTGACCTTGAGTGGAAACCAACTTAGGTTCTGCAGCAGGGCAATGATCCAAAACACACCAAACTACGGTTTGTTATGACTATTTGCTCGAGGTTAGAGACCTCCTCTCTCCAAAAACAAGTTTCTCCGATGGCATTTCCACGTCAACAGCTTCTGATTAAACCAGAGTATGTCCTTGCACCTGAAAAAGTCCTGATAACGTCTAATGGACGACACACACAGGAGGCAACATCGTCTCTACTCCATTCATTTTCAATGGTACCTGCGCGAGACGGCGAATATCGCGTGTCACCGTCCAGCCAAGCGACACGCAAAATATGTGCGTGTGAAAGTTTGTGCTTGTGCGTGTCATGCGACACAATCCCAGAAAGTCGAAAAATGTTCAACTTTTCATTGCTGTCACCCAGATGAGGACCAATCAGCGGGAGTTTCATTGATCAACCAATGAGCGGACAGTATGCTCATCAGTACTCCATCCTTGTCGTGTCAGATTTCTCGGAACTATTTAGAGTCAAGAGTGCTCAGTCAACACTGGCCGCTTTTCCTCATCTGAACTAATTTGATACCCACAAATTCCGTCCACATCTGACAGCCAATCAAAACCGTTGGGAGACTCGTACAATTATCTTGTCATAGCCGCTCGTCGTGTCCCGTGTGCATGGTTTGCTACGCGTTGGTGATGAGTTTCGCCAATCGCAGCCGTTTGTCACCTCCCTTGTGTGGCGTGCCCATAACTTGCACTTGCGGCAGATTGGTATGGGTTTGTTCCAACACTCATTGCTTGTTTCAAATTGAGTAGTTCTTTCTCTGCCGGTGCTAACAGGAATTTTCCACCAGTTTCATATTGATTTGGTCCATCTAAGGCCTAAACCGATTACTCGATTAATCGAAACAACAAGCTTCAGTTTCACTGGCTAAGAAAATAGTTAGTTGGAGCCCTAGTATCATGCAAATAAATGATGGAATTCGTTGTTTGTTTTCATTATTCTGAACATGTACGCCATATGTCCCCATATAATTTCCAGGGGATTATAGCTAGGTAATGTAGCTCATAAAAAGGGTTGGAGGTTGGCCACTCAATTTATCAATCTTCCCAAATGTTTGCTGGGATGCGTCGCCCACTGTGCGCTCTCACACAAGCATCTGAGCTGCCCAAGCAAGCACCTTAGAAAAACAAAACCATCCATTTATTTATTTTTTTGTCATTCATAATTTGATCATTTAGAAAACAGATCAGTGGTAACAATGAACATTTTTCAACACACTTAGATTTATAAAATCTAATTCCATACTTGCGTAGGAACCCTATGAAGGGTTATCTCCACAAGTGTGGTTTGCTTTTTCTGTTTTTGTTTTGTTCTGTTATGGAAAAAGGACAAGGAAGCCACAACAAAGAGGCTGAAGAGGCACATGCGAAGCTCCGCAACCGCAGGTTGCCTATCCCTTGTGTAACCCATTCTCTTTGTTGATAACTGATCATAAACATCGAGTCCGTATATAAAAACAGTTTAACAAGTTTTAAAGCTGCAAATACTGTAAATTGTGAAAATGCTGTGATGAATCGCTCACGTTCAACATGGCAAGCTATTTTTCCTCATTCAGCAGCTAAGGTTACAATGACACATTTTAGTCCTGATGTCGTGGTGGTCTGTTCTTGGATGACAGTGACAAGGGCTTTGTTAATAGTTTAACGAACATCTACCTTAACAATGACATAGCTGGCATTTAAAACCTGTATCAATAATCTTTATGATAAAGTTTTGTAATTGTCTTCCAATGGTTTGATAGTAAGTTTAAGACCACAACACTGATTACAATTTCATGTTGCAGGACACAGAAGACTTGGACAAACTGGAGTAATTTGTTGTGGCAATCACTGATCACAAAGCCTGGACATTCCACAAGTGACAACTCAAAGGAAACTGGAGTCGTCATTGAAGGCACGGAAGTTATCACAGGACTTGGAGACATTGCCATAGCTTGCTGTCTTCCTCTTAACCTTACACATCTTGGAGGTATTTCAAAACATTTTTATTAACTGGATGCATCAAAGCTGACAAAGAATGTCCAGTCCTCCAAGAGTAAACATCTGTCTTGAAATAAGGCTGGGTCCACAGCGCACGCTGTTGTGCCACACAACGTCAGCTCCTGCATAGCCTGAGAATGGTTTGTACTGATCTGGACTCTAAACCACAAACATTATTGAAATAGCAAACCAGTGCACTTTTTTGTTTCATGTTATGGTACTAGCACTGCTAGAGGATGTTTCCTAAACCTCAGGCACAATGTCATGTCACACAGTTTTATTTTTTTAACTTGACACTTCTGTGTGACTCAACATTCAGCCTCCACAGAGCTTAGGAACACATTTGAATGTGCCACATTTGTTACTGCTAATGACCAAAATCAAATTGTTGTGATCAGTTTGAGGTCCAAAATGCTTCAATGTTCTTTAAGATTAAAACTGATAAGATTCTTTGTGTTACTAAGGTAAGAAAGCAGGCAAAATAATATGAGCTCTTGCTAAGTTGAAATGCTGTACCTTTAATGAAATCTGATTAAAAATGTTACTTTCAGCATCAAATGTCATTGTATGTTACTTTAGAAATATTTATTATGTATTTTCTGGTTGACCAAATTCTAATCTCACACTAATATGTAGGTCATATACAGGTACATTTTACACTAAAATGTTGGTCAATATTTATATTTTAATTAATTTTATTAGGGGGAAAAATGCACAGAATACAATGATTATTAATACACAATTCTATATAATTTATTTATTGAATTACATTATTTAGATCAGTACCTTTTACTCATTGAGACATTTCATTTATGTGCTTTATTTGAATCTACCTAATTTAAACAGGTCATTCTTAAGGGTCTGATTTTCAACAATCGACAATTGATTATTGATTCATTATCAAATTAATCTACAACTATTTTGGTATTCAATTAATCTTTTTTTTTTAATTCAAACATGTAAATACCATTTCAGTCTCTCAAATGTGAATATTTAATTTCCTGAGCCATCCATGAAAGCATCCCTATTATCGTTGTGTAACAA
Source organism: Dunckerocampus dactyliophorus (assembly GCF_027744805.1). NCBI lineage: Eukaryota > Metazoa > Chordata > Actinopteri > Syngnathiformes > Syngnathidae > Dunckerocampus > Dunckerocampus dactyliophorus. The sequence continues at coordinate 27,530,045 of NC_072829.1, forward strand.
GACATTCACACACACATCAGCTTTGACTTTGGAAACAGCGATCAACATTTTCGCCTTTTTTCTGATATGTTGCGGTTCGTATTGATTTGGTCCGCTTAGGGCATAATTAATTCCTCGACTGAGCTAAAAAACAACCTTCAGATTAACCAACTAACAAAATAATCGTAAGTTGCAGCCCTTGATTCACATTTACTCAACCTTTAACATAGTTAGATTTCATTAATGATATTGCGTGCAATCAACAAATTTACTGAGTATTGATCTTTTTTTCATCTCTATGTGATGACCGGTGGACACTATGGTGTTAACTTCTTTTTAAGTTGTGTTCCAGTTGAGAATGTTAAAAATTGTGATGCATAAAGGTGACATACTGTACACATCCAACTATGTCCATGCTGCACTGTAGTGATATTTACAATACACGCTACAATGAATGATTCATATTGCATTATCCAATATGAACTAAAATCTGAAATCTATAGAAATCTATAAGACCCACACCTCCCGTGTATGCATTTCATTTGAAGTCATGCAGTGTAAATAGAAGGAGCACCTGGAAATCCTATATCTCATAACAATGAAGTGCATGTGCAGATGTAATCATCAGTAAGTGCAAACACAGAGGGAAATCTTGACAAACATCTTCAGGGATGATAACGGCATTCATCCTGAGCATCATCTTTTTTTAAGAAGGTCAAAGAAAGACAGAGGTTATCCTTCTACTTAAAAAGCGGCAGCTGCATTTTCTCATAAACAGGTTTTACCACCACACCTCCACCATGTTCCTCGCTAAGGACATCTTCACCAATCACTTGTTCTCTCCCTTCGCTCGTCTCTCTGCCTCCCTCTCCATCTCTACACATACACACACACAGTGAGAAATGGCGAGAGCAAAGGATAGTGGCAGAGAGCTATAAAAGTGTAATTTGCTCCATTTTACTCGGGAAACCAAATTCACTTTGTGTATTGCGTTGCAAGCAGTTAACATTCAGAAGGCCAGCCTTACACACCACAGCGCAAACACATGTGTAATCAGAGAAAGGACACACTACATGTCGTTGTGTAAAAAGCACAAGTAAACTAGCTTTTATTTTAAAAAGCCAAAACTAAGAATTATTTCTTTCTCTTCCACTGAATAGCATTTACTTTCTAAGACTTTCTGCTTTAAATCTCCTCAACTCATTTACTTCCTCCATATCTTTGTCACTTCCCATCCCTCACATCTGCAATGATGTGCTCCCTCTCTCTCTCGTACTCATCAGGCCACCCTCACAGCAATCCTTTCTTTCTACTAGTTTGCCCCTCTCCATTTCCACCGCTGCTCTCACAGGGAGCTAATAGCCTCCTCCTTTGTTCTTGGTGAACAGCAGGGAACAATGGCAGAGTGGGGCTTGTCGTTGTGGCAACAGGCACGAGGCAAGAGAGAGTGGGGAGGGAGAGAGGGTAGGCGGTGGTGGTGGGGTACAAAGAAGAAAGGCAAAAAAACAGAAAGAGCAGCCACAGAAGGGATGCTGGTTGTTAGACGGGCAGCGGGGAAGGGAGTCTCGGCTAATTACACTTGTTTCTATGCACACCGCAATTACGCCCTGATGCGTGCGCGCACACATATACACCACCTGCCAGAAGCTAACTTACTGTACTACGTCAGATGGAGTGGAGGTGGCAGAGGCAGAAAGGAAAAAGATGAAACGGGGGAATAACAACAGAAGCTATTATAAATCCATTTCTGTTCTATCAAAACCACTAAACCTGTAGCTCACAATCAGCATTAAAAAAACTGGGGGGGGGGAAGCACTGTTGACATTTAGCAAAGAAGTGGATTACCAATCTAAATGTACCCTGTAATGGTTACCTATTGATGGGCTGCATGTGACGTCACATCTGGTTGCAGTTGTCACTGGCTCAAACAAGTGTACTCGTAGCGAGACGTCAAATGAAGTCATTGCAAAAATGCTGCTTACATGGGCTGATCTCACGAGGAAATCGTTCAAAGAGTGATTTCAGGAAAGGTTATTACTAAGATAGTCCATCATAAAGGGATAAAGGTCCATAAACAACCCAAAAAAACCACTGGGAAATGTGGCTGCTGAACCTGTCACTCTCATCAAGTGGAGCAGAGTATGAACATGGCTCCAGTTTGCAGTAGGGATATTGATATCTGTCTGATATCAGCCAAAAAAAAAAACAGCATTAGGATTATATCAGCCTGCATCTAAAATGTCCGATACTGGAACTCTGATACAAGCAGTCCAACGCATACCTTTATCCAGCGGTAGCCCTTCTATTCAGCATGTGGAACCCACGTGATCACAACAGCGTGTGCCTGCGTGTTTAGCAAAGAGTAGGAGTTATGTGTTTTTCGTTAAAAGTCCGTTAAAAGTCCCTACTCCAAATACTTGATGCGGCCCAGCCTCACTCAGAATTTACCTCCAGCCCCCCCCCCCCCCCCCCCCCCCAATTGTGTTTGAGACTCCTGATCTAAATGCTCCAACTGTATAAGTGCTCAATTATTTAATAAACACCATAAATATACCAACGATACTACAAAGGCTGCTCTGTTGCATAAGATGGAAAAGTATAAAAGAGGACCAGCAACAGCCGTAATTAAACCGTAACGCAAAATAATAAGTTACACCCACAATGGTCATCATTAACACGAGACTAGAAGAACCCACACCTTCACCTGTTACAAATACAGTCATCCCTCGTTCATCGTGGTTAATCGGGTCCAGACCCAACCGCGATAAGGTAATTTCCACAAAGTAGGATTCAATATTAATAAACGGACTATTTTCGTAGCTAGAGCATAGAAAACCCGTTTCTAACCTTCTAAATAAGCTTTTTTTAAAAACCATTATTAGAGCCCTGTATACATGAAATAACACCCCTATATTCACCTTTACACTCCTATTATTCTTTGTTTACACCACATTGCTAAGGCGCAGGCTACGGGATCACTGCAGGGACACAAGAGACAGCCCCGCCTTTAAGCATAGCATGCTAACGAGCTGACTCGTTAATACATTTTATTTGCTCTAAAGTTAAGAAAGTGTTTCAAACGGAGGGCGGAAGAAGGACAGAGTAAGAAGCCAAAAACGTACCACTTCCACACAGAATGGGAAAAGAACTTTTTCATACCGACCTTGCCATGGCTGAATTCATGCAGTGTGACGGTAATGTGATGTAATGAAGTGACGTGGAATGCCTCTGGGTCATGTGATTGCAACCCAGCAATGACAATAATACTGTACAGAGGAGCTGACATCATGTTGTTGTTCTACTAAACTAAACTAGTTGGGACTGAAAAAACACCTCTGCTGGTTGTAGCCAAGTAGTGCACTCTATTTTCACATCGACTGTCAATCAAACTTTGAGCTTCCACTGAGCTGGAGGGCGAGAACGACCAATACCATTGTTTTCCATCCATTCATTTTGTGGTTTTGTGGTGGCCTGCCATAAAATACATTTAGTGCTACATGTTTGCCATCTCTCATTAAGACATAACGCACCTGGTCTACCAGAGAATAAGACCGAGCACGCTTCTGTCCATTTGTGCACATGACAACTGAAAGTATTTCATTTGCACTCTTCAATTTAAATTCATTTTAATTTTTTTGTTTTATGGAATGATTTATGGAATTTTCTGTAATGATTTTAGAATGAGTTCATGTTTTATGGAATGATTTTATGAAGTGATTTTACCCGTCTTTTCTGTGAAGCACTTTGATTTACCATGTGTACGCATTGTGCTCGAAATAAACCTGCTATGCCTTGACCCGTAGTGGTACTATTTCTTCAAAAAGCGACTAGCGACAAATTTTGTGAAGAGACTTTGGGAAACTCTGATAAGAAAGCATGCATCGCTCTTCTCAACGAACAGCAAGTACTGTCATGGGCCCCTGCTCTTCTAAAAGCACCAACAGGCGGCTCTGTTTTGTTTGTGACACGGGGAAAAAAAAAACTGCCAAAAAGCGACAGAAGAAAGCTCATTTGTCGTTTTAAACACATTACTATAGTTTTGCTTTTTTTTCCTCCATTTTTTTACTCACTTTTTGCAAATGCATCATCACCACTGCCACAAATAAGAGTGCATTCCTGTAGGAAATACTGCATATGTACAATTAATTCATTAACGATAGAAATTAGAATGGGTGGGAGTCTGATAGTGTCCTTCTACCTACTGTATGTATCTCATCAGCTCATCTACACGAGTAGCTAGTGGTCTCTTCACAGTATGAGCTCCCTCTCTCCGGAGATTAAGACATAACTTCACACAAATGAATTCATCAGGGAGTGAAAAGACACCAGAGGAGACTTGAGCTATTATGGCAAAGAGCGACAGAACAGAAGAGACTGTGATGCAGGTCAAAGCACCCTGTAGGGTACAACTTACTCTGCGTGCATAAACACTCCTTCCTTTATCCTTCACCCATGGCTTAACATTCTTTTCCATTAACACGCATCTTGGAGTAACATGTGTTCCACACTCTGTTCCTGTCTATTGTATTATTCATGCCGTTTAATGCTTGGCCAGAGTGTGCATGTGGGTGTTTGGGGGTGGGTTGGCTTCATGCTGAAGAGCGGCAATGTGTCACAACACGTGTGAAGACACACTGACGAACACATTGTCGGCCACACGCTCACACTGTGCTCTCCAGCCAAAGCAAAGGGTGTTGGTGCATGTGCTGCAACAACCATGCAAAATGCACAACATGGGAACACACACACACACACACACGCAGGCTGCCAATGAGCAAGATGAGGAGTGAAAGGAGTCACATTAAACAGCCAACTTGTCCTGTTTCGCTTTCATAGCCCCAGTCCATTTTCATAATGCATTAAAACCAAAGCTGGGTAGAGAGGGAGCCACAGAGCACAGAGGAGAAACATGAGGGTGTGCGTGGATAAAGACACAGAGCGAGAAATGTAAAAGAGATGGGGGGGGGGGGAACATCCTCAAAGTAACCTAAAGCTGCTGGATGTGTGAGAGTGCAAGGAAACAAGATAAGGATGAAGGGAGAGGAGACGTAAGAAAAAGGGGAGCTTGTCTCCGAGGCAAGATATGGGAATAGAAAGTGTCGGGTGCAGGCGCAGACAGATTGGGGAGATGGATAAAGGAAGATGGGATGCAGTGATAAAAAGTATGGATGGTGTTGAGAGATAGGGAGCATGATTTACTGAAACTTTGATTGTGTGTGTGTGTGTGTGTGTGTGTCTGATGAAAGCATGCACGTGCCTCTAGTGTTTCACTGTGTGTGTGCGTGTGTGTGTGTGTGTGTGTGTGTGTGTTACAAAGGGGGGCAGAAGGTTCTCTGTTTCAGCACCAGCAGGCTGGTGAGTGTTCAAGGCCAAACAGCCTGAAGGAAGAATTGGCCTTGTTACTCATTCTTTTTTTTCCTCTTTCCCCCAACATACAAAACAACATACAAACTGTCATACATTTTAACACATACAACTTTGTGAAATACTCATTTTCAACTTTAGATTATAATGGCATACTGAAGTAAAAAAAACAAAAAACAAAAAACAAAGTTGTGTTGGGAAATACTAACAATATGCATTCAGACCGATTTTTTATTTAACAGTTATTTAACCGTGCAGGTGCATTTTGAAATGTTCATTGTCCCACAAATTGACGTTAAACAATATTATTGTCAACATTTTTGAGACCAGTTTGTCTATATGTGCACTGCGATTGGCTGGCGAGCAGTCCAGGGTGTACCCCGCCTGTCGCCCGAAGTCAGCTGGGATAGGCTCCAGCATGCCCCCGCGACCCTAATGAGGAAGAAGCGGTATAGAAAATGGATGGATGGATTTTTGAGACCAAATAAACCATTGTTACGATAATATATAATAAACAATAATCTATCTTAATATTGCAATATTTCCTTTAATATGTCAATTTTCAGTCTGTAAAGCTGTGAAATGACGTTTGTCACATGTATATTTTCACAGGCAATTGGTACTGTGTCGAACGTTTGCAGCATTTCTTGAATTGCTGGCTTTTCAATAGAGGTGTCAGCATTGATAGTTCCAGCTTGTAGCTGAACAATGCCAGCTCAGTTTTTCTCTTATTTACTTGTTTTTGTCTATTTACATTAGGGCCATCCAGCTCTCCTTTGATATTCATAATCAAAAAACATTTTCATTTTGTGTTTGTATCAGTTTTTAGTATCAACATTTTAGCTTTTTCTAGTTACATCAAGCTTTTTTGCTCTGTTTGTCCACTTTTGCTGCAGAGAGGTGAAGATCCTGCACGGCACGGCAGTCACTTTTGTTGACTGCTTGTATTTAATTACTGAATAGATGCATGACACAAGAAACACTTCCTGTCTAAATTGTCAATTTGGCTCTTCTGTACGTATGAGGTAAGATAGGAAGCGGAGTTCTGTTTGTCACAGTATGCCCTCGTGTCAGACACACGCTCCGAGCAGCCCGGTGCCGCCTCGGAGGTCAGGAGCACCAGAGTATAGAGTGGAGGGGCCCACCTGGTGTGGCTGCCATGGTGCACTGTAGTCGGACACCTGCTCCGAGCAGACGCTGTGCTGCCATTACTAATGTTGATGCTGATTAATGGCAAAAGCTGATTATGGGCGCAGACAAGTCTGAACATCTACGTGTTTTGATCTGATAATCTTAAGTAACTTGTCAAATGTAAAATTACTCAGCTTCTTATATTAACACGCGCCGCAGCTGTTCAACTCCGATGAAACGAAGGGAAAAACATCCACACGTCACTCGCTGACGCTATAAACACCAAGGTAGGTTGGATTGCAGGGTTTTAAGTCTGTGTAAAGCACTTAATGTGCGGTTCCAATAATGCCTTGCACACTGCCACTTCCATATTACATTTATTATCATTCATGACATAGTTCAGTCTGGCTTCTGGCTGCCCTAGACAGCTTTCCTCCAAATGACAAATCTCACCACATTTTAATGTTGTGAGATCAAGTGACACCCTTTATTACTGTAATTGTATGTCCATCATGTGTCCTGTTTACAGTGTCAGTGACTGAGGAAGACTTAGGAATTTAAGTAGAATTATGTGTTAAGATCCGACTTCCACCAAAACCCGACGTACATTACAGTCTGGGAACGTGAGGACCACCTGTAAATAGCATTTGGAATACATACAAATTATGCAAATTAGACAATGACTTCATTTTGTCCTCCCCTCGCCAGTTAGAATGCAGCCCCGGGAGTAATACTGTACTTAAATACCCGTATGTCTCACTGTCTTCAATCTAAAGTTAGGACGACCAATAATCTTAAGAGTTGAAAGCAAAAAAATAAGGGCTGAACATACTCTCTGAAAAATCAGTGTGAAGGCTATCTCACACATACCTGACAGAGAGTGCTGCCAATAGCGCCAGAGGGAACAGAAAGAGTGAGTGAGGGCAGCAAGGGAAGGAATAAGAAAAGAGGAAAACGGGGGCCAAAATACGACTAAAAAAAGAAGTCCAGAAAACACAATGAACTAGAGTTGAATGGATTGCAAATATATTTGCGTGCGTGTTGTGGAGCCAAAAGCCAAAATAGGAAGCTCACAATATATTGCTTGTTGTTCGTAGCTCATTACGGGAGAAAATGGAGGAGAGAGTTGAGAGGCAGCCTTGTATATTTGCGTGTTTAGAGGGCTGATGACTAAAAGAGGCGCAGTGTTATAAACCACTGAGTGCTCCATGAGCCACATACTGAAAATGTAATCAGCCATGAATAAAAACAGTATCAAATATCAACATCCCTCACCGAGTCTGGCAGACTGGTACACAAAAAACATTTCAGCTCGAGGAAATCACATGCAAATATAACTCTTTTTTCCCCCCTCAAACCCCATTCCATTCAGAACGACTGTATCAGGAATAAGGGCACAGAAGAGCACAAATGAGCATCTAAATGAAGAGTGGAAAAAAGCAAGACTTGAAAGCATCGTCTCAAGGACAAAAGGGAAGGCACTCTGTTTGTTCTGCTTCATACAGCAAAAGGGTTTTCAACCTGTTTCAAGCGGTTCTGCTTGCACTGACTTTGAAACAAAATGGACAAGCAGAGAGGCGCACCATAGAACTTCTGCTTGAAAGAGGCAGGAGCTTTTGAAATCTCTCCCATTTTCCCTTTGTAAAAAAAACAGCTGGCAGGGACAACCCACACTTGATTTTGGAAAATAGGGATAAATAATAGTGAGTAAAAGGCTCAGAAATAATGTTATATATAGTAAGGATATAGTAAGGGTGTCCAAACCTTTTCCACCGAGGGCCACATAATGAAAAATGAAAGGATGCAAGGGCCCCTTTGATATTTTCTAAACTAAGGTAAGCGTAAGAAGTTATATATACAGTATTTCAAGAAAAAACTGCATCTCAGAGCTTTGTGATATACAGTCATGGAAAAATGATTAGACCACCGTTTTTTCTTCAGTTTCTTGTTCATTTTAATGCCTGATACAACTAAAGGTACCTTTGTTTGGACAAATGCCTGATACAACTAAAGGTACCTTTGTTTGAACAACAAAAATAGCACATAAGAGCTATGGAAGTTGCTAGGTATCAGCTCTTAAATGAAACTCGATATTAATTAAACTATATTTGCGATAGCTATATTTGTTATCATCATTATATTTGTCCAAACAAATGTGCCTTTAGTTGTACCAGGCATTAAAATGGATCAATGAACTAAAGAAACATAAAGCATTTCAACATTGAAGAGAGTCTTTAAACAATATTCTATTGTTTAACGTCCTAACATTACAGTTTACTTATGTTTATACTTGGACGACAGCTAAGAATGTTTAAATGTAACGTTATAGCAGACAGACTGATTCCATCTCCAGTTTAAGGAAAAATTATTTTACAATCTGAACAAATAAACAGACGTTTGGTCATCACAACTTCTTGTTAACAACATAGCATGGCATGTTGTACTAAGGCATATAAGTTTAGGAGCCACCTATGCAATCACCACCCAATCTGCCACTGCACTCGCTGGAATTGGATTGCGGCAACTTCCTCCAATTCCCCAAAATGTAATAGAAAGTGAAGTGTCCGCTTGCACAGAGGCAAATCAATAATATGATCTTATTTCGATTAGTTGCACAGGCCCGGGTTAAAGTACAATAAAAGGAACAGGGGGGAAGTTGAATTACAAAGCAAAAAAAAAAGTCAGACAAATCCAGGAAATTACTTTTCATTCTTAGTGAATAAAGTTTTTCCCATATACACACATGCACGCAAGCACACACGCACGTGAACAGATCACGCACCAATGACATTACACTCCTTAATTCCTAATTAATCCTTCTAAAATGGATTATGGTGCACAGCATGACAAGGCCAGGATTCACCCTGATGACTCTGCGTGTGCGTGTCTGTTTTTTAGCTCTGGGTCTCATAAGGCTCGTCTGTCCTCACTAATATGATTTGGGAAAATTAAAGCTGACAGAGTCTGAGAGCTCTAATGACACAAAATCACTTGTTCACCAACACCCTCTGCCTCCCCTCACACACAGCTAGTCCCTCATAGGTTTTGTCTTTACATTAGATGATGAATTTGAAGATTCTGAGGGACTATATGGTTACTCACACTATACGTATAGGATCCGCAGATACACCCCCCCCCCCGTGTTCTTTCTTCTTCACACACAACAACAAAACTGAATTCATATCAGGCAACCATCACTATCCATTTCTGTCCACTATGGTTGTATGGACAGATGTTCACTCTGTGGGTAAAGTCAACTTTTACACTTGCAAATTCTGGTAGTTTTTGGCACCTGAGATAAAATCCAAAACAGACATAAATATGATTCTCTGAAGTTAATTTTACCCTTTTGTAACAACCAAACACCATATTTAGCAGCTATTTCATGCCAGGTGGGCGAAAAAAAGAACACTTCTCATTTTTGTTCCAGTTAAAACAAACTCTGGCAGGGTTCCAATAACAAAACGCAACATCCTGTGTAACATCCTGCTGGGGAAATGTGCACGTTTGCTTTCCAGTACACCTCGACAGTTATAGATTTGTATAAAATAGTATTGCTTTGCATGTATATTAGTGTGCAAGCATCTATTTCGATACCCACATGATCCGTGTGGTATAGTTACAGTACATTGTGTATTTCACATGTGTACGTTGTGTTTTGTTGCACTGTGAGTGAGGTGGGTATTTGGGTTGCTAAGCACTTGTTGGTTTGTGGCGCGGTTTGGAGTAAGGATGTAAATATCAATCTGATTCACTGCACATAAAGAACGTCCTCACAAGCAAGTTGAAAACTGCCTCTAACTACTTTCCATGCAACTCAAGCTTTACCATTGTAGGCCAAATGAGCTGTGTTTTCAATCAATCAACAGTCCAATTATGGAGATTATTAGCACAACATGGCGGGTTTTCCCCACAAAAAAAAACAAACGAATGTTTTCCGTAAATTAGAGTGGTTGCAAATGCGGAATCGCGAATATGCAAGGACCAACTGTACCTGGTGTAAATAGTGCGTAGAGTCGTTGTCGGTGTAGGAAGAGTACAGTAGTAAGAAGAAGTATAGTAGTAATAGTTGATGTTTTGGGAAAAGGAAAAGTCCAAAAGTTAATACACTAGTATTCAATGTAGTTAACACGCAAGAGATTTGACATTTCAAAATTCCATACTTTTTGCAGACTCAGTAAACAAATGTGTACCATTTGAGCTGCAACAATAAACAAATTAATCAATGATTAATAGATTATTCATTGAATCTAATTTATCCGATTAACTATTTTACTACTATTTTTCGAGTAATCGTTTTTTGATTTAAAAATGTAAATATCCTCTGATATCAGCCTATCAAATATGATTTTTTAAAAATTCCCTGGTCATCAATGGAAGCAGACCTATTATACTGTACTAGTGTCAAATTGGGGTTGTCCTACCTAGTCAGACTAGTATATATCCCACCCAGTCATAGAGCATGAACTGATGAAGCCTGCTCGCATGAGATAAACATCTTCTAAGACAACCTGAGCAGTCCAGTTGCGATCGATTCAATGCCCTGACAATACAATGAACTGGATGAATGAGAATATTCACAGGCATATTATCTTTGTGTTTTAAGCAGAACAAAATATTCATACATCAGCTTTGACTTTGAAAAACAGTGATCAACATGTTTGCTTCTTTTCTGATATGTTGCGGACCAAACCGCAAACTGTGTTTGGTTCATATTGATTTGGTCCGTTTGGGCCAAACAGATTACTTGATTAATCAAAACAAGCTTCAGATTAATCAACGAAGAAAATAATCATTAGTTGCAGCCCTAGAGGGAGTTTTTCCTTGCCTCTGTCGCCAAGTGCTTGCTCGTGTGGGGTTTCAGTTGGTTCTCTGTTGTTCATTTCTGAATGTGACCGCCATGTGTAAAGTGCCACGAGATAACTAATTAATCATTTGTTTTCATTATTCTGAATATGCAAGCCATTATGTCACCATATAATTTCCAGGGGATTATAGCTAGGCAATGTAGCTCATACAAAGGCTTTGAGGAGGATAAGAGCAGAGGCATGGCCATTCAACTTGTAAATCTTCCCAAATGTTTCCTGGCATGCGCCCACTGTGTGCTCTCACACAAACGTCTTAGCTGCCCTACCATACTTGAGTTGCCATTTTTCATACTTTTCCAGGCCTAGAAACTTATAAAATCTAATTTCATACAGTACTTTTTCATACATGCATAGAAGTCCTGATACTATTGGGTAGCAAAAAGAGAGCACAATGTGATGCATGTTTTGGTGCAAGGGGGGTGCCACAAAGGGCTAGATGGAATGACTTTGGGAAAATTAACATGCTTTCATGCACGCCACGCCTCGGTGGAGCACCACAGGGCTGGTTGATGCCTTTAAGTGCCATGAAGTATTAAGCAGCCAATCTCTGAGGAGTCCCATTGGCAGACTGTGTGTGTGTTTGTGTGCAGACTGACCATTAACTCTGTACAGTTAAGTACCAAGACCTAAATAACCTATTCGGAGAAGGAGGTGAGGGGGGCGAAGAGACTGAGTTGAGTGCCAAACAACAGAGCAACAAGAATAATGGTGGTGCTCTCTGTTTCGTCGTCAACCTCTTAGACAATAAAAGCACACAGGGAACAAAAAAAGCCATAAAGGAAAAGAGAGAAAGATGTAATGGCAGGAAAATGCATTTGTCCACCCAACTGCTGTGCCCTATATAGTATAAAAGCAATAGTGTTGTGTCCATTTCCCATCTAATATATAGTTAGAATACCAATAATTTTGTTTTTTCATTCCTTAATCAGCCAGCTACCTACAATGGCAGCAAGCTTTCACTGTTGTTGATTTAACCAATTACCCCAAGGGCCAACATGCTTTTCTCTCATAAATTCACAAATGTGCAGAATTAACCAAATAGGTGGAGTGAAAGCAGCATGTTTTCATTCCAACTGAGCCACAACAGACCTCAAACAAATACGCAGACGTGCATTATTCAAATTTAGTTGAAGAGAATCCTGGTCTGAGTTTATGCTATCCTTGTCTTGTGCCTTGTGCACAAGTCCACAAATGTACTGAACTGTTTTCCCCCCGCATATGCAATAAAACATTTTCACTGAGCAGAATTGAGTTAGTGTGATAGAGAAAAGTAATACATTTCTCCTGAATAAACTAGCTAAAGCTAGTGTTACCAGCACCATTGTCATTCTTGCAACGTTGCAGCGCTAAAAACAACAGCAGCAAAACATGGGAAATGTTCAAAATTCAACACAAATCTCGAAAAGCATAAATTCTGAGTTCCTCAAAAACATTTCACAAAAGACATAAAAAACAGTATTGGAAAGATCTTTAGAAGTCTGTCAGGTGTAGCTCTCCATTCACCCAGACAGACAGCGGCTGTGTTGATGCCATCCGCATGCAAAACAAGTCATGAAAAGCTTCCTTTTTCTTCTAAAGTTGACGGCACACTCAGTATTTGACACAATGCCACATCCATAACAAACCATAAACAAGCACTGTGCTGCGCTGTGTACCGCTGTGTAGAGCATTTTAAAATGACTGCCTAGTTGGCCGTGCGCAACCGGGTTATTGCTAATATTCCGGTTATGATAGGGTTATTTGACTGCATGTAAATGTACTCACTGTGCCTCAATCCATCGTTTGCACCATCCGCTCTACAACTCCAAATAAATAAACGACTCATTTTCCCCAGTCAGGGTTAAAATAACAGATGGTGCCACTAGGTAGCAGTAATTAACTTTACTATTGCCACATTTCCACCAAGAGCTACAAGTTCAGTTCTCTAAAACCTGCTATCGCTGTCTGCATGAGCTCAGTAAATAGCGTGATAATAGAAGAGCCGGACAGCCCCAAACTCACCAGTGAATGCAACACAATCGGGTTGAAAAAACATAAGAGGAAAACATACAGTCTGACAAGCACATGCCAGCATGGTGTTACAGCTGTGCCGCAAGTACAAACATGATTAGATGTAAATTAGTGTTGAGGCAGGTATGTCTATCATATGTGATGCACTCAACTGCACTGCATTATTAATATGAACTAAAAGTAACTGGCCAATGTCAGGCAGTCACACAGTTTTCATTCTAACATGGATGTAACAATTCTCCACCGAACATAAAGTTCAAAACATTTCAGCAAAAAAATCCTTTGCTCAAGTTCACTGTAATTTTCAAGCTCAGTGAAGCTTTATCGCGCGCCTGAACTGCTACAACTCCAAAGCCAACTCCCTTACTTCCAAACTTATAACTCTTTCCTGGGATGACAAATTAGTCATCAGCGTTCTCTGTCTTCCATTGGTGGTCCCTGATGCCCTGCAACCATCACCCTGTCTTGCCAGTCTCACTTTCACCCTACATTTAATCTGCAAGGTGGGGTGATGAGCACTTGGGGAACTGACGAGATGAAGATGAAGACGAAGGAACGGCAGAATGAGTAAAACGGGGGAGGGTTTCTGGGTGGGCGAGTGAGAGGTGGCCATGCATTATTGAAGATACAGAGTGAAGTTTTAGGGGGGATAAATGTGAAAGCGTGTTTAGGGACAACCTTTTCCCTTCAGCCTCCTCACCTACCGCCTTCCTTCATTACGTGCCCTCCCCTCCTTTCCCCATGAGGGCAGCCACATCTCTTATTCAGAGGGGAGGTTAAAAATTCAAAGCTGGGAAGGAGGAGGTGGAGGCGTACGCAGAGAGAGAGAGAGAGAGAGAGAGAGAGAGAGAGAGAGAGAGAGAGAGAGAGAGAGAGAGAGAGACGGTACCTGAAACTGGTCAAAATACAGGAATGTCTGTAGGGAGTTTTCTGAAGTATTAATCCACAGAGCACCCTGCTTTGATTAGACATGTACGTGTGTGGCAAGGGGTGGATGGTGATTGCGGAGAGGGAGTGTGATGATGACAGGGGAAGGTGATGAATAGGGAGGGGGTGTCGAAGTACACATCCACACAGAGCGGTGCAGTGGAGCACACAGCATGGTGAAAAATTAAGGTGCCTTCTGGGCAAAGCAAAACCTTCATCTCGCAGAACACGACATATGCAGATACCGCATAATAGAACAAGGCTTCTGTATCCAAATACACACACATCCCCAACAGGCCGAAACATGTTCTCACAGACACAGCAAAAATTGCACTCATAAAATGTGTATTCAAGTAAATCAAGTGCCTAGATGCATGACACAAGAAGGCAAACCCGAGGGTAAAATGCCTGTAGGTAAAATGTAGCAGATTAAGGGCAGAAAGTGGATCATGGCCTGGTGTAAATGCCACTGGGTTACTCATATAAACACAGCGCCGACAAAGCTACAGACTATAGGGCAATCTCCACTGTCTCCACTGGTAAAGCAAATGCTTCTCAAGAGCACAAATATGGAATTAAAAAGATGTGGAGATGGGAAGAGCGAAAAGTTGTGGGGAACAAAATTAGGACACCCCATGATGTTTTACTTTTTCACATGTGTTTAAAATGCTTTGGAAGACATGCTAGCATACATGAAATACACATACTGTATCATTGAAGTTTTACAATCATTAGCTATATGCTCAATGACTTATGGGCAATTAGGCTATGTTCACACTGCAGTGTATGATGCCCAATTCGGATTTTTCGGTTACAGTAATTTTTTTTTATATGGTCGTCGTCAACGTGAACACAAAGCATCCAGGAAGCGACGTGCATACACATAAGCACAACGTCACACGCATTGTGTGTTTACGGAAGTAAATATTGCTGTAGTGTGTGCTCTCCTTGCCGCGTCTGTGGCAATTTCAAGGATTTTGTGCAACGGGAGTCCATATTTTCTTAGCCAAATGATTCAGTGTAAAAGATTAACAAAAAAGAGGGCAAGAATTTTGGCTATGGTAGCTCGTGGAGGACTGCAATGTCTGTTCCGACGAGCGTGTAGGTGGATGTCGGAGCCACGAGTGGTGGGATGTTGTTGAATAACAGCGCTAACATGTGGTGTCCTAATTTTGCATAGTGAAGAAGATAATCTCTAGTTTGCTAGCCAGCTAACATCACATTAGGAGCAGCTGAGGGCTACCCTTAAACAATTTGAGATAAAAAGATTGGACTTTAAAAGACACTATAAAATGCTTCTGCAGATTCCATCTTTCCTTTCTCAAAGTACAGCTTGCTTTGCCCCCCCCCATCTATTCCTCTGCATTCCCCATAAAAATCTACAAAACATTGAGATAAGAGGGACGACTAAATCTTGAGATGTATGAAAAGGAGTAAAGGAAATGGGAGGTTAATGCTCCTATCTTGTCAACCTTATCTTTGAAGTTGTTGCTGTTTAATGCTCCTTTTTTTACGTATTTATCAGTAACTTCAAAGTGTCACACGCATATTTGTGTGTGTATCACAGCCCTCAGAAATACAATAAGGTAGACACCCTTGCAACACTACATACAGCAAATGGAACAGTCATAACTGTACATACTTTGACTGCTTCATGTTTCTTTCATTCAACTTAAATACCACAATACTTACTAGAAAATGATAACTTAATACTCTGTGATAGTCAAAGCCAAGCATTAGTATCTTTGCAAGGGGAACATTTTGCATAAACATACATAATGCAACGACTTCTGGCTGCAATGTAACTGCAATCTAGAAATGTTTTTAACGTGGTCGCTAGTTTGGGATTGCTCTGCTACTTTGAGTGCTGGTGCGTCAAGAGTTCAAGTATCAAACAGCCTCGGGATATGTTTGGTTCCTGTGTCCTACACTTAAGACTCTGGAATCTCCTTCCCCATGGGAGGGGTTTGAAGAGGGAGCGTGAGGGTTCCGCTGCTCCGCGCCCTGCATCTGATACGTGTGGCATATGTGGATAGAGTACAAGGTCATGCTCAATAATCTTGGGTGTGCACGCGTACGGCACTTTCTGCCTCCTCAGGGGGCGGCGGGTGTTTGCGATACCAGGCGGAGGGACATTGCCACAGTGACATTGGAACACAGCAGCAAAGCGCTGTTATGGTCTCAGAAATTTTATAAAATGTGCAGAAAGAAGGATGTAACGGTTGTTAGTGTTTTGAGAAAATGATCGGTGAGACACATCATTCGCTTTGACTTTCTTGCCTATGATACCCCATCAATATCAAAATGAAAACACCTTTACCTTGACAAACACAGATGCCGCCAAGCACACATATGCACCAACAACACACATAATAACAACTCAGTGGGAGGAATAAGAACGTTACTGTGACCAAAAGGAGAACAACGTAAAAGAGCAGTGGGTGGAAGGAAGGTATGTATGTATACAATATCAAGCTCTCCATACCCTCACATCATTTTTCATGAATTTTTCCCCTTGGGAAAATGACAAATAATGCATATATTTAGCATCTGTAACAAGCTTTTGTGCTTATCAGACATTTCCTGCATTTAAGGCATACACGCAGGTTACAAAATACACACACATACACACACACACACACACACACACACACACACACACGCTCTTAAAAGCTGCTAAGCCATTGTATCATTGGACACATTTAAATGCTAATGGGAGTTGTGATGGCAGATTGGAAAACTGGTTGGCTGACCAACGGGCTGTCTGGAAGAGGAGGCCGAGTGAAGCGAAGTGGGCTTATTCCAATTCAAAAACGGGATAATCTCCAAGAAAAAGAAAAGGAAGCAAGGGGATTAGGCACACAGAGCGGTGATGCTCCAGCAGGAGTAAACTTAGCTTATTTGCATGCAAAACAGAGAAGAGCGAGAGAGCGAGAGACGTAATGAGGGATCGAAGAGAATCAGCGAGACAAACGCATACGTTTGTATGTGTGGGTATGCATGTGCCTGTGTGTGTTTACATGTGTATGCACGTGTACGTGAGCGAGTGTCAATGTGGGCAGATGTGTTTCAACCTGATAAGGCCTGATGAATGTGCGGCGCTTTGTGGTTATTCCTTAACCATAAAGAGATGGTGAATGAGGAAAAGCTCGTGATTGCAACACCAAGAATACACACCGAGGCTTAGTGATTGAGCAAAGCCAATCTAATGCACCACTACTGATCCTGGGCTTAAGAGGTATACTTGGGATTTCAACTTAAGCGCTACAGCCTACAAACACCTGAATGGACACACAAACCCACAGCTTGCCGTCCTATAAACAACAAACCTGCAATTGAAAATCCAGTCTAGAACACAATAAAAAGATAATGATTATGGAATTGTATGTGCTACCAATCATCAAAGATCTTGCGTGAGAGGAAATGTGGTAGAAAATACCAATTAATTTCAAAGAAAAGAAATACCAAAATAGATTTGCTAAATTAATGTTTAATAATGAGGTGCACAGGACTGAGCTTTACCACCAAATCCTACAATTCTACATTCTGTCGACTTGTAGGGCTAATTTGGTAAAGATCGTGGTTTTCCCTAATTTCCTTCACTTGTTCCAACATATTCCAATTTCTATGAAATTATTTTTCGGCAGCTCAACGCACTTCTTGGCTCAGTCTTTGATATTTTGTAGAACCTGTTGGAAACTTGTCCTGTATTTTTTTCCCCAAGTGCTCTGACCATTTTTTGTTATATGTTATATGTGTTACGTTATATGTACAATAGCCGAAAATCGTCCTCTCGCGCAATGTTAAAAGAATCCTTTAAAAAAATTCCTGCATCCAGACAGTGACCTGGATCACCCCAAAGTGTAATCAGTTCTTCCATATCCCATTTCCGACAATTCCTGAAAATGTCATCCAAACACATTCTGAACTTTATAAGTTATTTTGAACACAAACTAACAGATAAACGCAGGCACAAATTTAACCTCCGAGCTGCACTTGCACTTTGTGCTGCGCTTGGCAGCGGTAACTATTGGGCATGCAACACTGGCTCGACAGAAGTGGCACGTGCCCATCCTGGGCTCAAATAGAACTACTGTACGGTCATCATCGTTTTCTCTACAATCCCTCTTGACTGCACGACTCCCCCTCAAAATCCACAATGTATCGCAGAACCTTGTTGTTGTCGGCTCATTGAAAATTTGGACGCAATTCAAAAACGATGGCCCAAAGACACTCCATATCCATTATCTGCAACACCATCGGATGCCTTAACCCTGACCAGCTTACCCGTTTGAGACGGAAATGGGAGGAGATGGGTGTGCCGATATCAGACAACCACTTCGATGAAATTCTCAAGCTAAACATACTCCTCTTCCATTTGTCAAAGATATTTACAATGTAAGGTCCACTTCTGAGTGCACCTTACAAATTCTCGGCTGGCTAAAAACGCCCCCAACACCAATGATAGTTGCAAAAGGTGCAAGCAGTCACAAGCACATGTTTTGGTCTGGCACAAAATTTTTGACACAATCGCTACAGTGTTTCTCAACCTCATTTCTCAACCCTTCATTGCTCTCTTTGGCTCCCCTTCACGTGGAGAGATCATGACAGTGTGAATGCCTGACAGAAAATGACATTGAATCCACATTTTTGCCAAGATTTTGTCTTTTAAAAGGCTGTGGTCTTAAACTTTTGATCAGCTGATGAATAGCCTATTTCACTTTAATGCTTGTTTGCAATAAATTGCTTACTCATTTTTTGTCTCACTCCCATTTCTTCTTTTTGCATTTTGAAGCTTTACTTAGAACTTTATTAAGATCCAACAGTTCCACATGTTCAAAAGTAGGAAGAAGCAAAGCTTATTTAATCCTACCCCCCATCCATTCCACATCTTGTACAGTAGTAAAGTAGTAAACTTAACGCGGCAGCTGTCTCTTATTTCCCTGCAGTGATCCCGTAGCCTGCACATAAGAGTTGAGCAATGTGGTGTAAACAAAGACCTACATTGTGTTCCAGATACTACAACATGAAGGAACTTCCCCAATGCTAACGTGTGTTATGTGTTATTGTCACTTACCATGTCTACTATATTAACTAATAAGTGTAAATGAAACTATAGCGGTGTTTTTTCATGTCTACAGGGCTCTAATGATATTAAAAAATATATTTAGAAGGTCCTAAATAGGTTTTCGATGCTGTAACTACGAAAATATTCTATTTATTAATATTTAATCCTACTTTGTGGGAATTCACTTATCACGGTCGAGTCTGGAACCAATTAACCACAACAAACGAGGAATGACTTTAAATGTTTTGGGGTTGTTTTCAGCATTTTTATAAAATGAAAAATATATCAAAAACATCAAAATGGCTCCCCTCATCCTTTCATTTTACTATATGCGGCCCTCAGTGGAAGAAGTTTGGACACCCCTGCCATTAGATCTGTGATTTGCCAACATAAAACCTTTGTTAACTATTAACTCTTAAAAATACTAACTACAGTACTAATACTGTGTACTCTTAGATCACAAGTGACAAATGTGGAGGGAGAGCTTACTTTGGTGTGTACATTCCATTCTTCTCGTGTTATTATTGTAAACTTAGCCATGTTGGACAGAGATATGTTCATGGCTAATTTACATGAAATATCAAACTGCTTTCTCTAATTGTCGGGGCACACACCAGCAGAGTGGACGGCCAGTTTTGTGTGCGAGTTGTTCCACTGTACTAATTAAGAACAATTACACAATCACACACGGAGACAACTTTACTGCGGTAGAAATAAACTAATTACGAAGATGGTTTGACAAAAACAGACCATCCTTGAATCTCAGTAACACCAAAACAATGCTATTAAGAAAAAGTTAAATAAACACAAACACAAATACAAATAGACAGTGTAGACACTGACATGGTATAAGAAAAACAATTTTTACAAGTCATAATAGATGACTTGTAAAATCACATATTACGTATATACAACATAACGTGGCAAGAAATACCTCAATAGTGAATAAGGGCAATCACATTCTGGACCAATAATGCTGGTTGTAGAGAGAAAACTAACAAAAAACTAATCCCTTTAGCCAAATCTGGTACTTTTCCAAACCACCAAAACAACAAGAGGCTACAAGCATTTGTACACACAAACAAAACCAAAATTGTTTAGTATTGTATGTGGAATTAAATTATTATTATTATTATTATTATTATTATTATTATTATTATTATTATTATTAATTAGAATCAAACGAACTAAGTAAAGAAATCAAACAATGTACTAATATGAAACAGTTTAAGAAACGGTTTAAGCATAGTAAGCAAGTATAACCAAGAACGGCTGATATCATCATTATCAGTCACTTACTGTATCAGACGGCATCATTATCTATTGTACCCAAACATTTCTATTACTAAATTAACCATCTACAAACTCAATGAATTTACTGTACATCTTTATCCTTCTCTTACTATTGGAAATTGGTAACCTGGTATATGTTCAACACTGGAAGTGAATCATATACAATCGTCCCTCGCTATATATGTGGTTCGAATATCGCTCCCTTACTGCATCGCGTTTTTTCAAAAAATAATGACCTAATTACTAAATGATCGTTGTTTCGTGGTTGACTACGGCCTATTATTAGTCAAAAAATATTGAAAGACAAGTTATATGTAGTATTGTGGTCACTAGGCATCAGCAATGTTATGAGACATGACGTTAGAATACATCACCTTTCACACTGCATGGAGACTGGCTACTGAGCCAGCACAGCTGAGCTGACGTGCCATGGCTGAGATTGAATGAAAAAAGGTTCTCCTCTCCTTCCGTGTGGAAGTGGTAAGTTTTTGGGTTCTCTGTTCATCTTCCCCACATTGTTTGAAACACTTTAAGTTATAAAAATAAGTAAATTGGAGAAGCTAACTGGTTAGCTCAGTAGCTTGCTACGTTAGTGACGGCTGTCTGTTATGTCCCTGCAGTGATCTCATAGCCTGCGCAATGTGATGTAAACAAAGAACAAGTGCAAAAGTGACTATTGTGGTGTTATTTCATGTCTACAGTGCTCTAATAATGTTAAACCCTATATTTACAAAGTCATAAACAGGTTTTCTATGCTGTAACTACAAAAATATTCCATTTATTAATATTGAATACTACTAAAAAATTCACTTATGGTAATCAGGTCTGGAACCAATTAACCACGATAACAAGGGACGACTGTATACACAATATCAGTGACTGATGGGACAGGGGTAGGATTAGACAAGCTCTGCTTCTTCCAACTCCTTTTCGGATATGTTGAATTATGTTGGTGCAAAATTGTGATATGTACGAAGTGTATTCTGTATTTTTATTGTGCTTGTAAATATATAAACATGTTCGCAATAAATCTCCACTCCCTCAACTTGGGGTTAATAACGTGTGCCCATTCCCCATTTACTCATTGCGATGCTAAATTAGCTGATACTTCCCATTCTGGGAGTGTGTCCACATGTTCCATAAACTGTTTTCTGCCTAATTATAACAGCTACACACACACACACACACACACACACACACAAAAGTAAGAACACCATGCACAAACACACACAGTCTTTTTTTGGCTGTGACCTAAAGAAGAATCAACGGTGGAAAAACAGAGCATCGCAGTCATGGCTGGGCTAGCTGGCTGCAGTCTTATGCATATAAAATATATGAAATGAAGCTGAAGACAGAAATTAGAGGAAATAAAAAATATTATGTGACATTCAAAGTGGCCAAATGAGAAACATACAATGACATTATTTCACATAATCTCTTGGGTGACATTTCAGTATAAATCCCACATTAAATTTGTAGCACTTAAAAAAAAAAAAAAAAAAGAAGGAATATCAAGAGGGATTGGCGCTCGGCCTTAATGTTTTTCATTAGCCAGGGAACATTTTCTTTGACCGACCATGCCCTTCAGCCCGTTAACTGTAAGAGTTAACAAATGTTACTAAGTATTTTAAGTAGGTCCTGTAATGATCTAATCAACAACAACGGCCCGTAATTCTTTATGCCGCCTGGGTCGTTAATATTCTGCATCTCTCATTCCTTTAACTGATTGGTCCAAGCCCCTTGAGAAGCCTCAGGCAAGCATGTGCACCTGCAATCACACAAGGGCCCTTATTTATCAATTACCGCCTCATTAAGGTGAAAAATGAATGGAGTAGACCTAAAAGGAAAAACAAGTACATGTAGGGAGAACACGGGGAGAAAAGCCTTATTAGAATTGTTTTGCAAATGTAGCAAAGCTGAGCCGCCTACCCTGTCAAGGAAAGAACACCAATATTACTATGTTAACCATTGCAGCCATGTCTAATAAACCACTTCGGGTTGCATGGATACATAATATATTACATTACCAGATGGAGTTATTGCATGTAAAACAACACAGTATACAGTAGTTGCGGTATTCCACCAGTGAAGAAAAATTAGGTCACCTTACTACATTGGACTATAGAAATGTAGTAATTAAGACAGAGACAAGGAGGAAGAAAAAAAAGCGTACAGGCTGGAGAATTGGGATATGAAAATGATCCTCCCATTATGAGGATTAATAATCTTATATGCTCCTGGCCCTTTTCTCTTCTTTTCTCTCCCGAGTCAAATTAATCACCAAAGTTCCTCCAGCCCAGCCTTCCCTTGTTTGCCATTTTCCTCCCCACCTCCTTCTTTCTCTCACTTGGCCTTTTGGTAACTGCGCTATCTGAGGTTCAGACAATGAAACACTCACACAAGAATAGCAAATGGAGAATCATATGCTGGTAGATATTTCTTCTCCTATCAAAAGTGATAATCGCTACGCTGAATGATGCAGAGAAGACCGACATACAAAACCAGACAAAAACCCTAAAGAGAGAGGAATTAGGATCCAGGAACTTAATGAAAAATGCAGGGATCAGCTTGGCGTCTGCAACATCAAGCACAGCACTCAAAGCCTTGTAGCCACATGTGCTGATGTGAACTGGGCTGTTTATTATTACATATGGTCACAGCAGGCGACTGATTACAGGCCTTTACACCCACAAAGCACACATGAAAATATTGTTTACCAAAGTCACACAAAGTTATACAATGTTGCAGAGAGAAGCAGCCTGCAGGAAGCCGGCAATTAAGCCTAAGAATGTTCTAGACCACCCGATGAAACGCATAGCTGTATGCATTTTTAATTTCCCAAACCTCACTCGGTTTAATGACAGAACAAAACACATATTGCTAATAATGCGTGCGCTCCGTCTTTGAATGAGTGGAACACACCGGGAGATGATCTGTGAGTGTGTATGCGTGTTAAGTCAACAGCGGCGGCTTAATGAGATCAGACATATTAATAGAATTTAAATGAAGAATTAAACCAACATAATACCGCACACAATTTGCCCAACGTTTAGGAAATGCGTGATGATGGATTCTCTCTAGACGCTAAGAGAATAATTACACACAAACACCAAATAATGAATGCTCTGTGCCGCCGAGTTGTTTAAGTGGTGCAAACCAGACCTAAGAGGTTGTCAACAGGACTTGCTCTTGTTCTTTGGGGAAAACTATCCATGAATAATTTTAATAAATTGGCAGAGAAATCTATAATATACTGTATAGTATGTTCTCCTTTTTTCCATGATGATAAAATGTAATATTTCTTAACTGCAGATGTGTTGAGTATTGAGTCAGGTGGATAACAAGCAAATAGACGCGCCATAATGTAGGATGTCCTTCAGCCAGTAGATGTGACTGCCACGATACCATCGCTGCCCTGCTTCGAAGTGCAAAAGGTCATAAGCCAGACCCTGCACTGAGCACTGTATCCCCCAGCATGCATGTTTGTGTGGGTGTGCACACTGCTTGGCAGTTGATGGAAAGAACAAAGGGTCAGGAGGGGTGAGTGATGCCGTGCAGTGCCTGTCTTCCTTTGTGGCGTAATGAGGAAAGGGAAGCATGAAAGCAGGAGAAAGAGCACCACAAGGATTAGAAGAATGAAGACAACCTCCCAAAGGTGAGGGATAAGGAGGAAGATAGGAATGTCGGAACGAATGCATTAGGCCTTGAGAGGTACGTTTAAGTACGAATAGAATAGACAAAGGGTGATAGGTCACTCTGCATATAGCAGCTCTCTGCTTACAAGGTGTATGCATGCACAGTCACGGCCACATGGACATGTATACAAAGAGAGAAAGTGTGTGCTGAAGCACACTAGCACTGAAAGCACATAAAGCACGCTTACACAAGATCTTCAATGAAACCTCACCAATTTAGAAAGCGTGGTTCCAACAAGGTCTAATTCGTCCATGTATAAAGACTTCAATATTTATGACCCCACAGATACAGACTTCAGATGCCAAACACGTACATACACACACACACACACACACACACACACACACACACACACACACACACACACACACACACTAATAAATTACATCCTCACAGGCAGGCAAACAGACAGGTGTGAGCCTATGAAAAGGCCACAGTGTCTTTATAGTCAGCTCTCAGAAAAGGTTATTAGACATCATCTGGAATAGGCAGCAGTCTTTCCCTATAAAAAAATGAAAGTGGCAGTATATGGGTCATGGGAAAGGAAGGGGAGGGGGAGGTTGTCAAATTAAGGTGTGAGTGGGGAACGTTACAACTGCCATACAGGTGAGTATAGATGGGACAGCTGCCAACGGTGACATTTTAACTGACATCAACAGCCAGAATTGGCTATGAGTACAGGTGCCATTTGTTTATTCATGACACGTTCGCAAGTGTGTGCGTGACTGTATACGAAGGTCACATGGACACACACGCACTTGCTCGCTCGCTCACACACTCACACAGAGTGTCTGCATTGTTCCTGTTCTCATTATGATATGAATATGGAGGAGTTAGAGCAGAAGGCTGGGTGACACTGGGACAAGGTGATGGGATTGGACAGGTGTGCTCGTGCGAGCGGAGGGCCCTGTGTCAGCACTTTGTGCCAGGACAGCAGGTGGCACGTCGAAGGGCATCAGCGACCTTCTCCTTATCTCTCCTTCCACCTTCAGCCCGGAGTCCATCGTTCCCCATCCATCCCCCAAAGTGCAAATTTATCTGATCCAGCACTCTGCACAAGTCATTGAGAGGATGATCCCATACACAGGCAATGTGTGGTGACTCATACATGAACTAATACGGGGATATTATTTTGACAGGGTGTTCAGGAGTAATGTAAATGTGCAGCTTGTCCTCTAAGCAGAGGAGAAGGAGGGGAAAAAAAATGGAATGAACGTCTGATACCGGCTATTCTTACCTTTAGTAGCTGATGGAGGCAGAGCGGGATGGAGGATTTAAATGGATACATGGATCAGGGAAGGAGAGCGAGAGATAGAGACAGAGAGAGGGAGGGCATAATGCGGGACAAGTGAAAAGCAGGGAAAAACATTTCCTTAGATGACTGCACATAAATGATGATAGCAAGTATATGTAAAGCAGCTGCACACTCACTCTTAGTCTGCGAGGAGAAGGCCAAGGTGAGTTTGGCAAAGAGCTCATTGTTTTCGAATTTCTCCTCTTTGGCCGAAGTCCAGAAACTACTCTCAGAGAGGTCTTCGGGTCCAATCTAAAAGAGAAAGTGACACCAGTGAGACAGCGATAGGGTAATAGAGAACAGAGATTCATCCTCCGTTTCAGAAACTAATCATCACTCCACAATAGTGTTTATGTATGCACCTGCCAAATTGTGCTGGAAACAGTGAGGCTGTAATACAAAGAGGCAAGGGCATTGTAGTACAGGGAGGGGACGCGGATAAAGAGGAAGGGAGGAATGATGGCTGAAAGGAGGAAGAAGAGAGGAAACAAGAAATCATTTTCACTAATCTGCACACCACAAAGCAGCTTTAGCTTCAGACCTTCACACGGAAGTCTAATGAAATAAAGACTCTTGTACTTTTCTCCACCCCCTCATGTGTAACGTGCTGATTTTTCGAGCTATAGACTAGTCGCAGACTGGCCGCAGAGGTTCTATGTCATGTCAACTCTACGGGCCCTTGCATTTTTTTCAGGTTGAAAGACAAACTTACGCACTTGTACATCTTCATGCGCCCTTATGGACAATGTGTGTCTTTCATACATTTTGCTGGTGTCAGTTTTGGCCAAAATGTCATTGTTTTCATACGTCGCACTTGCAGACGTATGTGTGTTGCACGCCACACGTGCACCCCATAAACGTAAATAGTTAGTGTAATTAGTGGACGTTCAGATATTTCATACATCCTCCATGCGTGTCACGTAAGTCGGTTGTGTGTTTCCCATATGGCAAGATTGCATCAATCGCACAAAATACTCGGGTATATAAAACTGCAGGAATGCCCACAGCCCGCATGGAGTGCAAAGTCAGTATGTTTATTGCAAGTTTGACTGACGTTGGTCTTCCAACCTCCGTGCGTTGGCTGTACGAATGAAGCGTCAGCCGTACATCTGAGCAGCCTCAGATTTTGTGCGTGGTACGCACGTTCGTCTAACAGGTTCTATGTTGTGTGCGCTGTGATCTCACTCCTCCATGGTCACCATAACTATGATCTTCACAAACAAAATTTTAAAAATTGCATCAATTTGGGGAACTCCACAAGTCGCACAGGTCAAAAAAATCGTACATCCGATAGTGACCTAGGCTTCTTGGGTTCTCTATTACCTCCCCCCTTTCTGTTCTGGTCACAAGTTACAATTAACTTTGTATGTGGTTCCATCACTTTCTGAGTGTTCTCATTAGGCAAAGGAAAGAGTGAAATCACTGGTAGTACATTTACAGATATCAGGCATTTCATTTTGGACAAAGCCTCAGGGACAGGGGTGTAGTAGCATGGAGAACACAGCGTGGGGGGAGAGAAAGTGATACAAGGACGAGCTAAGGATCTTGCAAAAAAAAAAAAAAAAAGGGAGAGGGCTCACAAAAAGGAGGTTGAGTCCAAGTTGGAAAAAAAGTTAATTTAAATTACAAAAAGAATACGGTCCTTTCTAGCTGCAATTTAATTATCTTTCAGTGGTGCTGTTACAAGAAGAAGGCTTATTAAAAAGCAATTTCTGTGACATCCTCGTCAAACATTCGCCAGACCGAGCAAACGAGAGACAGAGACAGAGAGAGAGCGCTAAACATTGATGAAGTCTGCTGGAGCCATTAAACAGTAGCTCGGGGCTAAAGGAAGACAGAGGGCCATTTTGATGTTTTAACCATCACAGATGAGAGGGAGGAGCACAGCATGAAGGATAGTCATAAGATACAAGTATGCAAGGCAATTCGCTCTTCAACCTCACTGTTAAAGCTCTGACTCACTCATGCATCTACACACACCACACGCTGGGCAATCTAAAAACCCCACCGTCAAAATTAACACCTCGAAATAACACTGAAAATATGAAATACAATGATAATATAACCTCCAAAGCTTCAAAAACGCTTCAAAAGTGGCACAATTTGGGGTTTAACCAAAATATTCTGGAAAATATGTCTCAAAAGTCAAACAAAACCTGTGGTTTAAACCGGTGATTGTGTGAGTGAACTGCTGTGTTGCCGCCGGGCTTTGCAAAAAAGTTATTTCCCAATGTCCCTGGATGCACCTCGTGTCGATGCTATTGGCTTGCTACACCAGCACGAGGAGCGTGCCATGTTTATGGGCTACTTGGTCAACCTCGAGCATAAGGGGAAAGACATCTAGGACTTAACTTAACGTGCCGTCCGTCCGACACACAGCTA
This sequence comes from Dunckerocampus dactyliophorus, assembly GCF_027744805.1. NCBI lineage: Eukaryota > Metazoa > Chordata > Actinopteri > Syngnathiformes > Syngnathidae > Dunckerocampus > Dunckerocampus dactyliophorus. Next base: position 27,558,057 of record NC_072829.1, read on the forward strand.
GATAGCTACATATCGACTGGAGAACAGTGCGGCATAAAGTGAAAGCTCACGTTGTGTTACGAGCGCAAATTCCACCCACAATGAAGACTACCAAGTACAGTATGATTGTATTGGGAGGCTTTTCATGCCCAATTCAAACAACTGACCCAGGCAGAGGGTTGGTCTATGGAAGAAATGTCCTATTATTATCCTATTAAACTTAGCTACTGAGTATCGAGGAAAAGGCTTCTTGAGACGTCATCTGTACTTCTGTGTAGAAGGTGTCGGACGTTTCGCTCCTCATCCGAAGAGCTTCGTCAGCAAACTAATAAGTGCTGGTAGCTTAGGCCTTAAATACAGTAAGAGTGGGCGGAATTGGTGTGCCAACACCCTCCTCCTATTGGTTCGTTACACTAAGCCTGGGCGGAGCAGTGGTATAATCCTATCCTGTTATTCACACCTACGATAAAAGTGGTCCTCAATCAGCAGTACATCTACACCTGAAAGCTACCAATCACTCTTTTCAGGACAGCGAGGTAAAGATTTTGGCCAAAGAAAACAGATGGTTTGAAAGAGGAGTAAAGGAAGCTATTTTTGTCAAACAACAGAACCCATCATTGAATCGGAATGGTGGTTTGAGGTTTAATTTGGACCCTGTGTTCAGCAGGTTACTGAGACCAAAACCCACAGCTCTTAGTCTTGCAAATGAGGTGAAGGCAGGGCCGAGCCAGAACAATAGATGCTAACAAGCCAGTATCAGAGTCGTTCATACCCAATTCAGGGAGCGACACTTCCCTTTTATCGTAGGTGTGAATAACAGGATAGGATTATACCACTGCTCCGCCCAGGCTTAGTGTAACGAACCAATAGGAGGAGGGTGTTGGCACACCAATTCCGCCCACTCTTACTGTATTTAAGGCCTAAACTACCAGCACTTATTAGTTTGCTGACGAAGCTCTTCGGATGAGGAGCGAAACGTCCGACACCTTCTACACAGAAATACAGATGACGTCTCAAGAAGCCTTTTCCTCGATGGACAACTCCTGTACGACTGAGAGCCTACACAGACGCTTAGCTACTGAGTGTTGAACCAGAGCAACTGGATTCGCTTGATTTTTCACGTCTTGTTTCACTTCTCATCCAGGTCCATGTGCAAATGCTCTGATTCAACTCCCCGGATATAACATGCACTGAAAACCTTTACACACTTTTTGTTCATATAGTTTTTTGATTTGTGGATAAAAACGTTAATACTGAACTGATCGTGAAACTTGTTTTGTGCTGGCACACTGTGCTATTTTGCAGTACCTCAAATTCTAACTGCACTTTAATGTCTTTTCATTAAAGGGACTGTTTGCAGCTGGCTCAAAATGACACCGACAGCGCTTAGCAAAGGTTCCTACACGTGTGTGTTACATGGGGCGTAGATTACAGCTTGAAGCAGAAGAGGGCGGGATATAATGCTTGCAACACGTTAAAAAATAAGCACCCACTCGTCAGCTGCGTAACCGCTGCAAACAATCCCTCTAAATAATCAATAAATGTAATTATGATATTGAATAACTTTGCATTCAAAAATGTTCACAATTTGGGTTGCCGCTAGTCATTGGAGGGTCATGGTGGTCCCGCAGCCAAGTCAGTTGAGAACCACTGGTTTAAACCATGACCGTGCATGGAAGTGTTATGATAATCATAGAACCGGACATGCTTATTGTGGCATAAGAATTTGTTTGGCAACATTAGCAATAGAAGTACCTTACTGTACTTAAAAAACGATTACATACATTGATTTTCGTAAGTAAGTTAGCAAGTTTGCCTGATAAAATGTTTGAATATATGGAACTAATATATGACCTTGCTCCAGTTGGCTCTCTTCAGCTGCACCTCAGGCTTGTACTCCTTCTTAGGCTGGAGGCCAAAAGGCAATGGAGGTGGTACAGGGGCACCCCAGCCACCCATGCCAAACGGCGGCGGTGGAGGCATGCCAGGACCTGGCGGAGGAGGAGGAATACCAGGACCGCCAGGTGGTGGCGGAGGCGGAGGAGGTCCCATCCCTGGTAAGGGTGGCGGAGGTGGCGGTCCTGGTGGTCCTGCCATGCCAGGCAAAGGTGGGGGTGGTGGAGGACCTGGCATGCCTGGTAAGGGAGGCGGTGGTGGTGGAGGAGGCATGCCGACCTGACCAGGCAAAGGAGGTGGTGGTGGTGGCTGCAGGGTTGCACATCCTGGTACGGGTGGGGGTGGCGGTGGTGGGGGCATACCCCCAGTTTGGCTGGGGAGAGGAGGGGCAGGTGGTGGAGGTGGCAAACCAGGTGTTGGCACAGGAACCGTTACTGTGACCACTTTAGTCTTGGCCTCTTCCAGATCTTTAGAAAGCTTGTCAATCTGAAGCAAAGGAAATAAGTGACATAATTAACATTATTGTCAAGACATATATTGTACTGTTTAATGATCCATTGTCTGCTTTATATTCCATTAAATCACATTACTTCTTGGCAAATTCCGCCATGTCTAAGTGATAGGCATGCCAAGAAAGTGATTAGATTAGGCGGAACCAAAGAAGGAGACAGAGTGACATAGAGAGGGATTAAAGTCTGGGCAGGACTGAGTGTTGGGGGAGATGAGAGGAGAATGGAGGACAAGGCATATAGCAAACATAGCGTGGGATTAATTCCTCAAAGGAACTCAAAAAGAAAAAGTTAAAAGTATGAAAAAGATGAAGGAAGAAGAAGAGGTAAAAACCCATTTGATGGTATAATAATAGAAAGATATTCTGTCTACAAACATTACGCTATGTTCACCGATGTTGCATTCTCAACGTCTTACAAACATTTGGAAAATGATCTTGAGCAAGATAACACAGATGCCTTCTACGCAAGTTAAGAACACATGTGCAAAGGTGTGTATATGTTTTTTCCACATTCACATAACAGAATGTGTTTAATATGCAGCTTGAAACCCCTGTGTTGTTTCATCAGACTTTGAAAAATGACAGTGACAGACTTTAAGGGCCTCTGAGGCAAGCTTCCTTAATGAAGCAGCAGATGAAGTGTTGGGCGTCGCATCAAACAGAGGGATCTCTGCATGACAAGAAATCTTGGATGGGCAGTGTCTCAAACAGAAAGAAGGGGAGGCCATCTTAGCTTGAGAAGCCTGTTTGATGTCGATGCTTTGGACAACTCTGTGAGTATGCGTGTTCAGGCTTTTGAATGGAAAGAAGATTAATTTTGCCGGCACTCGAAACTTGGATGAATCTCATTTTGGAAACTGTAGTCTAAATGAATTGGCGACAGGTGGGAGACATTGATGACACATGGGAACATCTTCATGTGGTCACATGCACGCAGGCGCACGCACAAATGGGCATGGGAGCAGATTGTTCTGGGTCACTTGGAATGTTAGCAAGTTCAAGTTTGGGTGTCACAGTGCAGCAGAGTCCAGCTGGTGAAGCAGCAGGGCACTGACTGACACAAAAAAGGAAAAGAAAATGTTCACACTAGGACACATTTTTATGTGAGCCACCAAGAATTATCTAGAAAAATGTGTGATGCCATTTTGTAGAAAAACAGCTACTCCTGAGTCATAACAGCTACAGAAGAATATCTGGTGTGCTTATTACATTTCATAACCTGTGCAGGTGACACATTTTCTTGCAGTCTTACAGCTATAGCCCTCTGTCTCTACCCCGGGTGCCTGCAAATTACTGTCAACAGAATGCGACATAAAGCCTCATACTTCCTCATAATTCACCATGATGGACAATTAAATGGGATTTCAGACAGATATATAAGAGTATTTTTGTCCCACATCCATCATGTTCCTTTCTTGTCCTTCCAGTCATCCGTTGCACTCCCAATTTCCCACTTTTCCGTGTTTCAATGAGCTTCTTAATCTCGGATGGATTTAGCTTGCTTCACCATATCCTTTCAGTTATATCCACGCTTTTCAAGCCATTCTAGTTACACTTGAGCAAATCACTTCATACCGCAGGGTCTCACTTTGTTTAGGTGGTTGTGTAAAGATATTTGGCAGCTACACGTCTGCAAACACAACACCAAGAAGTTTCACTTCTTGCAGTTGTACACCCATGGTCGGTGCTCTATGCATATTCAAGGCCAAAAAGAGACTATTTTAAGTCTGTCTGTGGACTTCATTGTGCATAATAATATCACAGAAAATCCTTTGTTACAGACTATAAGTGATTTCCAAGCATGTACATTTGTAGGTATAGCAAATTCTGACTTTGCCACTGTGTAATAAAATAAAAAAGACAGGTGTATATGTACTGCATGTACCTGTTGTTGCAGAGTGCTGAGCTGTTGCTGCAGACCCTGGTTCTCATTTTCTCGTTCCTGCTTGGAGCAGGCCAGTTGCTCCTTCTCTTGGCTCAGGTCGTGCAGCTTCTGCTCATAGTCACCCTCAAGTTTCTTCAGCTCCACCTGCAACTCGTGGCGCGCGGTCAACTCTGCGTCCAACTAATGTAAGAAAAGGGACACTTGAGTCATTATGCATTGGCATAAAGAAATGCACTTTCATTACTGCAGTAGCTTCACAGTGTGTTTATTTACAATAATATATAGATAAGGCAGCAAGTGTTAAGAATGCTAGAATACGAGAACGCTAACCCCCTAGCATTTCGGGATTTTATTGTGTTAAAATGCCGAAGAAGTCACACACAAACAAAATGTGAAGTTTAAACAGTTTGGAGTGGAGGTATGGTTTGGGGCCCTTTTGGAAGATAAGGTGATTTTTTTTTTTATTTGAGTGGTAATGACATTGAGGAAGATGAGATTACACCGGAAAATAAACAAAAATTGGTTGATCTTAAAAATAGTTTAGATTACCTTCATTTGTAGTCAGCCAAGGCATGACCGACATAGTTCTCCCAGTTCTCCTCCCATTCTGTGTGGAAGTGGCAAGGTTTTGGCTTCTTACTTTGTCCTTCTTCCTCACTCCGTTTGAAACACTAAGTTTAGAAGAAGTGAATTGGAGAGGCTAACTAGTTAGCTTGGTAGCTTGCGGCCATCTCTTCTGTCCCTGCAGTGATCCAGTCGCCTGCGCGTTACAGCTGAGCAATGTGTTGTAAACAAAGAATAATAGGAGAGTAGAGGTGACTATAGGGGTGTCATTTCATGTCTATAGGGCTCTAATAATGGTCAAATTGGATTTAGAAAGTCATGTTGTTGTTGCTTAATTTATTGGTACATATGTTTCTTATGTTCTTATTCTTTTTCTTGTGTGTTCTTTCTCTTCTTGGGAGAATGAACAGAATAAGAATTTCATTGCAGCGTATAACTGCCTGTTTTACTATGCATATGACAATAAAACTCTTGAATCTTGAATGAACTGGTTTTCTATGCTCTAACTATGAAAATATTCTATATTGCATCCTTCTTCATGGAAATTCACTTATCGCAATCGAGTCTGGAACCAATTTGCCGTGATAAACGAGGGACGACTGTATATCTTTATAAACATAAGGCTTAGTGTGGACTAACTGTTTTGCTCAAGTAAATTTACTGGATCTTTGCCATGTAGCAGGACCATTTATTAGCAGTTAGAATACTGTGAGGCTTCAATGGTAAGTGGTACTTAGATTGGTCTAACAGTAGTGTTTGCCGTGCCTGCATTTAGAATTTGCACCCGGAATGATGCACAGTGGTACCTGTTTTACATGCAGAAAACAACGCAACATACATATAAATGACGAATGGAATAGATAAGCCAACTTTTAACATCCATTTTACTTTTATTAAAGTCTCCTGTTGGCATAGACGGTGATGAGCGGCAAGGGAGGGAAGAGAGAGCCAAATGGACACCACATTCGTGTGTTGCGACGACTTTTTTCTTGAATTCAAAAGTTTTTCTCACCTCCCTTATCAAAGTTCTGTCACAAGTTTCTTTGGCCCCACAATGTTTTTTGTTTTGTTTTTTTTGCAGCCATACTCAATACAAAAAGTAGACAACTACAAAATCAACCAGTGATGCTGTCAGAGAGGGGTGCCGGAGCTGGGGAAGAATGACTTCCAGGTGGAAGTTGAGTCTAGCTAATATGCACGTTTTGTAATAAAGACACTTTATGAACACAGTTGGACTCACACAGTGTATTAATAACACAACACTGAGTCACCAACGCAAAGGATTCCTTGGGGCACTCGATTGTTCGGTGCAATGCTTGACCATATGACAACTCAGATAGTATACAAAATCTTTTTAGTTGAAAACCAAATCCTACAAAACCGGGGCGTATGAAAACCGAGGTACAAGTGTATATCAGTTGAATCTCCGCGAGATAAGCTTTCAAATGATGTCTAACATGCCTTGGTGCGCAAATAGGGGTGGAGTAAAACCCACCGTTGGAACATGAAGGCATTAAGATAACATCAATTCAACACTTGATAATCAGTGTGCACATCAACGTCTGAGGCTGCCATTGGTTTCGATAGCTTAGACTTGGAAGCATCTATTACTACTCCTAATTTCATTTTCATATTATATATTGCCCATGGTTTGAATTTTCAGTATGGAAGGCTCTGTTTTTTTTCCACTTCTTCTTGTACACTCGCCAAATAGGAATGGAGAAATACATGAATACATCGTTGTTCACTTTGGAGGGAGCAGATCCTTTACGCTGGTTGTCAGCTTCCTGACAGCCTCATCCCTAATTCCTGCCAAAGACAAAGTCTACAATCACCCCATCACAAACGACTAGCGCTAATATGTGTGGGAGGCCCATGACAAACAATGTGTGCTTGTGTGTGTGACTTTGTACAATGGATATGATCCTGTGTGTGTCTGAATGAAGGCTAGTTTCAGCTCTCTGTAATTATCCCGTCACTAGGGCAGAAACATTAGAGTAGCAGCACACCGTAATTAAGGCATTTACGCCCTTATGCGAGTGCGAGTATATGTGATGCTGGTCTTTAGGAGTATTTTTGTGTCCGATAGCTGTCAAACGTGTGTGTGTGTGTGTGTGTGTGTGTGTGCACGCTCATTCTTTTCATCGCCCTCTATTCCTCCTTTTTTTCCTTTCTCATTTGTCATACCATGTCAGTCAGACACTAACCTCACAAAATGTTATTAAATCCGGCTGCATAATACTAGAGGAGAATCCATTTTCTTCTGAGCCTTTATGATTATAAAGGCTTGTATAAAATGTGAATAAATAAATTCATTCATTTGTATGTGGTTCACCTTCTTCTCAAGCTCAGTAGCCTTGGCCTCACTGGTTTCCACCTTAGTTTGGTCTACCATGTTGTCTGTAAACAAACCAAATGAATGGGCAGAAGGGCAAACAAGGTTAGATGGTAGGGAAACAGGCAAAATACATCCACATGTTTAACACTGTCTATGAAGGACTAAAGTGAAGATGTGCAAACTTATTGTGGAAGCTTCTCATATAGTAAAGTGTTGGTCACAACCATTTATTTGATGCCTAATGCAAGACATGTGAATTAGCAGGTATACTTGATGAAGTGAATATCACTGAGAACAAGGTGAGAAGGACGAGCTGACCAGCAGGATGCTCTAACAGTATAATTGCAGGGTCTACAGGTGGTTCAGTGCTCAAGGGCTTGTTGAGCATGTGCAGTAAAAGAGCTAATTAACATGAAGATGAATGCCCCAAAGTAGCTGGATCAAAGACAGCTGGATGAAACAGATAGTAATGACAGGCGGGCTGTAAAGACTTCAAATAGAGAGGAAAATTATATAAATGCAATGAAAGCAATGCTTTCAGAGGGGAGTAAAGCCCTTTACAATGACAGCATGGCTACCGGGTGAAAAGAAACAGCCGCTTAGAGCAGGCGTCCCCAACTGGTACCACTCTGTGGGTGGGGCTGAACCAGGAAGAAAACTTTCAGGTGCAATGATAAAAAACCCCACTTAAAATAATAATTTTGGAAACAGCTACATATGAATTTGGCAATAAGGGCTATTCTGTTATTCAAAAAATAACACAGTTAAGAGAACCCCCAGTTTTTGCATAAAATATTTACAAGATTTGAAGCGCTCATGACACCCAAACACATGCTAATTTTGTTATTTCCGCTGTGAAAAACATTGAAATGCATATTTCCTGTGTTAGAAGTGTGCTCGAATGTTGACTTTTTTTTTTTATTATTATTTATTTATTTTATTTTATTTTTTTTTACAAATTTTCGTTACTTTTTGCAGGTCTGGAGGACGCGGAGCACCGGACAGGCTCACCCAGAAGTTGCTGTTCACTACAGTGCATTCCCTCTTATGCTCCGGTTCTCGGTCAATTTCTGTTGTTTGATTATATATATATTTTCTTTTTATATTATACCCGCTTGTTGTTTTGAAAACGTTTTTTTTTGCTGGAACAGTCCAGGAGACAGAGTAAGCTTGTTCAAATTTCCAAAAGACTCCATTCACCTCGTGAAACTCCGGGGGAAAAGTGTTTCCACACTGCCCCGCAGATGGACATAAGACGTTCATAAGACATTAGACTGTGGAAAAGCATGCCAAGGTGGTCAATCCAAATTTCTCCTGCTACAGTAATATGCTCCATAGTATGCAGCCTTACGGCTAAGCAGGGTGTAAAAATCACCACTTAATTTCACTACTTCATAGTTATTTATCTGTGACAGGAGTATGAAAAAAAATATTTAATTAAGGGAGGACTTTCATTTTGTTATTGCTTTTTTCCAAACTTTTTTGGTGTCATGAGCACTTTAACTTCTACTTTGTTACATATATAGACATTTGTTTGTTAAATCTCTTCTCTTAAACCCCAACAGGTGGTCCTCGGGTTACGTACGAGTTCCTGGACTGTGATGTAAGTCAAGTTTTGGTGTCAGCCGGATCTTCCACCTAAATGAACTCCTAGGTCACTCCAATAACACCGCTTTGTTATTACTGTCACTTTCAGAGGATCAGTAACCTGGCAGTTTCGTTAAGAGTTATGTCGTTTCTGACCGTCAGAAGACAGTTGAATTTGCTGATGTTGTTTTGGCATGGTTCGGCCGACAATAGCCTGTTTTGTTTTTGCAATAAAGACATTGTTCTGGGTAGACGTTACAATACCATCTTTATCCCTAGTTATGGTCACAACAGTCCAGTGTTGCGAGTAGTGTGGCTGCACGTGAGCTGCACATGGTGTGCTCATCCGTGGCGCACCGCGCCGTAACTAGTTCTCGAGCAAGTCTCGTGTTTGCGGACCAAAGTTAAGTTTTGAATTAATTTATTGGAGCGTGTACATAACCACCAAATGACGGTAAAACGGAACACCGTAAACAGAGGACCACCTGTATTGGTAATACAGCCTGATATGCTCGCCAGTGGTGGTCTTTTTGGTTGAACAAAATGTAGTCTTGAACCAGTGACATACAGCAACTTTAATCCATACCAAGTAAGGCAGAGCAGAATGGGAAACCTACAGTATTTTGTCAAAATATCAAAATATAGTATGCGACCCACACACAGTGTGTGTATTTGTTTCCGCTTACACGGTTATTGGATATATAATAGAGGAGGGATTCTTCTGTCACGGTGGCAGGGCTAAATGGGACAAACTTCGAATAGAGAGCACTAAGGGAGATAGAACGTTTGGGGAGGGGGGACTGTGCTGAGTTTCAGAGTTCAAAGAAAAACACTAAATAATGCATGCAGGGCAGAATTGGGCTGCTTTCCACTGATAATAACTCTGGCAGCCTTAAAGGAGGCCAGACAGGCTGTGTGTGTGTGTGTGTGTGTACGCATTTAGAAGCAGTGCAATTAGAGCCTCCTCCAGTGAACAACGGAGACCTGCTCATAAGGACTATTGAACTCTGGAGACACTGCCTGCCCCTCCACTGCAGTCGTTGCCTCGACTATGACAGGTCTTTTCTTGTCCACACTTCAAGGACCTGGGTCAAAAGGTGCAATTTTTCCCACCTGAAGCATTCACAACCTCGAAGGAATAGCTCAAAAGCTCATTGCTACTAGATTACAATTCTAAAAAAAAAAAAAACATGCCAATCCCACATTCCTTCATTGTTAATTAAATCTAATTAGAAATACGGCGCACCATCTGCATTTCAATTTAATAACGGTAATTACATGTTGCAATGGCTATTTTGGATATCCCACCTTCTTCTTGATTGGGATTCGTGGGCGAAGGAAAAGTGACAAAACACTAATTAAGCTTGGCAGTGCCCCTAACTATTTTTAACAGGGATACCATGACGATGTCAAAGAGGTGGAGCAGAAAACTATGAAGACAATATCAGCTACACATACAAATAGACAATTCTACTGGAATTCTTCCAAAAAAAGCATCACTAATTTTACATTATACTTTGCTTTGAATATGTGACTTGTACTCGCAGTTTTGTGGCAAACAAATGACACTAAATGGAGCTTACGTACCACCAGTGGTACTCATCTCGGAGTTTGAGAATCAATGCTCTAATGCGGGGGTGTTCAAAGTGCGGCCCGGGGTCCATTCATGGCCCACGCCTTTATTATTATTGGACCCCGACTAATTGTACAATTAAACAGGAATACTAAAAACACTACAGCAAAAATTGAAAAAAAAGAGCAATAATTTTATGAGAATAAATGTAAAATATTAAGAAAATAATGTCATAACATTAAGAGAAAAATAGTATAGAGCTGAAATATTAAAGACTAAAAACATAACACGAGAAAAAGAATACATTTGCAAAAACCTATATTACAATAATAACGTCAAAATATTACAAGCGACATAATATTAAGGGAAAAAATGTATGAGAACCAAGTTAGCATATTTGTAAAAAAAAAAACCAAAACAACAGCAAATAAGTGCAATATAAGGAGAAAAGGTTCATTCATACCTATAATATGATTTGTCACTAATAACACAAAAGTCGAGATGCAGAGTATTCTTTAAATATATTTTAAAATGGGCTGGATTAACAAATGTAATCCTTGGATTTTTCAGTATGCAGCCCTCGGTGCTCGGTGGAAAAAGTTTTGGACACCCCTGATCTGAGTGAATCTATCAACGTGTGTCAATTATAATAATATAGTGTTCCATGTGCCATTTTGTTTGCTTTGTATAAAATGAACCACTGACATTTTCCTTTATAAAAGGTATATAACGGAGTACACACAAGTACACTCTGGCACCACCCAGTGGTGTATTTGAGCTGCTTCACAAGTTTACTCAGTTGCAGAAAGAAAATGTAGGATGGTGCAAATCACCCTTAAATGCACAACTTTTGTTGTCTGGACATTACACTTTTCTTTTTTTTTTTTTTACACCTCACAAGCAACAGATGCTCAAAATGTCTATCAACTCATCAGGTTACAACTCACAATCAAAATCACACCGAAATATACGTACTGTGGAGGAATTGAAGTGATTTGTGTTTTTTTCCTCACCTATTAAGCTTTCAATGTTGACCCTGAGGTTGCGGCACTTAAAGTCAGGGTCTGCTCCGTTCCGATGAAGCACGATCTGAGCGATACACTCATCTATTAACTTGTAGTACTGAGGCCTGAGGGAAAAGGAGACAAATTGACAAAGAAATGGATCAGGAAAAACATGGGATGACTGAAGGGGGAAAGGCAGAAAGACAGGGTGCCAATGGAGGAGGTTTTGCACACGATTCTGGGATCTCTCGTGACAATTACGACAATTTATTGTTTTCACAAGCCCAGCTTGGAACCATGGCCTATAGTGAAAAAAGGAGCAAGCGTTGACATTTTGTTTTTGTCTGACGTGTGCGTCGCAATGACAGTTGCACTTTGTTGAGTCTACAGTTTGGCAGTGCGTGTATTGGTACATAAGTGCCATACTGAGGTGTCTCATCAAGTCAGTTTCACAAACACTCCATTTTGGAGGGGTCTTATCCCTTGACCCCATTACAAGCTGCCATATGTTATTTATTCTGTCTGCCTACCTTGCCATCTCTCTTAGTCACCCTCCCTTTGCCCAACACATTCTCTACTCCAACCCCTACACTGCTTACACTGTGATGTGTGAGAGCTTTGGGAGTTTTTTTCTGCACGGCTGAAGATTTATCCGTGGAGCGAGAGAGACACCTGGTGTAATTTTTTAAAAACTGCAGTTGGAGTTTGGAGTTGGAGATATCTGTTTCAACATCCTTCCCTCCGTGTCTACCTAGCTCTCCATCTAGGCTCTCTTTTCACTAGTGTAATTAAAAAGCTGCAAATTAGCCTCTCTAAAATGTAATCCCTATCTTTGACAAGCATGTCAAAGTCCACAAGTGATGCACTCTACCAGGATAGAGAGATTTACATGACACTGTAATTGATGGGAATGAACACATACAGCTCTAATCCTCTACTACCCCCAGAACAAGCACAACAACAAAGTTAAAACAAAAGCATGCCTGCCTGCAAAATATGATGTTTTTTTGTGTAAACAAACACTTTTTTGGAGCCACGATTAAAAAGGCAACATATGTTCACAGATGCGCAAGACAAGTCCATATAATTCTCCACCTGTCGTGTCATTCAATAATTATCTCTTGCTCCCGCCAATCCACCCCCGCTTCCCTTCTGTTTTCACAGAAAATGCTTTGAAAGAAACAGTGGAGCGGCATTAGCATTTTGCGGCAGATAAGAGCTGATGGCACTCATTCCTATTAAAACGGAGCTGGCATGTAATTTCATACATTTGGAATGAGGCCTGAGAAAACAAACATCAAATTGATGGAAGGAACGAGCGGAAAGACAGAGAGAAGCATATTAAGAGGTGTGGGCAATGTTTTGTTATTTCTTTTTCTCAATTTTTTTAAAAGCATTGTCATCACTGACTAGCAAAACAAAACTGTCACTCTGTATTTTCATTTGAGTCTGTGGCTATGCATTCATTATTTCCCAATGCACTTGTGTAAATATTTGCATGTGTAATATGTACTGAGTGACTGTGAAGTCCTCATTAAAAGGTGGTTAAGCACTACAATACAAACATATGAATAGCCATTAGGAATAATACAACACATTTTTGGCGCTATGTGTTTATTATATTATTACTTTTCATATATTTTATTGGTTGTGATGACCGAAGGTAGAGTAGACAGTAATCCCGCCTTTATTTCACTAATTTATAGCTGAAATATGTTCGTAGTTAGAGCAGTGAAAACCTGTTAAAGACCTTCTAAAGATGGTTTTGAACATTAGAGCCCTCTATACACGAAACACCCTGATAGTCACCTTTACAGTCGTATTAGTCAATATCGTAGACGTAATGACAGAAAATAAGACACAAACAATACTTGTGCTCGTGTGTTGCTACAGGTGCTTTAGGAGTGCAGAGTAGCAGGCGGACAGGGACTGAGGGGTTCAGAGTTGAGTTTTAGCATAGATTTTGGCAGCCCATGTTTTTAATAGGAATTATTGTGCTTGTTATGAATCCAACCTGCAATAAAAGCCTGTTTCTCCAGCGATCAAATCTAGCGCTTGAGTGTCTCTTTCACTGACACTTAGTGATCATTGCAGAATACTACATATCATTCACAGCACCTTCAAGTGCATCTTCTAATATTTGTACTTTACTTCATTCGGCCATTTATATTATTGAAAATGGTCAATTTAGGCAAAAAATTCTGTAAAAGTTTGCTTCACTATGCGTTTTTTTTTTTTTTATAGTCATAATAGGCCGTATTCAGCCAATTCATATTTCTTGGAAAAAGCATGATAAGACTGAAGCCGCAAAATTCCAAGTGCGAGGTGGCGAGGCTCATTTATCACAGGTAATTAGTTCTAGAGCCAACCGTGATAAGTGAATTTCTGTGAATATTAATAAATTGAATATTTTTGTACTTACAGCATAAAAAACTGTTTGACCTTCTAAAAACATTTTTTTACATTATTAAAGCACTGTATACATGAAATAACAGCCCTATAGTCACCTTTATACTTGTATTACCTAATATAGCAGTCATGACAAGCAACAATAAGACTCAGGTTAGCATTGGGAAAGTTAATTATTGTTGTTGTAGTATCTCGGGTTGATCGCATATCATCTATGCTCGCTACGGCTAGCTTTGTTTACACCCCCCTAGCGGACCACTTATGCGCAGGCTCCGGGATCTCTGAAGTGACACTGGACACTGGGTGCCGCTTTAACCATAGCAATCTACCGAGCTAACTACTTAGCCTCCAATTGATTTATTCTAACCTTAAGAAAAGGGTTTGAAACTGAGTGGGGGAGAAGGGCAAAGAAAGAAGCCAAAAAGGTACCACTTCCACACAGAATGGGAGGAGAACTTGTTTTCACTCTGTCTTGTCAGACTGCAACTTAAGGTAATGTAATGTGAGGTAATGTAACATTACTGACACCTTTTGACCAGAATATTAAACGTGACTTGTCGAAAAAATTGTTTTTTTTTTGTTTTTTTTTTACTAATAACAGGCCATAGTCAACCACAAAACAACAATCATGTATTATGTTTTGAACCGCGATGTAACGAGGGACAACTATAAAAGTCTAAAAATGTTGCATAAAATATGTTCTCGCCCTGCCTCCTCCTTGTTGCCTGATTCTTGAATTTGATGTACATTTGAAGTACATTTCCTTATAGGGATTATTAGAAGTCAGGAAATAAATATTTATATTTGAATTTCCCCAAATTTCCCCAAGTCACTTGACTTGGTAATAATAAATGAACAGCTTTCTGGGTTTGGCATTTTGAACAATATTTGAACAAAACAGTGACAGAATAGCAGTGTAAAAAAAAAAAAAAAAAAAAAAAAAAAAAAAAAAAAAACAGAAATGTGTGGCCGCAGGTGGCTAGGAGATGCTGCAGTTATATGAACTGTCAGTCCTGCTGTGATGTTCCTTTTTTATTTCACAGCAATCACCGAGGTCAATACCACACAAGACACTGCTCCCGAGTTGTGTGTCAGACCACCTGACACCCATCTGGCTTTAAGTGAAAACTACCCTGCTAAATAGAACACAATATGCACAGTAGTACGGTGACATGTAAACATGTCATCCAATGTGCTTGTGACTGATGAGTGAGACAAGGGTGAGATAAGTGCGTGCACTACCTGGCCACATAATCATTGCGGATCAGCAGGAGGTGTTGCATCAGGGACAGGAAGTGGCTTTCAGCTTTGGAGTCCTTCACAATGTTGACTAAAATATCAAACACTTCCCTCACATCAGTAAAGCAAATACAGTTAAGGGACACAACACAACTGAATGTGTAGAGTGAAATACAACTTCATACGGTACTTTTGATAATATTAGCGACCCATCGGTCAGATACAATATTGCACCACTGAGACACCTGGTGTTGAAATTTGTAACTGCAAGTCAGGATCAAAAGTTACTTAAAAAGGAGCTAGTAAAATGTTTTCAGAAAACGTAAAATCCCTTCTATCAAACACAGTCCCAGAAAAATGTCCATAAAGCATGATGTTTTTGTTGCAAATGTGTGATACAACATCATTTGCAGTCTTAAGGACACAATCCTTTTGAAATGATTCATGGGTCAAGGTAATGACCTCTACAGTTCTAAGTATTAGCATATTGTACTAGTTAGAACATGTCAGTGAGTTTTTAGGTCAAAGCAAGGTGGAGCAGTACAGTTTAGACTTATAATGAGGCAATGACAATGCTTGCATTGCCACATGACTAACACATGGCTGTGGGATGCCAAATGCCCGTGACTCATGTTCGAATGTAAAACTGCCCACCAATTCCCTAAAGCTGCAAGTATGAGCCTTATAATCAAGCATCTGTCCATGAAGAGAACAGTCAAGGTGATTTAAAAAGAACTCTTTGAATGCAGCTAATGAATGATCTTCCTAGTGTAACGAAAGTCAACAGCAGGCCTGAGCATTTTCTACACAAGGACACCATGTCCACTTGAAGGATATTCCATCTCAATGCGTATGTCATCGAGGCGCGCTTTAAGGTCCTCTGAGTCATCCTCAGTCTGCTCATCAAAAACCAAGAGCTGCACCCTCAGCTCCTCATTTTCGATTGTCCGCACCTCCTGCAAAGACACAGATTAGCAGAACTGTGCAAATCAAAACGTGCTGTTTTTATATATATGTTGTTTTCAACGCATACAAACACTTTGGCCGACAAAACAAATAAATGCATCAAGGTTGAGTGTGGTCAGGAAAATATGAGTCACCGTGATAGAGTATTTTCTGTACCTTTAGGCAGTCTCTGAGTCCTAATCTTAGAAGCTCAGAGCGAATATGGATCCTGAAGTCCAACTCCTCTCCGCGACTGATCAATGCATTGATTAGCTGCATGCAACCACCCTAAAAAAAATAATACAGTGAGATAAAGTGTTAAGAAAATGCCAAATTATGATTTTACGCGAATAATGTAATTTGAGGAGAAATAACGTCATTTTGGTATTGTAATGCTGAATTATTCAAGAAAAAAGGATGTTATTTCTGAATAATGTTGTAATTTTGGGAAAAAAAAGTTGCAGAGAAAGTTATGCTATAGACCTAGAGTTTTTCAAAGCTGAGCAGTTTTTTCTTGAAATATATATATAACTTCTATGTGTTGGTTGACAAAATATCAAAGTGGCCCTTGCATTCTTTTATTTTTCAGCATGTGACTCAATCGGTGGAAAAAGTTTGGACACCGCGTTGATCTAGCGTGTACCTTAAGGGCAATGTTGTGATTTTTCATGCCAGCCAGAAGAGGTTGGAACCTCTCAATGTCCCGCTTCTCTGCCTCTTCTGTGATGGCTTCTAGAACACGCTCATGACTGCAGAAAAATAAACATGCATCGTAAGTGTTGTCTTACATTCATACACTTTGCATACTAAGACCCTAAACTGAATATCTGAAGGGAATGTGTTGGAATAGGATGGCTTCATTCCATCAGTCTCCACTGACGCAAACTGCTTACAGATTCTCTGGGTGCTCCAATATGGAGATGGCAGAAAGTATCTTGACAGCATCCACCATCATATGAGGCACTCTCGGGTTGATGGCTCTGACCAGCAAAGGAATACCCTCGTCCGACTCCAGCATGGACTTTAAACCACACTAAAGGGACAGCAGAAGGAGGAAAAAAGGGAATGACAAAGTTATGTAAAAGCAGGGAAAACTTTACAATGTTATACTCACTGATCACAGTCACAGGGTAGCAGATTAATAGTCAATATTTACTGAGGAAAATCAATATCCTTTTGTTCATTTGTTGAACAGATGAATCACTCCCTCTAGCGGCCGAATTACTACACAACAACTAGGATAAAAAAAAAATGCTTTTGATAACATGGTCTTCTTACCTTGTTGTTCATGAAGGATTTTAGACAGCGAATGATCTCATGTTGACATTTAACTCCCATCATTCTAGAAGGACGGTGATCAATATTAAGAATAAATGCATTGCTTAAATAAGAAATTGTGAATAATAAGTGATTTGAGGGCCTTACGAGTAATCGTCTTTCTCCTCTTGCAGTCTTCTTAGCAGATTGAGCAACAGGGCCAGGCCTTCGTCCCCAAAATTCTGCACCCAGCTAGAAAATAAAAGACCAACTGATTTTATTTTATGTGTTATTGTTGGTGTGTACAGTATTTACCCAATTATTATCATTACAGTATAAAAGACATCTAGATGCATCACCTGACTGGGTTGTTACTGAGTGAGACCCGTAGAGATTCCAGGCAGCTCAGAAGCTGTGAGTCCCGGTAGTCTGATCTCAACTCCTGGATATACATCACGGCCGACTTCGAGCTCTCCTTCTGGTCTTGACCCTGATGAATAAATACAACAAACACAGGTGGTGAGCAGCGTCTGCTTCAAGGTAACAGTCATTGTGCTATTGCTATCGATTGTCACCTTGTAAATAACACAGAGAGTATTTCACAAAACTTGGGCTCAGCCCTCACATTTCAGCAACTATTTTAGAATATCTACTCAAAGGACCAGCAGTGGTTCATAATCTGTATTATGCTGGACACAATGAAGAGAAGGAAGCTGCAGTGGTTGGGACATGTCACTCGACGGCCAGGCACACTAGCGCACACGGTAATGCATGGTCGAGTGGATGGGCGGTGAGCTCAAGGAAGACCAAGGAGGAATTGGGTGGATGATGTGAGGATATGTATTTGTATTGTATTGTATATGTACTTTATTTATCCCACAGCGGGGAAATTTACTTGTTACAGCAGCAAGCAAGATACGCAAGTAAAGAGTACAGTGTAAAGAAATGCATATTGACTATAACATGGTTCAGGTGGTGCAGGTGTTATAGAGTCTGACAGCGGTCGGTATGAAGGACCTGCGGAACCTCTCCTTCTTACACCGTGGGTGTAACAGTCTGCTGCTGAAGGAGCTGCCCAGGGAAACAACAGTATCATGTAGCGGGTGATTGGTGTTGTCCATGATGGATGTCAGCTTAGCCAACATCCTTCTGTCCCCCACTTCCTCCACGGAGTCCAGAGGACCGTCCAGGACAGAGCTCGCTCTCCTGATCAGCCTATTGATCCTGCTCCTGTCCCTGTCCGTGCTGCCCCCTCTCCAGCAGCCCACAGCATAGAAGATGGCTGAGGCCACCACAGAGTCATAAAAGGTCCGTAAAAGAGTCCTGCACACACCAAAGGACCTCAGTCTCCTCAGCAGGTGGAGGCGACTCTGGCCCTTCTTGTAGAGGGCGTGGGTGTTGACGGACCAGTCCAGTTTGTTGTTAAGGTGAACACCCAGGAATTTGTAGCTGTCAACCAACTCTATGTCCGCTCCCTGGATGTTCACCGGTGTGAAATGGGATGTTTTCCTCTGGAAGTTAATGATCATCTCCTTTGTCTTGCTGGTGTTGAGTTGCAGCTGGTTAAGCTCACTCCAGCTGACAAAGTCCCTGATGACCGTCCTGTATTCCAGATCATTCCCCTCTGAAACACAACCCACAATGGCTGTGTCATCGGAGAACTTCTGGATGTGACACTGTGTGGAGTTGTGTGTGAAGTCCAGAGTGTAGAGGGTGAAGAGGAAAGGGGAGAGCACCGTACCCTGAGGGGCACCTGTGCTGCAGAGTACCATGTCAGATACACAGTGACGGAGCCTCACATACTGTGGTCTATTGGTGAGGTAGTCTATAACCCATGCAGTCAGTTGTTGGTCCACTCCCACACTCTCCATCTTCACTCTGAGTAGTGACAGCTGGATGGTGTTAAGGCACTGGAGAAGTCAAAAAACAGGACTCTCACAGCGCTCCCGCTGTCCTCCAGGTGTAGCAGTGATCTGTGCAGCAGGTAGATCACTGCGTCGTCCACTCCGATCCAAGGCCGGTAAGCAAACTGCAGGGAGTCCAGCTGAGTTCCCACCAGGGGTCGCAGGTGCTGCAGGATAATCCTCTCCATGGTCTTCATCAGGTGAGAGGTCAAGGCAACAGGCCTGAAGTGGTTAGGCTCCTTGGGACGCGGTGTCTTTGGTATCACAGGACAACACAGGAGGTCTTCCACAGGGCCGGGACTTTCTCCAGGCTCAGGCTGAGATTGAACAAGTGCCTGAGAACTCCACAGAGCTGGTCAGCACAGTCCTTGAGGATTCTAGGGCTGATGCCGTCTGGTCCCGGGGCCTTCCTTGCCTTGATCTTTTTCAGCTGACTTCTCACCTGATCATCAGTTATGGAGAGGGGGGTAGAGGATGGCTGGGATGGGGTTGTGGGGGTGAAGAGTGGTGAGTTGGTAGGGGAGGGAGGGGGGACAGACTCAAATCTATATGGGTGGAGAAGCCGGTGGAAATATGCATGAGAATGGCGCAGGATAAGGAAACCTGGAGAAGGACATCTCAGTGCCCCAACGGCAGAAATGCTACGGGTGTGACCTGACCTGACTCCAAGGACAACACTAGAGAAATGAAACTTAGATAAAGCTTCAAGTAGACAGTGTACATTTACTATCCATGGAACTTAACACACAGCCGTTATTGTCTAAATAGCTGGCAATCCAAGTCTGTACACCTCACAGTGAACATGCCCAAACTGTGTCCAAAGTCAGAGCACCATTGTTATCTGGCACTGCCTTAATCCTCTTGGACATGCACAGGTTGTTACTGGAATCATCTTCCAGGGCACAGTTATCTTGGTAATCACTAGGGGTGTCCCGATCCAATATAGATATCGGGCTGATATCAACAACAAAAAAAAAAAACGGTTTATAAAATCGGTTTATATCGGCTTGCATCTAAAATCTCTGACATTGGCACGTCAATACAAGAAGTCGATTCCAGACTCCACCCCAGCACGTCTATCAAGCAGTGGCCGGATAGAGCCCACGTGATCCCAACAACACCGTGTGCTAACGTGTTAAGCATGGAGTAGGAGTTATGTCGGCCGTATGCATTGTTAGTTAAAAGTCCGAAAACGACGTTGCAGCTGAGTGCAACACTTGCCATGCACAAGTTTCCAAGTACAAGCTTAACTGAGCACCTCAAACCTTGCTATATTATGCCTAGCCACCACTACATTGTGGATAAAACTATACCACACATGCTCATACCTACTGTTGCTGATTGTTGTTCTCTGAGTAATATCACTTTTCAAGCCTTTTCTAATATTCCACACAACAAAATAAGTAATAAAGGTATGTATGATTCATGATGATATTGGATTGATATTGGTATCGGATAATATTCATGGCTGCAATATCGGTATCGGTAACAGGTCGGAAGTGAAAAAGTTGTATCCGCACACCTCCAGTGCTCACTTGCGTTGCCAGCTATTTGGACAATGAAAGAAAATGCATTCATGGATGTGTGGTGAAACATTGTCTGTGGATAATAAAGCTGTACTGCTATACAAGCTGTACACTCACTACTCTAAAGTCTATCAAACAATCATCTCTGTAGTAGTGCCATTTAGTAGATGTACTGCAATGAAAAAATGGTTGCTGAACTGTAAAAGGTGGTATCACATTTGTGATTGTTAGACATAGGCTCTAAGTTCATTGTCAAAGTGTAAACCTTAAAAGAGTCCTGTTTCACTTCATTCCATAAAAATTCATTTTGATACTGACCGCTTTTGAAGTGTGGAGGTACTGGGAGACCATTTCACGCTTAATTGCAATGTCTTTTTCTCTGAGAGGCTGCTGCTTCTCCTCATTCAGGTTCATGTCCACCTGAATGCAAACAGGATTGACAGCATTTAGACGTTTAGTGATGAAAAAAAACCTCTATAATTGCATCACAACAGTCTGGTGGGTCATTTTACACTGGAAATAAGGAAGGCACTGAAACACACTAGGGTCTTTCATTAATGATCTGAATTGGTCCAACCCAAAATACTGCTTTCATACACTTCAACATCATCTCAAGACATGCTCACCATCATCTGTTCGAAGAGTTCGAGGATGTATTCGTCCGTATGGTCGTGTAGAGTGGCACTAGCAGCGTTGACTTCATAACTGGCGGCGGCCGAATGACGCTGACTTGGGACATGGCTCTGCTTATCCTTGTCCTTTTTTATCCTTATGCTGGTTAATCGCTCCAGCTGGATGTGCAGGCAACATGGCAAGTTCATTAGAACGAAAACATGCCAATATGTATGCTAAGGATAAGACCACAAAAGAGGCAGCTGGCAATCCCTAATCAACTTGTAGTCAGACAACCAATAATGAGGTCACTGATCAATTAATATTTAGAAATAAGATAGAAATATACTTTTTTTAGCAAATTTTCTACAACAATAGAACATTTTTTAAAAAGACTGATTAGGGATTCAAACATTTGTCACAACAAACGGCCAAACAAAGGCAACATGTGTTGATAAGACATGCAAGTGCAGAGAAATCATTATTTAACAACGGAGCAGCTAATTTCCCTCCGGTGCTCCGGTGAGTGTTTATATCGCTGATTACCAAATGGAAAAATAAAATTGTTGTATAGCCCTGAAGCACACTGGGGGAACCGTGAGTCTTTCCTTTGGTGCAAACATCTACAAAAACATGCAAAACAAGTGCAGAACTGTAGTTAGGGTGGATTAGATTTGTAACAAACAGTGGCTAGGGTACTACAACACGTACACGTACACACAGGGTGCTACAAAAATGTGAGTTTGTTTAATCACAGACAACAAGAGGCAAGCACAGGTTACATTGTCAAGCAGTAACAAAACCTACCTCATCTGGAATCAGACGTTTCAGTGTCTACAGAGGAAAAATGGGTAAAAGGGGGACAAGATTGGCATTAAGAATAAGAAAAATTAGGCAGGAAGTGGCCATGGTGGCAAAAAAGGTGTGCAGAGAAGGAAAAGACAAAGTCTCAATTAGATCAGAAATCAGTGATGACAAGGACAGAAATGGTAAGAACGTCGCCACCAGATTTTGTGACGTTCTGTGAAATTAATGGTTGGATCTAATTTTTAAAGAGGACACTACTGAGTGAGTTTTGGGAGTTCGTGTTCGGGACTCCTGAAATATCACAAACCTGACGTGCTTGCAAATTTTGGTGAGCTGTCATGCATGTTAAAGTCCTCAAAAACTCAAGAAAGTTGTGAAATATATAGAATATAAAATAATTGTGAAATATTTATATAATAAAAAAATAATAAACAGCAGTTTTAGGAGGGACTCGCGCGTCGGTGTTGGGAACCTAAAAATATTGCGTATGACTTAGAAATGTGCTATAAAGTAAAGGCGGGGCCAGCTACACTTGGTGTAATTGCATATTTTGGCCACGAGGTGCCAGGCTACACGCACAAGCGTTCACCAATAGACCCACTGACGTCAGCACTGCCTTCAAACTGTAAGCACAATACATCTCACTAGATCCTTAACAGCTTAGATATCAAATATGCCCGTATTTTTTGCTTTTGTTGTCAGTAACTGGCCTCCAAATGTGCTACAAACAGGGACTTGGCAGTTAAACCTTTACAAAAAAACTATGTGGACCAAAGGCATTTTATATTTAATACAATTTGACTATGATTGGAAAGGACCCTAAAAGTCAAACAAAGACGACGCACTAATTTTTGAAAAGTTGTGTAAGGCAGTGGATGACTATTATGACAGAAAGAAAACCTTTTATTCACACTGAAGAATTTATTCCCGAGCAGGGCTTTGTTTAAAGTTAAATTAGCGCGCACCCCACCCACCCAACTGTCTCAAGAACTGCTTAAAAGGAGATGCTGACCACAAACTATGCCACAAACTATGACGTGGAATACACTCCTAATTATTTTATTATAAGCATTCTAGTTTAGAAGATTATAAAGTTGCCATTAACTAACAAAACATTAACATTCAACACATCTAATATTACAAACTGGCTATCTATTGAAAGCTTGTACATTTTGAAAATAAACACAATCTACGATGACAGTTGAATCATTTTGAGTGTAACTATAGGCGACTGTGATCTTTTTTTGCTTACAATGTTGCCATGGTTACATAGTGAGGTGAATTGCATCACATGGAGGGAAACTGTGTTTGGGCAGGCACACCCAAGCTAAACTCAACAGCAGGAAATGACATCTAAAAGGCTGTTTTAATTCCATTTTCATGGGAATGTTTTACCTCAAAATTTGATGAAACACTTTGATTACACCTATATATCCATATATTTAGATTCAGATCCTGAAATCTGACTGTTGATGCACGCAAAGTGATGTACAACAAATCAAGTAATGGCTTGTATTTCCTCTGAAAGCTGCTTTGCTGGCTCCAAGTGTATTTCAGTATACTCACTGGTGATTCTGTAACTATTAAAAGGGGGGCTTTGCTTGCAAGCCTGATGACAACAGTCCTAGATGACTGCCTTTGACACACTGTCGCAACACACAACCAGTCTCAGCGACATGATTGTATAAACATCTTTATTGCCAAAACTCTAGTTAAAAGACTTTCTCTTAGTGTTCATTTACTTTTCTTATTGTTACACACTGGGAATCAATGACATCAAAACAGTAACAGGGAGTGAGCAGAGAAAAGGGGGTTGAATGATTCTTTGAAGTTGTGATCCGTTCATAGCAAGTGGGACAATGCCTGAAAGGCTTGGTGTTGCTACATACTACAGATTAGCTGTAATCTGTCATGGGACGACTGAGGACAATCACAGAGAATGACCGAGCTATAATCCGATATAAGATCTCTCCCCATACACGACATGGGTGTCAGACAGTGAAGAGCGTTTTATATGAGTAGGATCAATCAATCCAGTTGAATGTGTGCATGAATAGTAAGGCATTAGGGGTGTGACAAAATATTCATGTACCGAAATATCACAATATTTAACCTTTTCTTGGATTATCAATACTCTCTGGAAGGGTTTTTTTTAAATTATTATTAAAATATATTCATCCTCAGTAAATCGAGTTACTATTTTTTTATGTCGCAATAGTGGCAGAAAATTGGGCGGAAGTCACAGAAGAAGAAAACGCAAACAACAGCACCATGGCGGACTTCAGCAGTCAAGTTAAATGGAAAGATGCTCCAGCATGGTTACAACTAAAAGTGTGGGCTCTCCTTGGCTGCATAAGGACTTTGCAGTATATAACAGGCACAAAAACAGAACACACGGGCGGCAGGACAGACAAGCACAGCCACCTCGTTCGCCACCACCCTCCCCAGGAAAAGTCTGCCTAGTAAGAGAATGTACATTTTTTAATTCATTATATCATCATATATAATCATATATACTGTATAATCATTATATTAAAAGGTGCTGTCATGGTTAGGTATTGCAATAGGGGCGCTAGCGTTCCAACGTACTACGGTATATCCCGCCCTTTTCCTACTCAGCTATGACTGCTGATTGTTAATAGATTCTCAGACTGTGCATGTACCTGTTTCGATCAAATCTCATTCAACTGAACTCGTAATTGTAAAGAATACCTAGGCATTTTTTATACAATATGTTCTCTGAAATCACTACTGGTACCACACGTGAGCCGGTGGTGGTGGTGTCGTATTTTATAGGTGAAGAAAAGTGTAATTTGGAGTCAAGGAGGGATAACACCCTGGGCGTCTCCCCATCAACACCCCCCATACCTCAAGAAGGTCAAATTATTTATTTTGCTATGTACTTTAGAGCCAGATCAGAGTAACAGTAATTTAAGGCTACCTTTCACATAGAACAGGTATTTACAATGTGCTTTAGCCTTATCTTATTCGTGCTATTTACACAACAGCATGTCATTTCTGCCTGACAAGAGTTTACAATTTTCCATCTGTGTGCAAACGAGCGATCACAGTGATTAAATGTCATGTCTTGATTTTGAATCTGCGTGTGTGTGTTTGTGTGAGTCTGTCCCGCCCCCAAAGCTGGTGTAGTTGTTGAATGATGAATACCTTATAGTCAGCATTGACATTGATTTTGTGCTATGAGCACTCAGAAGAACGCAGCGCTCCGCCAAAGCCACCACTACAAACTAATTGACTACCACACAACTCAAGGACGGCCCACAATTTCTGAAACCAGGTCCCAACATACAAAAATAACACGAGACAAGGTTTATGTGTGAAAACATAACCTCACGCAGTGGGAGGGAACAAAACAGCAGCAATTGCTGACTCAAGGTAATACTGTTAAGCAGTGTGATCCCTCTTCACGCTGGAATGTCCTGGGTCAAGTGATAAAACTTTGTACTACGTTTTCAACATTATCCAGACCTCGTCATCCAGAAGAATTTTGACCTCCAAAGTCTTGAGAGAGGCTGTAAGCATATTTACTAGCCAGCTGCCAGCGCCGCCTTGCACAGTGGATGGGCAGGAGGGGGAGATAAGCATATGCAATAATGAGGAAGAATATGAATGTATCCTGTTCGCTATTTTTGCTCAACTTCCTGACACAGCGCTCAAAAACATACTGTGTGGGGGAGTGTGCTTGTGTGTGTGTCGACTTGTCCACATAAGAGTATGCCCTTAAGTATTCTCCAACACTACGAGCATAAACAAGTAGTATATTTAAGCCTTCACAAAAAATATGTGAATGTATAGTATGTGCTTTGATTATTCCTCAAACAAAAGTAAACAAATCAGCAACGGAACTCTTCAACGTCTAGTTAGGGGAATTCTCGATTCAAGGTGTGCATACGAGTATCAAAAACATTCATCCATGCCAAGTGTTCACGGCGCTAACAGTCTACTGGCCTCTCTCCAACATGCACTGTCAAATGTCAAACTTTAACAATGCTTCATACGCCGAATGTGTGCTATACATGACAGTGTTTCCCTACCATAATATCTGCGGTGCGCCAGGTCATGTTAATTGTATTTTCTATATACTGTAGTTACAGAGCACAACAGCAGAACAGGGTAGAGAACACCTTGTGCTTTCATTAAACAAGCTAAATAGCCCGATTCTATCTACATTTACAATTCTCCTCTGCTCTATGCGTCATGCATGACATGCAACCGTATTGATTATATGACTTCTTGTCTGATTATATGACTGTGATAGCTTTTTTTTTAATGAGTGTGCCATGAATATTACTTTTTGGATTATTTTGGAGTCTATTGATTTATGTTATACATTGTGATTTGTGTTATTGTAAATAACAGGCAAGGAAAGATCGCATTAGTCATTCTCTCACTTGGCTACGCTGCACACATGCACGTTTGTGTCGATGTTCTGCAAAAGTGCCCCATCCACCCTCAAAGCTCCAAATCTAGATTGCAACCTAATATGCTGCTAAAATAAAGGGATTACTTCATCAATCACAATGTCAATCACACTGCTGTGAAATCAAACTGTCCACTTGGGAAGCAACACAGACTGACAATCAATTTCACATGCTGTTGTGCAAATGACATTGACAACAGGTGGACAGCAAGACACTCCCAATAATAATAATAATAATAATAATAATAATAATTTCCATGTTGTGTGATTTTGTTGTCAGCACATTCAACTATGTGAAGAACAAAGTATTTAATAAGAATATTTCAGATCTAGGATGTGTTATTTTAGTGTTCCCTTTATTTTTTTGAGCAGTGCATATTTCATGTTGTTCAAAACTGAGTTGTAAGTCCTTGAGTATAAACAAATGAGAACGCAATTATCAATAATCTGAGATAAAACGACAATTTAAAATGTGTATTTGCAAGTTTCTAAGGAGCTTTAGCTGAAGAGAAAAATAAAAACACATCTCAAATATTTCATTTGCGTATGCTACCAACAAAAAATGAACTAAATGGATGAAAACTGGAAGCTGTTGAGAGGTGGGGGAGGGTTCTTTACAACAGGTATGGTGGTAGAGCCTCCACATTTATGTGGACTTGCTAAACTCAGGATTCAAAAGGAGGTTTTAATCTACATTTACAGAAGAAGATAAAACAGGATATTATGTAAGTGACTGAAAGGATAAACGGGGCGAGTCCAATCTGTGCGTGATATTTGACTTTTGTAGTGACTCTGCATTCCTCTGTGTACCTGCCTCAACAAACTGGCCACTAGCACAGCACATTCATTACACAACTCAGCTCAGTCACAACAGGCACTGGAGCAAACCAAATGGTTGTTAGCCAAAGTCTACATTAAAATAGAAGCACTGAACATTTATTTCCATATGCATCCATAGGGACCCAACAAGTGTGTTGAGTTTACAGCTAGTTGCAAGATGTACAAATCTTAAGATCACATCTACCACGTTGTGACTTTTACCCCTTAAACAAAACACCAACAGGTACACACTACAGCACGTGTCAAACTCAATACTCCTTAAACAAAACACCAACAGGTACACACTACAGCACGTGTCAAACTCAATACTCCTTAAACAAAACACCAACAGGTACACACTACATCACGTGTCAAACTCAATACCCCTTAAACAAAACACCAACAGGTACACACTACAGCACTTGTCAAACTCAAGACCTGCGGCCCAAATGTGCTTTCAGCACAGAGCACCATCAGAAATTGATATAATAAATATAAAAATGCATACTTTTCAACACGGGGTCACGGTTCGGTACGCAAGTGTATTAAACGGTTCTATACAGATACACGTATTGTTACACGCCTATTAGTCACACATCTAGTGTTTTGATGGCAAGCCATAAGTATAATAATCATAACAAGAGAGCAAGGACAACCAGAAAGACATAGGCTCTTGTAGACACAAGCATTTTGCATCTCAACACATGCATACTCCATAGCATCTTTGTTGAAGAAAAATGCAGGAACAAGCCAAGCCTAATTAAAACATAAAAGGCTGTTCAACGTGTATCTGTTCTATAAAGAGTACACATACTGTAGATGATGCTGCATCCTTGACAGGCTAATAACTCACACTAATGATGATGCATGATATGTACCCTATTCTGCAGGTAATAAAGTCATAAGAGGGAGTAGAAATTAGACACTAAGTATGTTTTGGGGTGCTTGTATTGTTAAGCTGCTAACACAGGAGCACTTTCAGCTTGCCCAAGCCTCTCAATTCTGGGCTCAGTAAAATAACTGTTCATATCAGGGTACACTTGACTGAGACACAAGAAAGGTGTGTGTGCGCTGTGGTATTTGTAGAAAGTACAACTCTACCTCACTCAGACTTGTTGAGTCATTATGTTAAATTAGGCCTTTGCTGAGGTGATTCCCCCAGGAAGTGGATGCACTGTTGCACAAAAGGCACGATTTTATGCTTGATAGCGGGTGCACTTATTGTTGAAACTAACCACAACACAACATAGCAGGTACTTGTACACATAGTATATACAGCATTTTTGGTTGTTCTCTAATACTAATGCACCTTTGGTATAGAAACATTGTAAATGGTAAAGTTCCTTCAATTAAATACATAAAAAGGGCTGGGCAATATGAGCTCAAGTCAATATCACCATAACTTGGGCGGTTTTACCTTGACAACGATAAATGCACGATAAATCCCCCATCACGATATATATGTTTGCCATCTGAAAATAATTGCAGGAAGTGCAAATTAACTGCTTTTCGTCTAACAATTCTCTTCAATTCCAGACATTCCATTCTCATGTTATTTGCCTATATGTGTGTGTCATGTTGGCTTTAGAAACTGGATAGATAACCATCATCAAAATGATCATTTACACAATGAAAAGAGAATTTCACATGTTCTTGTAGCCATGTGACCATCTATAGAGCTTGGAATCCTTCAAAACTGCTACCAACTGCAAACTAAACATGGTTTCCTATAGAGACGCTTTTA
Organism: Dunckerocampus dactyliophorus; assembly: GCF_027744805.1. Taxonomy (NCBI): domain Eukaryota; kingdom Metazoa; phylum Chordata; class Actinopteri; order Syngnathiformes; family Syngnathidae; genus Dunckerocampus; species Dunckerocampus dactyliophorus. The sequence goes on from NC_072829.1 coordinate 27,587,097, forward strand.
TAATGTTTTTATTTTCGTTTGTGTTTTTTGTGAATTGTCAAGATTGCATAATTGCACATGATGTACATGTTTTTTGTTTTTTTAAACGGCTTAAAAAGCCATACATTTAAAATCAATTTGTGTTATTAGCTTTTAGTATCATTCGGAGCGGCGTTACAATGTATACAAACTGATAAAGTTTTAGCACATGAGTGGGAAAGCAGTATAGCACGTCACAGAGAGCAGTCATCTTTCCTGCAGTGTTACAGTATCCAACTGATAACATAGCGAGTTAGCTCCGTCAATGAGTGCAGTTTGTATGGCTGAGGTGTCATCACGTGTCAACGCAAGTTGCCGACGTGAACCAAGAAAAGTTGTAGGAGACTTGGAGATATATATACAGATGCGCCAAAATGTTACTCTACTTTGATTCACTTTGTATGGACTTATTTCAGGAGCAAAATGCGAATGAAAGGGCTGAAAAACGTAATCGCACGTGTGCTCCCTTTTTGTTTTTTCTACTCGCACAGTCTATTTCTAGGCGCATATGCGAGTGAAATGCTAGCACCGTACAGCCGCTTCTTCATTTGAACCATCAGCCATTCCCTCATCGTCTGTTCCCCTTCTTGTTCAGGCTGGATGGGTGGAGTGACTACACACGCTCGTCTTAAAAGGGAATGAACATAGCATACCAGCACATACAGTCAAAACAGACAAAAAATACTTTTACCGACATGGACAAAATGACGTCGGTTATTGTGGTAAATTTTGGTAACGGTAAATTTTCCGTTTATTGCCCACACCTATATATATATATATACATATATATATTCAATATTCAAGAAACACATATGTAACATATGCAGTATATTATGTACAAATGATTGCTGCAAGGAACCCCGTCAGTCTGACATGTGGCATTCAGGACTGTTGAGAATGTAAACATACTGTGTCAAGACAGCGTCTCTCAAGCAAGGAAAAAAAACAAATCACAGCTGACTGTTTAGTGTAAAGTCTATCACTGAGGACACAAGACACTTGATAATGTGAAGAAGAGGTCATGTTTGGGTTCAAGCAAAGTCTGCTTTTTAGGTTTGTACAGTCATCAATCACATGGAATGATCATTTATTGACAGAGAACACATAGGCGGAGAAAATCGGTGCAGAGAATGGCAATATTCGGAAGTAACTTGACCAGTCAAATACACCAACATGTACCGTGTTTGACTTCTAAGTGTCTGTAAGCTCATAAAGACCATCACAGCTGCACACCCGTGTTTACAGGTTGTGTTAACTCTTAACTCACTCACCAACTTTCACGATTTGATTATATGAATGACTCCAATGCAACTGAAAAATATAAATCATTAATAGCACATACTCCTGCTGCTTGATTCTAGCTAATTTAATTTAATTAAGTTAATTACCTCAAATGTCAGCACATTAACACAAGTTTGGACCTTTGGATTTAATGAATGAATGACTCCCAGGAAGCTCTTCTATCACGTACATGAAAACTGCATAGAAAGAGAAATGTTCATTTTTCTATTCAATTGCTTTTGTTGTTCAATCAAGAGATCACTCTCGGGTCTCTTCCCAGCGATTACGTCACCAACACTACACGACACAAAATACAGTGGAACCTCAGTTCGCATACGCCCTGGCTAGCGTGTTTTTCTGTTAACGCTGAAAATGTACGCCTCAGTTTCCAGTTAGCGTACAATTTGACATGCGTCTTTTCATATTATTACACGACGTGAGTGCAGCTGTGTTCTTAATAGGAGTGTTACAATCACGACACAAGATATTGGGTTCACAAGAACAAGACGGGGCGATAGTTTAACATTACTTCTAAGAAAACTACTAGGGATGTAAATAGGGCTGGGCATCAGTGGGAACCGGGACAAACATCCCGATTCTCCCACAATCACTTAAACCATGCAAACTTTTATGACCCTAACCCTGAAAAGAATCGGAATCAAGAATCGTAAGGAACCAGAATCGAAGAATCGGAATGACTCAAATTCAAACAAATGCATCTAAATACACGGCTTACAAAAATGATATATTTTAAAAACAGAACGATTCGATACAATTTGATACAGTGTATAAACGATACATTTCAATACGTACATTTTTGGATGTAGACATTAATCTTACATTATAAAATGAAGAGGCCAACTGTATAAAAGTGGCATTCTTACAGTATTTTCAAATGCATAAAAGAGCACATCATATCCCCAAGCGTGCTCTTAAAGTGGGGTCCCCTGGCACCGGGCCGCGGGAAACTTTCAGGAGCAATATTTTTTATTAAAATAATCATTTATAAACAACTACGTTAAATTTTACGTAAAAGGATACCAATTTTGTAAATATGGGCCTTTTTTTTATTCAAAAAACAATATAGTTGAAAATTCCACAGTTATTGCATGTTTATGCTGTTTGCTGCGAGCGGCGATCTGTCCCACTTTTGGGATGGTCCTTGAACGCAACATCTAACTTTCTGCCACGCTGCACAGACAGACTGTACTGTTTTTCTTTCCTTTTTCCTCATATTTGGTCCCACATGCTGATAATGTGGGCATGCATAAATGTAAGATTTGATGATGTTATTGAGTGCTAATGTGTATATTGGTTCAGTCCACAACCTCAAGTTAATTCATGTTAGCACACACAAACAGTGACGCACAATTTTCTCTCTGAAAAACAAACTCCATGCTCGTACTGGTGGAAGGTGGCTGTGTATGAAGATGCATCCGATGCGAGCGTCACAGCCATCTTAATCACATACACAACAATGATCAGCGGAAGAAAAAGTAAAGCCGACCGATTTGTGAGGTCTGATGTTTTATTACATTTGCATTTCAGTCATGCAAATGTATTACTCTTTCAAGCGCATATTGTTTTGACAAAGCCGAACTCTTTACTTAAGTAGCCCAAATAACTAACCGGAACTACGTTTATCACCGAAATCCGACCAGAACTGGGCTCACAGGACCAAGTGGGCGGTAAGTCAGTTGATGCACTACACTGCTTATGGGGATGTCACATAACTCCATGTCCAAAAATCCAAACTATCCCTTTAAGATGAAAGCTGGAGTTTAAAAGAGAGCAACCTTCGAGGAACAGGCAAGCCTGGCTTTCCACTCAACACACCTGGCTAACCCAGTAAACTCGCTTTGCTGTATACCCCCTGTGTGAATGTTCTGGCAAAACAAGATCATTACGTTTGATTTGGTTGAAATAAGCTATGGAAATAAATGTTACAAAAAGGAGCAGCTGATATTTTTATTCACATGTTTTAACAAATGTTCAGGCATATCTGTTTAAATTTTGTTTCTACTTAATGGATTTGATGCTGTTTACATTCATGTTGCACTGAAACAGTGCCTTTGCTTTTGCATAACAGCTGTTTGCACTCTGCTTAAATTATGCTGCAAATTATAACTTATGAAATGTATCTTTTTGTTTTTGTTTCACCCTATCACCGGATTGAGATTGTAACCGTATTGCAAATCGCATCGTATCGTGAGGTACCCTGACCTTCCCAGTCCTAGTCTACATCCCTTAATCGCTGTCTGAACTTTGATGTTTGTCTGCGTGTTGCATATTTCAAAAAGAATGACCAAAACAGGTTCAAATGTCGGAGTTAGCAGTCTACTGGCGTCAAAGACAAACCTCAAATCTATGGAGAGCGCTGTACCCATGCAGACCAGTGTACTCAATGTTATCGCAGCACAACTGCTTCCTGTCTGTGACTCATATTTACTCATACTTCTGTCGAAAGCATGCAAGTATTGGCATTTTTTAAAATATTTGTCATTTTCTTTTGGCTCGTCCCCGTCAGCGGTCGCTACAGAATGAATGAATGGTTTTGAGTTTTATGCCTGAGGACTTCCATATATATAGCTAAAATTATTAAACTATTCCCTAAGTGAAACATGTGTACTACTTGGTGACCATGTGTCCTCTGTGGCTCCTCCATGGTTACTGATTATCAGTGTGTGTGTGTGTGTGTGTGTGTTTGTGCGTGCTATCACTTTTCACCTGTTGCTAGTCATGACTAAGGAGTTATGCAACAGAAGTGAGCCTTGGCTGCTGATCGCCATCAGAGCTGCCATGTTTCTACAGTATAAATTCCTCCAGTGAATCACACGCTGACTCCACATGGCGTAATGCTCATTCTGAGCAAAAAAAAAAAAAAAAAATCAATGGGGATAATGCCACACCTTACCATTTAGAAGTGGGGGTTTTCAAAGTGTGGCACACAGACTCATTTTGCTACTGAAATAACTAAAGTTTGCTCTGCAAGTCTGAAAGGATGCTTTTCTTGATTTTTCTCAAGCTGCTGTGCCTCCACTCAAGTCCTTTGGTCCGCCTCAAACAAAACTTTTGCTTATACAGGCCACTGATTATGCCGTAATTAAAGGTTTTCAATCTTATCTCTCAAGTGGAGGGACAACAGCATCCCTTGTAGTGTCGAAAACTGTCCATATATGAATTTTGTATGCGTTGAGGCACTTTGGGTGCAAGAGGGGCAGGTACTTCCCTTTAGTTTGACACTTCCTCAAGTGAGATACTAGAAAGAAATATGGTGACAACACAGTGTACACACAGTGTACACATACAGCTGGTGGTAACTTTTACACATGAAAGTAATCGTAGGTTTAACGCTTTGTTGCTTTGTAGCAAGAACTTGAAACGCGACAAGAATTTAAAGCAATAAGCAACGCTGGAGAGCAGACCGGGAACCCAAAACAATAAGTGGATACTCACAAATTTCTTTTTGCTGTCTCCATCTTCATAACCCTTCTTTGACTTCTTGTCCTTTTTGGTACCAGGAGCCGAGGCGGCATATCCCGGGTGAGGATCCATAGTTGCAAAGTTAATCCGTTTCCTTCAACCGGGAGTCAAAACAGACTTAGCGTGGATGAAGACAAAAAAAAATCCTCAAAGAAAGTAACGGACTCAATAAAGGTCAACTATTAATAATAATATTGACCCAGAGGGGCCTGTGCTGGTAACCCAGGCTAACTAGCCACAATTAGCACCGAGTTGCTAATGATCTGGTAGAGAGCCAACCTCGCCGAGTGGACTCGTCTCTAAGCCGCCTGTCTGTCTTCCAGAAGGAGGGAAATTCAAAGCGGACTGGGTCGACGTCAGGGAACAAACAGAAAAATGCTCTTTCAACTACTTAGAAAATAGAAACTCGCTGAATGCGTTTCCACATGAAAAACAAACTTTAGTTACGAAATAAATTTTAACCCACAAACACAGCTAGCATTAGCTTTAGCTAAAGCTACTTTGTCTACTTTGTAAAATGTCCTCTCGGGCACCGCCACACTTTGTTTCACACGACGAAGGGGCTTCCTTAAAGTTGCCCTGCCACCACTGAGGCTTCCACTTGAGCTTCCATGTCTGCTACGGGGTTAGTCAACTTTTAAACTCCGACATGACAGCAATAAAGACACAGCCTTAGCAGCCGACAGTCTTCCTGTCCTTCGCCTGTGATGACAGTCAAGCCCAGAGCGGCGGGGAGGGGGGGCGGAGTCAGCACGAGACAACTACACCTGAACTCAGATCTGCTTCCTCGTCTGCGGCGTGAACGAGCATCGTGGACGAGCTTCACCCTGGCACCCAAATGGCTCGTACACTGCACAAGCCATTTATACAGTTACAATAAAAAAATAACAAAATTATTCACCCTAAAGAGATCCTGGGGTCATTCCTCTTAAAATGATTTTCAGGTCATTCTTATTTTGTTAAATGAATATACAGTAGGTAAAATTTTTTAAATTGACATTTTAAAAACATTTTACAACATCCGTTCCTTAAATTTGCCTAAAGAGACACATTTGTTTTTAATGACTACAAATTTTAATTTGAAAACCACTGAAAACGCAATTTTTGAAGCTGCATTTATGTAAACATAAACACAATCCTTGATAAGATTTTAATTTTTTTTAAGTTTTACAATTGTCCACCAGATGGCAGTACTTTTTCCCCAGTCAAAGCATGCAGGAACATTTCTCTTACCACCTTGCTAAATGATACACGTGTGTGTCTATGCACCTTTGGAATTGTCTATATGTAAAAATAATTTATTATTTTTTTTAAATATCAGAAGTATTTTTTATAAAATGAAAAAATAGGGGGGAAATGATATACATTTTTACTTCAGTTTCTGGAAAGCTGACTTTTTAAAAAATCTGACACTGTAGAAAAAATAGCACATGGAAATCAATGTTGCTGTCATAAATAAATGCACATTGAAATATGTGTTAGGGAAAAGATTTTAGTTTTTTCTTTCAATAATAAACTGGAGGCACAGTAGGTAAACATACAGTGGAACCTCAGTGATTTTTCGGTTAACGTTGAAAATTCACACCGACATTTTGCCTTGGTTTGCATAGAATATAGCCCACATCTTGTCATGATATTAATACTCTGTGTGAGGGCAACGCTGTTCTTAATGGATTTTTATCACAAAGCGCCCTTGTTAGCATCTTGCTAATACATGGAAACCAGAAGTCAGCTCCATCACTCGTCTCTATTTTAAGGTTAAGGGTTATATGGTCGTGCAAGTGTGGTTTTCTAGAAATAGATATATTAATATCTTATTCCCATATTAGAAAATAGCAATGGATGAGTAAAATGTTAAACTTAATACATGTTTGTTTATATGTCTGTATTGTCATATTTTACTGCTCCAAATTATAAAATGCTGCACCTCGTTGTGACCACGAGGTAGCAGTGTTGACGTGTGTGTCGCGATCTTTTTGCCTTTGTGACAATTTTTTCCTTTTGTTGAGAACAGAGTGTTTTGTTGCCTCAGAGTGCTTATTCCTCCAGCAAATATTGTAAGTAGACTAACAGGCTGAGTACTCATGCAAGGACTGCTGTGACATATACATCTGCTAGCACTGGCTGAGTCAATATTTCATATTGTATTTTATTCCTGATGCACAACTCAAAAAGTGAGCAAATGTAGTGTATGGGCTGAAAATCTTTATCTCTTATAGAGAATTTCATCAGGGAATGCTAGCGGATCAGTGTCGTAGTGCTGCTCAAATTATTTTTGCTTCTACGTCTAACTGGGTTTTCAATAAATGGTGATGCCATCTCTGAATGAGTTACACAGTGAAACAGTGGCGCTTTCATAGCCAATTTTAAGATGAAAAGTCTGGACAGGTTATGAGTTTAGCTCAAGTTACCATGGTGATAAAGCTGCTTTAAGAGAGCTAACTTCGTTGAACATGCAAGCCTGGCTTTACACTCAACACACCTCGCTAACCCACTAAACTCACTTTGCAGTATACGGACCCCCCCCCTCCCCTTTAGCACAAGTTTGTTTCCTAAACAACATTTGGTGGTTCTGCTCCTTCGCCTAATTATACCCTTCTGAAATCCAATAAAAGCTATAATTAGATACTATAAACAACAACACTGTGTTTACTTCATTTCAGTGGACTTGTACGTCTCAGACTGAATGAAGTGACTCCAGTGACCATATTACCCCCGTTTCGATGTAATCCCCAGAGTCCAATAAACATGTGATTTACTGTACCTCCACAAACATACACAAAGACACACACATCAACAGGCAGAGGATTACAGTGATAGGCTCATTTATCCGTCGCGGTATGTGAGAGATGTTTCCAACAACACGGCTGGGGAGGATTTTGTGCATCACTGGTGGCAATCAAGCTGACAAGTGTGTTTGCTTTATTGCACACAAGTGGTTGTATCCTTCAGCTTCAAGTCTTACTTCTTCAGGATCATGACACTGTATGATTTATGGGGAAAAGGTTAATTAAAGGTGAAATATGCTATGGCAGCCAGATGGCCTTTGTAAAGATGCCCCTTGAGAGTGTATTAAATCACAGCAATGACCTCGGCAACAGAAACATCAGCATTTATTCATCAGATGACACAAATACTTCACCTTAGAAAGTTTTTCAATATCTTTATGTCATGGATAAAGCTTGCAGACTGCCATGTAATCACCATTTTATTATACAGTGATGGGGAATGTGTTTTGGTTGTATCTTTGCACAAGACAAACATTAAGTATAACATCCTTTATACTGGAAATATGAGCTGCCATGGCAAAGGTTTCAAGGCAAAACCCATGATCAATGCTGCCTTCAAGACAACTGCCAAGTGGGAAAAGGTTGACAAAAGTTCTTACTTGGTGCAAAAAAATGTACCCCAACTTCAGCAAGATGTAGCAAAATCACACAGCAATGGCATTGGGGAAAAAAACCCTATATGAACGATATTTACACGTGTTAATTGGTTAGTTATTGGCATTGAACCCAGCAGGGTCTACCTGGACATTGAGATGTAGATTAAAGGGCCCCATTCTGATCATTTCAGGAGCTTTTAAAATGATGTTGGATCCCCGTGGGACATTAGTGTAAGTTTATTTTAATCAAATATTCCATAAATCTCAAGTTGTGTACAGGGTAAAGCTGCATTCTTCTCCTCTTGGCCGACATGCTCAGATTCCGCAGCCTCCTCCCCGAGCTGCAGAGACACGCCCCCATCAGCCCCTGTCTGGTTTACATGCTAAGGGTTACCAGAAAACTAAAGAAGTGAATATTGGATGTAATTCGCAGAATACTGGAGAATCTGATGACCAACTGTGCTTTGTTCACAAAACTGCTGTCTGTGAAGTGATGAGAGCAGCGGAGCAGTGACCGTGAGCTAGGTCTTTGGCTCCCTGGAAACAAATATTGCTGCTTTACTCCGGTTAAGATACACAATTCTTATAACTGAAAACAGACTTTCTGACAACGGTACTGAACAGCGGTCACCGATTGTTTCTGGACACCTGGCACGTTGCCATGCATGGAAAGTCTGACGTGATAAAATCAAGACACAATCTTCTGGGAATGTCGTGGAGTTCTCGTACCTGACTGTTCACGAGATTTGTAAGTGGCGTAAAAATTAAACCTTCAAAACACAAACCAAACATATACTGTACATCAGTGTGAACGTCAGGGCCCATAGGGCCCATCTAAGTTAAGAAGCTAAAAATACTGGCCATGGCTTGCGAAAGAAATATTGTTTATGAATAGACAGACAAAACTAAAGCAAAACTTGCGTATCAAGGTCACCATCCATGCTTTTTGTAGGACACTTCCAACTTCTCAGGAGTCTTGAATGCAGCATAGAACACTATCTAGTTAATGTGTCAAAAGGAAAAAAAATAAAATCAAGGTCTGTTCCAAAGAATGGTCCAATATACAAGTTTGCTGTCCCCCTAACCTGCAGTAGGCCCATACTCACTTTTATCATTGCATTCCATAGTCTGTTTGCATTTGTTGATGTAATCCTGACCAGCATGTGTGTTTTCATATTTGGGATTCCTATCCAGACAATCCAGTGTGTCCACAAGAAACGAGAAAGGCATCAATTTCATGTAAAGTTACTGAACCCCCCAAGTAAAGTTCCAGCGCGTCAGCAGCCTACTTGTAGGATGTCCGGGCCTCTCTCAGTGACCTGTCGTATGGCATGGACGCGAAGAAAGAGTTCCTCAGCTGGCAGTTAATGAAGAACACAATGAGCAGCACCAGCAGGAACAGCAGGAGGCACATGACAATGTAGGTGAGGAGGTCTGGTTTGTGGAGTTCGCCATCTCTGAGCCCACCGCCTCCTCCTCCTGCGCCGCCTCGGCCTGCGGTGGGCCTCAGCAGCGCAGCCACACTCACCAAGCTGCCGTGGGAGACATTGACGGAGGAGGGAGCGCTCGTAGAGGACTGGGCCATAAGCACCAGGTCCAGGTGGGGCGTATGGGTGGAGTTGAGGAGGACTTGTCTCAGCATGACCTATGTGGGTTCAGACTGGAAAGAAAACATGTAATTGTCAGTGATCCAGCATGCTTGATTATGGATGCTATAGACGGTGACATTTAATTAGCAGGACAATTTCCAACAGACCTCAACATAAACACAGTAGAAACTTTCAGGTTAAACACTACAGTTGACTTCTGATTTGCTTGTTTCAAAACATTTTTCCCATTGGAAGTAACAGACAAAGACAAATCAGCAGATGAATAAGTAGGTATGGATACAATAATTTATTGTTAGGTTGTTCCTATTTAATTAAGTGTTCCTAATTAATTATGTTGACATACACCCCTGCTCAAAATGTTAAGACCAGTTGAAAAATGGCAAGAATTTACATTTTGCACTGTTGGATCATAAGGAGGTTCTAAATATGCTAAAAAAAAAAAAGAAATGGTAGTGAGACAAAAAATATTTTGAGTAAGCAATTTATTGCCAACAATCAGAATAATATTTGCTGCACTCGATGTGGAACGGATGGGGGGTAGGGTTGAATAAACATTGCTTCTTCTTACTCCTTTTGGACATGTGGAACTGTGAAATGATTCATGAGAAGTATTCCATTGTAACCTGCATGCATGTTCAAATAAAATCAAACCATTAAAGCGAAATAGGCTCTTCATCAGCTGATCAAAAGTTTAACATCATAGCTGAACAAAACTGAAACCCCCTAAAATAGTAATCCAATATTAAAAAAAGGAGTCAGTAATGAGTAGCTGGGCCATTCTTGTTCATCACCTCAAAAATTGGTGTGGGCATGCTTGGGGATGCCCCTTGCAGCATCCCCACATAGCCAGCTGCCATTTAGCGCCCCTGCAAACCTGAATCTCCATTGTTCCATTGAAGGAAAAAGCCCTCCAGATCATCTCAGGTAGGATCTCCTTGCCAAAGCCATCAGGACCGTCAAGGTTAATTTTTTCTCATCAGAGAATAAAACTTTCTTCCACCTTTCAATGTCCCATGTTCGGTGCTCCCATGCAAAGATGAGATGAGGCTTTTGCAGAGGTTCTTTCTTCTCAAAAGCCTTCTCTCGCAGATGCCGTCTGATGGTTATTGGACTGCGCTCGGCACCAGCAACAAGCTTCATTTGGGCCGAGGACGGTCCCGTGTTTTGACGGACAGCAAATCGGATCCTCTGGCTCGGGGCCAGTGACATTTTTTTGGGGGGTCTACCACTTGACTTTTTGTCCCATAACCCTCAGGATCTTTGAAGAAGTTTCAAAGGACCGCCGTTGTTTCATTTCTTCTTTTTGCATTTTCATTCAGCAGTGCAAAATGTCCATGCAAATTCTTGCAATTTTTCAACTGGTCTTAACATTTTGATCAGGAGTGTATATTATGGTCACAGCCTCTTTATAGGTTTTCCCTAAGAATGAATTGTTTATTAATCTTGTCATGAAGTAAATGAGGCAAAGTGCACTACTTGGCTGCAGCCAGCAGAGGTGCTGTTGATGCAGTCTCAACTGTTTCTGTGTAAAGAAGCACAGCTATGAGAAGTTAAGCTATATCATACGTATTCGTATGCGTATGCGTATGGTGCAAACTACAGCCGTCCCTCACCACATCGCCGCTCAAATTTCACAGCTTCACTCTATCATGGTTTTTCAAAAATACATTAAGAAATCATTGCTTCGTGGTTGAATACGGCCTATTAGTCAAAAATATGCACATTTTAAAAAACGTACATACATTTTGCCTATTTTGCTGCATTTTCAAGCATAAAAATGGCAAAATAAAATAAAATACAAATATGAGACATTAAGGAGGCGCGTTCAGATTATGATATGCAGTGTTGTGCACTGGTCACTAGGTGTCAGGAGGCGAAACATACAATCGCCAGACCTGACCGCCAGAACAACAAGCATTTATTGCAGGTTTGAGTTATCTCACAACAGGCACAATAATAAAAACATAACAATCATAACATTAAGATAAAACTCAACTTGGAACCCCCGCCATCACTTAATGTCCACATGTCTGAAACACATTTACTGCAACACACATGGGTATGAGTTTTAATTATGTCTTAAATGGCTTATTTTATATTATAGCCACTATATTGGGTAGTACCAATGTAAAGGTGACTACAGGGGTGTTATTTCATGTCTGGAAGGCTCTAATTATGTTAAACATTTTTAGAAGGTCGTAAAAAGAGTTTTCTACGCTGCAAGTACGAAAATATCCCATTTACAAAGAAGGAATGCTACTTTGCGGAACCAATTAACCGCAATAAACGAGGGATCACTGCAAATGCTTTTTGGCTGAATCCTGACTTAAGGGGTGCATAACTTTGAGGTACCACTATATTGTTCTTTGCACCACATAATTTTTTGTCCAAAATTCAATTTAGTGAACTAGAGGAATCAATTAGTGACGAATCAAGCACTTGATTGATACCACAACTTGGCTAATCTTTAAAGCACAGATAAAAAATGATCCATATAACTTAATTGTTAATTCTATTGTAGTACATAATAAGCTTCTTCTACTACATGTATTTTACTGGATACAGCAAAAATAATTATCTTTGCCTTTGCTGATTGGCTAGAAGAAGTAATTTGACTCTACTGCCCCATGTGGGGGTGCCACAGTTCATTGAAAAACAAGGAGTTAACAGTTGTCATGTGAAGATGACTATTGATTGTTCGTGTAATTATTACCTTATGGAAATCACTTTATATAAACTGTGTGTGCCAAGCACCAGTGTATTTCAAGGTCAGTACGTGTCACTCATTAAAGTGTACACAGTCTTGCCTGAAAGTGATCTAATTACAATCAATCAATATGACATACGTTCGCTTGTATACAGTATATCCATATATGCACAGTATATATCAATAACAATGTAGTATAGGAATGACTTACATGAGTGCGCACTGCTGAGAGTGTCACAGGTGATAGTGGGTAAGACAAATACCGGCTCCATATTCCTGTCAGTGCACGGTTCGGTCCGGTCCAGCCCCTCTAAGGACGCCGCGTAGAAAAGGAGCCGTTCTCTTCCACTCTGCGCACAGTCCATATGTGGTTGGTTCCGGCTTTTAAAAAACCGTGCACACGCGCACCGAATTGGGAGTAAAAGCCAGTTGTTGGTCTGGAACAACCACTCTATTTCTAAGTAATCCCGCCACCGGGTGTGATATTATGTCCAAATCCAAAAACCTGTACTCACGATCTCGATCACGCGCATTTCTTCTTGTGCGTCGTAGTGCGCATCAAAACAAGTCAGCGTGCGCTTGTGCGCTCATGCAGCATTCGGGGCGCAGAGGAAGGGCACGCCGGATCTCGCCTCTCTCCGAGCCCGCCGCTTCCTCCGGTGCCGGTGGTAGAACCACAACAATTTGGCTGGGATTAACGCTCCGGTGAGGTTACAATGAGGCCAAAGATGAGTTTAATGGAGCTCAAAATGATGCAGCGAGCAGCAGGTCGGCTGCTCCCATCGTCGCCCTTTGCTGCATATGTCTATGTCACAAGAGAGAGAAAGAGGGCAGACCAATGTGCATGTGCATGTGTGTGTGTGTGTGTGTGTGTGTGTGTGTGTGCGCGTGTGAGAGAGAGAAGGAGGCGTGTCACCTGACAGGGATGTGCTACAGTAAAGTCACAAAGTCGACATAAATCTTCCTTTCCCTCTAAAGTAATGAGAGGTGTTGAGTCAGAGCTATTTGTGGGGGGTCACTGTGGGGAGTGCCTCGCACTGTGGTGATGAGGAGGAGGACATATCGGAAGGCTGGGAGTGATAATGGAGATCTTATTACATCTTACCAAAAAAAAATGGAACGGGGTGGGGGGTGAAGGGGGCATCAGGCAATCCAAGACAGAAATTGGAATTGAGAGAATCACATTTTGTGTTTGGGACTGTGGAACGCTTGTTGACCTTCCAATTTGGAAGCCATTTTTTCCCCACAGGCTGCATTGGAAACGGAAATAATCCTATCCAAGCTAGAACCCAACTTTTATTGACTGCAGACAAATGTTCAGGTAGCATTCTTAGCTGCCGTGCAAGTGTAAAAAGAAGTTAAGCAGTGTATAATAAAACTACTCACCAGTTGATGGCGGCTGACAGAGAAGTCACATTTCAGGAAGTCTTGTTGACGGCAGTTGGCGTCATGTACAGGAAGCACTGTTGCCAAGTTTCCATAAGAAAAGTAGCAATTTGGCTGTCCTAGAAGTCGCTACATGGCGCCATGGCCTACTTTGCATATCTTTTGCAGAAAATGTTGTAAAATGGGAAAAAAGCATAACCTCAAGGGAGAGACAAAAAGTGAGTAAAAGCACCTTAATTAAAATGGCTTTTGAGAACTTTTCTAAATGAACACAACTAAACAGCGGATGACAGATTATGCTGTGTTCATTAACATGACTCACTCTTCTGGTGAATACATGCAATAGCAACTGGTTTATCAAATACTTACATTTGCCCCAAGAATTGTACGATAAGAAAAGAAATAAGAAAATAAGAAAATAAGCCATTTAAGACATAAATAAATCGGCGTGTCTCGATACAACCTTTTCACTTCTGATCTGATTCCGATATTGCAGCCTGGACTATCGCCAATATCGATCCGATCCGAACAGATATCAGCACAGATCATATGTCCATTTTTTTACTCGTTTAGTAATGTGGACTGTTAGAAAAGGCTTGATCAAGTCATATTCCTCAAACAGACGGCCTGGCTATTTTCTCTTCCAGCCAATGACTTTCTGCCGCCCAGTGGGAGTTTCTAGTTACAATGAATAAAGTTGCAATATTTGGAAAATTAGGATGGGGAAAAGCTAGAATATTACGATAATAAAGTCAAAATACTATGAGAATAAAGTCAGAATATTAAGAGAAAGATTAGCATGAAGTTGAAATATCCATCCAACATTTTCTATGCCGCTTATAGTCACTAGGGTCGCAGGGGTATGCTGGAGCCTATCCCAGCTGACTTCGGCCGAGAGCTGGGGTACACCCTGGACGGGTTTCCAGTCAATCACTGGGCACATATAGACAAGCAATCATTCACTCTCACATTCACGGACAATTTAGAGTCGCCAATGAAGCTAACATGCATATTTTTGGAATGTTGGAGGAAACCGGAGTACCTGGAGAAAACCCACACACGCTGACCCTAGTTTGTATGCTATTGTTAATGATGTCATTTTAGCCAAATTGTACTGAGCAGCCGGGACAGTCTGGCATTTCGTGTGGACTTGACACTATAAAGCAGCCAGGCGCAGTCGTCTTCTATGATGCTTCGGACATGAGCATGAACACAAAGGGGCCCGACCCTGAAAGCTCAGTGGGTCTGCTTCATATTCATTTGCACCTGTGCTGTCACAACAGAAGGGCAAGCAGGCACTCTGCAAGGACACACACACACACGCACATGCACACACAGATAGATGCATATTGCAGCAAAACAAAATGCTGATTGTTCCCAAATTAGAAACTCTTATGCTTCAGACAACAGAGCTCTCCTCTTTGGTGTCCCACATGAACTTTGCATGCACATATAAAGAGGAATTACAATTTTGGGGGGGGTTAGGTTCTCACAGGGGAAATTTAATTACAGCCCAAAGCCTTGTTTACACATGTGGAGGATGCAGCAGTAATTGTGGTTTATTATTGCTAAAATGGGGGCACACATTCCCTGCATAGCTGCAGGCTTGCGACATCATCAGCAACATCAAGTAAGTACAACACTAATCCCAAAATACAAAAAGGGGGGGGGGGACTGGAAAAAAAAGAAAAAAAATTAATGAAAATGGCCTCCAGTGCTTTCAATATTAAGAAGCTCAACTTTGAGAGCACAGTATTAGGTACACAATTTAATACACTATTTCATTAAAAATGAGGAAAATAATGCTCACTTTTGATTGAGGAATTGATCAAACAGCATCTTGTGTTTGGAGTTTGCAGTGATGCACAACTGTAATGCATCATATTGAGAGTTGTTCCAAATATTTGGGTTACTTCAGTGCATCTCAAACAATCCCCAGGGGTGTCAGTGGGGCGCGAGGGGCAGGGGGGGACTTCCACTATTAGAGTTATTCTGCTCCTGCTAACATTTGGCCTCAACTTGCTAGCTCAGCTGACACATAACGGCTTTCTCGGGAAAGACTCCAGTTTCAGAACCTTTACTTTGAAAACTAAACGTACAGAAGTAAAACATGTCGCGTATGACTATTGGATATAAACGATTGAATAATTATTTTAATAATATAAGCAATATTGCTGCAAATTTGGCACCCAAAAAACAAATGGTAGAAAGTCATATAACGTTCTGAAAAATAAGTTGATGAAACTGTTAAGTGTCCAAGTTTTGAATGTTGCCGTGTTGAGTCTATAAAAAATGCACATCCCTGTAAATCACTTGAACTTTTTCCTCTGTTGTGAGGATCGCACAGAGTGAGCAGTCTTGTTGAAATGTTGCGCATTGACTTCATAAATAGGGGTGCAAGGTAATAATCTGAATTATGACGTCATACCAATAAATGCAACATTAGAAAATAGCCCCGATAACCGAAAGCTCCAATGAGATATAAAAAGTTATCAGTCCTCGGTATAAAAAAATATCGCACATCCCTCTTAATAAACATGACTTGAAAATTGTTTTGAGTTGTTGCAGACATTATCGCATTTTAGGGTTGTCTTCAACGAAGGATTTTCATAGTTGAATCTAATTCATTCAATTTTCTTCATAGTTAACTAACACTTGATTATTTTTTTTAAAGTAGAGCTAATGGCGATCCCGACATATTGAACATATGAAACGCTTCATTGAGCACTCAAACCTCACTCATATCATGCCTGGCTGCCACATTACTGTGGATACAACTATACCCACATGCATAAAGAAGTGAATGGGTGAGTTTTTCTCATACCTTCTGTTGCGGACTATTGTTCTCTGGTCAAGGTCAAGATTTATTTATAAAGCACATTTAAAGCAAACAGTTCACGCTGCCCCAAAGTGCTGTGCAGACCAAGAAAATAACAATTTTAAAAAAAAAAAGCTAAAGTAGGAAACGTAACAAGTTTAAAAATAAAATAAAAGCAATAGGAACAAGCAGAACAATGAAAACATTTCACACAATAAAATAAATAAATAAACAGATTAAAATGTCTAAATTAGACATTAAAATTCAATTGGACAACACACTCCACAGAAGGAGCAGTTTTGAGTTCCATAGCTTAGGGCCTGCGACTGCAAAAGCTCTGTCTCCTCTTGTTTTTAGTCTCGTCCTGGGACAGTGTGAAAGAGACTACTGCATGGCTGCAAGGCCTCAGTGCTCTAGCAGGAGTGTGCAAAGTCAGCAAATCACTTAAATGAGAGGGGACTAGACCATTTAGGCATTTAACAAAAAGCAGTAAAATCTTAAAATGAACAGGCAGGCAGTGGAGTGAACCAAGCACAGGTGTCATGTGCTCATAATGTTTTATCCCTG
This sequence comes from Dunckerocampus dactyliophorus, assembly GCF_027744805.1. NCBI lineage: Eukaryota > Metazoa > Chordata > Actinopteri > Syngnathiformes > Syngnathidae > Dunckerocampus > Dunckerocampus dactyliophorus. The sequence goes on from NC_072829.1 coordinate 27,604,352, forward strand.
TGAGCAGACAAGCAGATGCATTTTGGACCAGTTGAAGTCTGCAAAAGGAAGACTTAGACTGGTCAAGGCCAAAGTAAAGGGAGTTACAATAGTCCAGACGTGAGGAAATGAGCATAGGTAAGACCCTTTCAAGTTGCTTTATGGGAAGTATGGCTTCACCTTTGCAAGAATCCTGAGCTGAAAAATACTTGCTTTGATCACTGAGCTGATGTGGTTGTCGAGATTAAAAACGCTGTCAATAAAAACACCACGGTTTTTACCACAGGGGCGGCAATAAGACGAAAGGGGGCCTACGGCACTGCTGACATGAGTCCTGAGTGAGGACTGTGTCCCCAAGAATCACAACCTCAGTTTTATTTTCACTTAAATTGAGACAAATTGATTAACAGCCAGGTTTTTACATCACGGAGGCAGTTTTTTAAGGCGATAATGTTTGAGTAAAATCACTTGACACTTGATCCAGCCTTTTCTAACATTCCACACTACAAAATAAGCCATAGAAGTATGCATGATGTGTCCTTTTCCAACATTTCACACCACAACATAAATCCTAAAAGTATCATTTGTGTTGATATCGGATCAATATCGGTGTCAGCCGACATTCAAGGCAGCAATATCAGTAGTGAAGTGAAAAGGCTGTATCGGGACACCCTTCATTTATACCAAAGCAAAGGCATTGCAGGTAGAGCCATGGCCACCCCCCATGTAAATCAGAATGGTACAATCTTGATCACATGACATTTTTATGATTCGACGGTGAGATTGATAGTCGACTCAAACTCCTCCGAATCGAATCGTCGACTATTATAAGACACCCCGACTCATTGTATTCATTTGTTTTGATGACACGGTGCAGGTGTACCTAATGCTGTGGCCGGTGCTGTGTGACTTCAACTGAAGCAGCTACCAGGTTTAGCGCCTGCGCAATAAGCCACCAGAAAAAAGGTCAATTGGAATTCTGCAGATGTGCAGCCTCCATTAAGGGCTGTAACTCATCAGAGGTAACATATTTATAATGAGCGTGTGCACGTGTTCCCCTCACACACACGTGCACACAAAGATGGAATAGGGCATTTTTTGTCCACGTCAACATGTTTCAATTTCCTGTCCTCCATGTTTCTTACATTATCTCTTCGTTTCCTTCTGCCTCCTTCCAAGCCTGTCATTCCCTCTCTTACTGATTCTTAATCCACTTAATCCATGACAAAAAAATGGTAAGGGAGGGGAAAAGACAACTCATCCATGCAAGCACCGAGAGCTTCAAAATGGAGATAAACAAAATAGAGATAAACAAGACAGCTTCAATTCTTCCTCGGACTTTAAGGAGAAGAAAGAGAGAGGAAGTAGTTAACAGAATCTCCTTAGTTCCAAATGGTATCCCTTGAAAGTCAACAGGGATTATGTGCGTGTTGCCCACACACAACACACACACACACACACACACACAAACACTGGGGGGAAAAGTGTGATGCACATCCCGCCGCACACTCTAGCATATTCAGAATTTGGCCTTGCTCTATTTACAATACTTCCAGGAGGAAAGTGATCAATATTAATAGAACCCCTCAAAGACATTGTCTCACTAAAATCAAATTACGAAGCGCTGAGTGAGAGTGAAGAACAAACAAAAAGCTTTTAATCGCATCCTTGCCTTCCTCGGCTGCTTCTGAGGGAAAATTGCACATTTTGGGGGGGCTTTTGCCCATCAACCACAATCCTTATGTGAGACGTGAACACGTCTTTTCTTTTCTGTGCGTCCTAAAAAGTCTCCAACAATGCTTTATTGTTTTATACACATGCTGTGACCATGTAGTAACAGGCGCAGTCCTGATAACATGATAACATGGAATACTGCAGTATTTTGGTTGTTTTAAGCATGACCGGCCCTTCCTTCCCGGGCGCATTGATTTCACCTGGCAACACAGAAAGGAACGCTACTTCCGTCAACAACAGCGGCACAGGAAGAGTGTTTGCTACCACTCATCAGGGCAGACTTTGGGAGAGCCGACGACGACAACTACTTTTTACCTTTACAGTCGTCCCTCGCTAAATCGCAGTTCAAACACCACTTCCTCACTCTATCATGTTTTTATGAAAATGAATGAATAAAAGAGCACTGTTCCGTGGTTGACTGTGGACTATTATACTGTATGTCAAAAATCTTGAAAGACAAGTTATACGTAGTCTTCTGGTCACTAGGTGTCAGTAGTGTTACACTGATGAGACATTACATTGGGTTGGATTATCTTCACACTGCATGGAGCCAGCCCTGGCATGTCCAACATGACAGTGAAAAAAAGTTATCCTCCCATTCCGTGCAGAAGTGGTAAGTTTTTGGCTTCTTACTTTGTCCTTCCCCACATGATTTTAAACCCTTTCTTAAGGCTAACTAGTTAGCTTGGTAGCATGCTATGTTTCAAGTGGTGGCTGTCTCTCGTGTCCCTGCAGTGATCTGTCCATTACAGGTGAGCAATGTGTTGTACAACCCAATAGTCACTTTTACACTCCTATTATTCTTTGTTTACATCACATTGTGCAGGCTACGGGATCACTGCAGGGACATAAGAGACGGCCGCTGCTAGCATAGCAAGCTACAAAATGCATATAAAATATGAATTTTCAAAATATCCATATTTGTGTGTACGTGGCCAATTATGCAAATTAGATTGATACCACTATCTGCTCCCCAACACCGCAGATAGATTGCAGTCAAAGGTAAAAGGCGCTACTTCTCAATCAGCAGATAAATAAACCATTTATTCTCCAAGAAAAACAGGTACAACTGAAGTACATGAGTACATGTATATCTTCTATGTAACATACTGTAATATTTAGTCTGACTTCTTAAACATTAATTGCACCAAAATCTAAATGCCTTCCTCTCATTTCCCCTAATTGCGTTCACTTCCCTGTAACTATCTCCTCCTCCGCGGAAAAAATCAGCCAGCTTTAAAGACTATTTTCTTCCTGCACATGCAGCAAACGCCCCCACTGGCACACCTCAGACGCTCTACAGTTAGTCGCTTGATTATCTCACCACAACACCAAATGCTGTGCACGCCATTAAAAATAGCGCCGCTTAAGTTTCCTGCACTGTGAAAGTGGCTAATTGGTAATGTAGCAGGTGTCATGTAGGCCGACACACGTCTGATATGTGATTGGGACCTCCACAGAGCACCCCTGCGTTAAACAAACAAGCATCATGACTTGTTGACAAAGCAGCGTGTTTTGATGTTATTACCGTGTTTCAATTATTTTTGACATTTTTACTGATCAGGGCTGCACAATGACCCACCATGGGGCCAAAGAAAGTTGCAAGTGCCAGCACTTTGATAAGGAAGGCAAGAAACACGACTGAATTTGGCAAATAACTCGTAAGAAAGTAGGAAGGTGTCATCCGTGTGCATCGCCCCTCCCCTCCTACCTCATTGCCCTCTTTGTCAACAAGAAGATTCAATCAAGGAAAAAGTGACATTAAATGAGGATATACGTATGTGACATATGTGTGCGTGTGTGTGTGTGTGTGAGGCGCTGCATGTGTGGCGACAGCTACATTTGCTGATATTCTTCAAGCTACATTTGATGATATTAGCTCCGGTATCAGAATGTTAGTGGTATCGGCAGATATTCAAATTCAGGTATCAGGATCGGAACTGACGACAGAAAATGTCAAATTTGTATTTTTCCCTTTAATTTGTCATTTATATGCACTTTGAATGTTTTCTGCATGTAAAACTAATCCTTGTTCTGCACATTAAAACGTGTTTTGTGTTAGCATTGTTGGGTGCCTGGGTTTACATTGTTTCCTATGGGAAAAATTGCTTCAGTTTTCGTATGATTTGGTTTCTTTTATCACATAACATCCTTAGCTTCTAACAAAGATGCTAGCTTGCTAACTAAATGGCCACCGGAACCAGAAGTCATGTTTTCATAGTTTTACATGCATGAAGGCAAATCTAAATGCTTATAAATGATGAATGAAAGCTATAAATAAACATTTAAAGTTACTTTTACCTTCATTGAAGACGTGATTCTTGACGTGAGTGTTCCCAAAAACACAATGTATCAGCAAGACACAACACAAACACCATCTTCCTGTTTTGTTATGAGCTATTTCTTGTATTCAATTCAATTCAATTCAATTCAATTGTGTTTTTCACCTTCTTTAACAAAATGCCAGCATTTGATTTTTTTTTAGCTCTATTTTGGGTTACTGAGGTGAGAAACACTATTGAATTCAAGAAATAACTCATGGCAAGACTGGAAGGTGGTGTTCGTGTGGAGTTCCGCTGCTACATCGTGTCTTTGGGAAACCTCATATATCCAGTAAAACGAAGGACTGCGACCAAAACTACATACAGTAGAGAATAATCAAACTCCAACTTTTGCACCAAATTGCACACACAATCATAGTAGCAGACCTCGTACAAACTGTTGAGCCTGATGAAACGCACTCTCATCTTCAGCATGCTTTTCCACAGTGGCGGAGCTACCGGGTGGCAGTGGCCACCCTTGGTCACTCTCCGGCCACCCCGGTGGCCACCGCACGGCTGGGGGACAAATTTTGACAAACGTGGCTCTGTGGTGCAGAACATTAGCTCATTCACTGCAGCACACAACTTTCCGTGTGGAGGAGCTGTCAATAAAAACGCGTCTTGCGTGAACTGCAAGCGGTAGGTAAGTTTTCCATGATTACTTTGGTCGGTTCCAGTCAAATTTTCTCGCCAAGTTGACTTTGAATTACATTCTGAAGAATTACAACACCTCGTCCGGATCGCAGGCAGTATCTTCCCTTGCCAGACATGGAAGGAAGAAGCGCCTTGAGTGCCTTATCCGTCCCTGAATCGCACCCACATCAATCTCATCACATGCCTCTTCCACAGCCTGAACAAGAGGAATGCACACAAAGGACTGCCCGTCGCATACCGTCCACTGCCATGCCGAGAAATAAACTAAAAACTCTTCTACGGGGTTCAGAAATGGAGAGCATGGTGAGGAGGTATTGCACGAGAAATGATGCGTTGTCAGCACAACAGTTAGGGACCGCAGCTGCACGATGAAAGCGCACGTCGTCCCATACCACAACCTACCGGTTTCTTTGATGGCCTGCATCATTCATACGCTCTGCCGGTTGGAGAGTGTTGCGGAGTCTGCGATGCCTTGCATATTGGAGACGGTGATATTCCCACCAGGTTGGCCAGGAACATCTTCAACGGCTGTGTGGCCAATGACGTCTCTTCCCCTTCTTCTGGTCTTTGCTAGGTGGATTGCATGAGCATCCATTTCCAGTACTCCCTGAAAACAAAGAACAAAAATGAGTCAATATGGTGTTACCCGGTACACGGAGAAACTGAATACGATGATGAGGCTGTGCAATTCTCCTCATTTGATTTCAATATTTTTCTAAACTACTACCAATGGCAGCTGTGAACATTTGGCCACTTCTTCCACCATGGTTGCGTGTTTCAGTCCTTTAGAAAAACAAAAATAAAGTATACAACGCAGCCTAAAGACATTTCCCTAATGGGAGAGTACACTGTACATGAACTGTGTGCAGATAGTTCATGTGTCTGGTGTCACCCACCTGATATACTGTGACTAGGCTCCAAAAGCGGGGTATGCACATTGTCATAGGGCAGGGGTGTCCAAAGTGCACCCTGCGGGCCATTTTGGGTAGTAATTTTCACAAGACTAAAGTCAAAATATTAAAAGAAAAAGTTGTATTCTAACAAGAAAAGGTTGTAATTTTACGAGACAAACACTTTCTACAATTAGGAGGAAAAATAACATCATTTTAGCAGCATAAGGTGGAAATATTAAAGAAAAAAGACATTATTTGTATAAGTCGTAATATCGTGAGAAACATTTACAAAAACAAAGTTGAAATTGTTGGAAAAAAAACAGTAGAAATGGAAACCAGCTGCATTTTACAAGAATAAAGTCAAAATATGAAGAGCAAAAAAGTTGTATTTGAATAAGAAAAAAAAGTCCCAATATTATGAGAATAAACTTAGAAAAAATAATATTTTGATAACAGAGAAGAAATATTAAAGAAAAAAATGTGGTAATATTATGACAAACATACAAAACAAATAAAGTTGTCATTTTTGAAAAATTAGGTTGGGGGAAAAGTTAGAATATTGTGGGAATAAGGTCAAAATATTATGGGGATAAAGTCATGCTAATACGAGAAGTACATTTCCAAAGGTAATTTAAGAAGATAGTCAATATATTTAGACAACTAATTAACCAACAGCAAAAATGGCAAAAGAGAGAGCAAAGACTGAAGTTGATACTAATAATATGTTTCACAAAGCTGAGATGCAGCTTTTTTTCTTGAACTACAGTATAGATAGACACCTTCTTAGCATCTCTACATGTGCTGCGTTACAAACCCTCAAAGTGGAAAAGTTGCATCTTTTCATTTTTCACAACGTGGCCGTCGCTGGAAAAAGTTTGGGCACCCTTGTCATAGAGGGTGTGAATAAAAATGAAAACAGCGCACAGTGCACTTGAACGCCACATCATGCCAACAGTGCCTGCACAGTGCAGAAGAAAGTAGACAGAGCAGGAAGTTCATTGTTGTGTGTACTACATGAACAAATAAGTTTGTGATTGTGTTGTGCATGAAAAGTATTTCATCATGACGATCTAATTGATATTGCGTGCTAAATGAGAGCTGCTCTTCCTACGTGGTGCTGCGACTAATTAGTGTATTTTCTGAGCTGCATGAGCCTGTAATTTGTTTCCTGACGGGATGCACTGACTAGGATATGTGCAGTTGAAAAATAAGAAACTGGACTGTTTTGAGCCACGACTAAGGCCAGAAAAACAATACAGATCATGCCTTCATCAAACACTGTTTGTCGCCACACTAACGATATGGCGGAAGAAAAATCCCACTACAGCGCGTAGGAGCCTGTGAATTGTACGCAGATATAGCCAGCCTGGCACATGTCCTGATGTACTGTGTGTGAATTCATTCATGAAGGGACATTTAAAGAGGAGATGCTCTTCTGCAAATATTTCCTTTAAAAAAATCTATTATATAATTATAAAATGATGAATCCAATATGTCAAACAGGTAAGAAATAATTCAGAGTACTGGAAGATGTTTTATTGTGTGCTCATTGTGGTTTATGTCGGAGTATGGGGTACACGGGTCAAATGTCTGAAGGGGGACAGGACTGTGAAAAGTTTGGGAACAACTGCACTATGACGGGGGGTCCATAATAGCGTGAAAGAAATGTTAGTTACATACGCGTCTGTCCTCCAGTCTGAATGTCCGGATGACACGGGCGGCAGTAAAAGGGCTCAAGATGGGTTGTCGTCTCTGGCCAAGCTCGTGCAGTCAGCCCACGGCTGATTAGAAAGTTGTTGTCTTCTTTGGCTTTACCGCTACCCTTTGTTGTTGTAAAACAAACAAAAGGTGTTACTTCCTGACCGAAGTGGTAATTGTCCACTTAGCGCATGTCGTGTCATTTTCAATGGGAGTGTTTTGAAATGGCAAACGTGTGACTTTGCCAGATTGTTGTGTCTTTATGCAGACAACCGTGTTCAGTACATTTCCAAAGTGCCATCTTGAATTGCAAAATGCGCATAAAGCAAAAAGAGTGTTTAGACTTTTGAAAACTTGGGAACAGGTTTTGCTCTGTGTGCGTCAGTTTAAGTAATTTTGCACATCATTCACTCCATTTTTTCATTTCATTCCCATTTCTTCTTTTTGCTTTTTGAAGTTCTGCTTCTACATTTTTTTTGAGAATTGAAGTTATTGGAGTCTTAGCTGCCAGCGGATTAGGTTTCATTTTAAAAATCATTAAACACAAAAGCAAAGCAGCTTCATGTTTTGCACTTTACTCCCTTACCGTATCAAAAATGAACGTATTGCTACAACCCTAGAGAATGGCCACGGGTGAACATGACTAGGCCATTTAACCATCTTGTCAAGGAAAACATGTATACTGATGGACAAGATCAACGCTGTCATTTAATGGAACCTACACACAACATTTGGTAAACCTGCTGATCCCATATAAAAATTCTGCCTCCACAAATGATAACACACCTTGAATGACCCTGTTCCACTGCGGTCTGATCTTCCACTATAGGACCATACGGCAAAAGTACTTTTTCCCTTTTAACCAAATGAAACTCTATTATTCACCTTCTATGGCCAAGACGTTACTTTGGAACTTGCGCGTCATTTTAGCACTGCAGCGCGAAAACAGGTCTCATGCTGCCTTTACACTCTGTACGCAGCTCGGCAATGTGGCCAAATTATAAATGATTAACAAGAAAAGTCAAGCCAAATGGGAGAAAAATAAAAGGCATGGCGACCAGTGGTAACCCTGTATTAAACGCAGGCGGAACACCAGATGGTGCTTTTTTTTTTCATTGTATATTTAATTCAAAGTGATCCGGTTGTGAGAGAATTCATATGCATAGTCCTTTAGTTTTCCTAGTGTGTAGCAGACCAAAGTGTTTGATGCCCCACCACTGTTTTTCCACATAAACACTGACACAGACTCAATAGAGTATACATGCAAGAGCAAAGGATACACAGAACCAAGACAAAACAGAACAAAGCGGCCAGAAAGGCAAAGTGAGTCAGAAGATGAATGGCAGCTATGTCTCGCCCATAAAAGGAAAGCTATGCTGTTGCAACATAAATACACTAAAAGCACATTGGAGCTGTACATTATGAGCAACAGCTTTACTACTACAAAAACCCAATCATTGTGTTTACACTCATTAAAAAAGCATTTCCTTGCATTACTCACGACTGTGGAGACTTTATGGAGAATATGGCAAAATAATGCAAACTATTAGCACACATAATCCGAATGACGAGACCACAAGAGACAAATAATATTTATAGATGAAAATAATAAATAGACGTATCTCTCTTATATGTGTTTTATATATTGTGTGAAAATATGATCAATAACAACCAGTGAAAATGTAGCCTTTTATGAGACGGATCACCTTACCTGTTTTACGTGACTCAAAACGCCACCTTACCCGGAAGCAAGAAAGCAAACGAATATCCAATAGGATCTTTGATTGCATGACCACTGGCAATTATTGGCCAATCAGCGGTATCCAGGAAGCAACAAGGAAAGCGGTCCGACAGTGTGGCGTTTTATTTGTATTTCTGTTGATTTTAATCCACTTTCAGGAACTTAGAAAACATTTGTGACTATGAATGTACACACTATGTTCAGTACATAGTGGTGTATATTGGAAAATATTTAAACGATATATATATATTATATTTTTAAAATGTTCAGTTTGTTATTTGGTCTTTCAACAGTAAACACTGTTAGTGCCCAAATGCAAAGCAGCTCTATAATACATAATTCATGAAAAAAAAAGTTATACAGGGAGTTCTAGCTAGTCATTGCATATATTTTTGATGGCTGGATGATGACGTGATATGAAAAGTGCACCTACAATATATTATATATTTATCTTGTGTGTGTGTGTGTGTGTGGCTGCATATATACTGTATATCATTGCTATACACTCACACGCCTCAAGGACCAAGCAAGTGGCCTGGAGGACCTATCCTCTCCTGTCCTCCATCCATCCCGAAGGTACACGCTCATTCCAGCACAATTGGTAAAACACTTGTGAAATGACTTGACATCTCTTTGATTCCTCCTGACGGCAGCCTGGTGCAGCACCTTCTTAAACAACTTTATCAGCGATGGGGGCCTGCTTCGCAAATGAGATTTTGACATTTCACCAATCATGTGAACTCACGGAACAGTCTCAGAATCGAATCATTTCACAGAAGCAAGCTTTGACTGTCATGAAAATATATATATGTATATATATATATATATATATATTTTAAAAAATAATATATAATAACATTAGGTGTCATGTGTCATAATAAAAGCTTTACGATGGCATCAGTTTGGCTGATGAGGTTCGGTCTGGAGGCTGTTGTGGTCTAATGAGATGCCGAGATGAGAAACTGATGGCTTTTCTGGCTTTGTTGTTTTAATGATCCTTTTTGTTTTTTTTAAACAGCAGACCTTTCGACATAATAAAACAGTCAATAGTAGGAATAGCAGGAGAGATGTGAAAAATACTCTGCAATCAAGGGATGGATCTAAATGTATATTCTATGGACAGAATAAACCCACGTCTGCTTGGATTAGAATGAGCGGAGAAGGAAAGGAACAGCTCACGATCCAAAGCATACCACGACATGTGTCCAGCTATTTAACGTTAAGACATCTCAATGCCAGCTTATCAGCATGTGTGATGTGTAGAATATGTGAACATCCCCCTTAGCAGAAGGACATATCTGCAAACATGCAGCATGCACTTTATGTATGTACGATATGTAAGTATATATCTACACACCCTACATACTCCACTTCCCTCCTGAGGGGGCTTCCAGGCTGCTGGGATGAGGAGCGTTGCAAAGAAAGCTTCTAAATCCTTGGAATCCTCCTCGACTCTCAGGAGGCAGGAGGTCACATTGCTCAGAGATAGGAGGCAGATGGAGAAGGAAGACGGCGGATGAAGAGGTGGAGGAGAAAGGGGGAGTGAGGGGAGTTGGAAAGACCTGCTCGCCTTGGGCCTCTGGGACAAATTACACCAGTGAGGAGGATGTCAGTTAGTTTTCACACACACACACACACACGCACACATGCATACTGTAGGCAAGCAAGCTTGAGCTGATAAAGTCAAATGTTGATGTGATAGAAACAAACACACATCAGCATTGACAGAGTGTGTTATTAAGTAATGCCCTTAAGGCTGAGACTCGTATCAGAAAGTCTGACAAGAGAGCGCTGAAGGAAATCAGATAATAGCCTCTCCTATCAACTTCCAGAAGAACATCACTCTTGGAATGACTTGGTGGTTGCTATGGTGATAGTCCAGTCAGGCCTTTTGTTTGTGCACTTACTGCTCAGGCACTTTGTGTGCAGCATAAAGAGGCTCTGTTACCTCATTTGGGGTTTTTTGACTCTCGTGTTCAATCAAATATCAGTTGACTAGTAAAGCACAAATAGAAATTACACTGGAACCTTGCTTAGCGCCATGAATTCCTTCCAGAAGGTCCGACTCTAACCAAAACAGACGTTAACCGATCAATTTTTACGACAGGAGATAATGTAAATCCGATTCATCTGTTCCAGAAAGCCGAAAACAATTCCAAATGCATAGAAATTAGGGCAAATTGGCATTAATTTTCGTCGCTAACCAAAAAACTCGGGGCGGACACCAACCGAGGTTCCACTACTGTAAATTTCCTGAAATAGTTACCTGCTCGAGCGAAGGTGTTTATTTGAAGTAAGGCGCCCATTTGACAGGAGGCGTTTATTTGGACAAATGCCTTTTATGTCTTGGTTCCATGGTTAACACCATGTTGATGTGTACCTTATAAATAAACATAATATAACGCCACATATTTTAACCAAGATGCGTGTATTTAAGAAGAGCTCTCACTCGTAACCAGGAGAGTAACTGAAGCATGGCGTCTATCAGAGCAGAGGCTGCTATTCGAAGATGCATGCAGTCATTTCTAAGCTCCCTTTTTCTTCAAACCCTTACAAATGCAGAACAACTGCATCATCAAATGAATAATAGATGTAGATGAGATGTATAATACATCAGACAACTACGATCAGTAGGTAGGACTAATGATTCTGTTCGTACTGCAGGTACAAGGCATCACATCATTTGCTTAATAAAATACACTTGACTATTACTGTGACAGCGCCACGTCTGTTTTTTTTTGGTTTTGACAAGGCAAGCCAGACAGGATGCATTGTTGTTTCTGCGTTTTAAAATGAGCTACACTATGCTAGCGTTGCAATGAATTTTAGACTGAGACAGTGTAGAGCTTACTATTTATTTCAAGGACTAAAAATATGACAATATACAGTAAGGTTTAAGTTCCAGAAGCTTTTTGTGGGCATTGAAAAATACAGTATTTCCTCTTAAAACTATGCCAATCGATGGCTATGGTCCTGTTGCCTTTTTTAACACTTTGAATGAAAACCTGAATGTAAACAACGCGTGTCTCCAGAATCTTCTTGTCAGCTTCGGTTCACACGCATCTCATCCTGGAAGTGGTATTCAAATAGGAAACATGGAACGCTGCTTTAATGACAACATAGTGCATTACACCACATGTATGCGAAATAAGCAGTGTGAACATGAAATGTGCAACAAAAATGAAAAGTTGGACATCCAAAGGGTGATCTTTTGATTTCTGATCCATATTATACTCTATTTTAACAGGTAATTTGTATAACATTAATGATAATAAATCATTAGGTAATGATTTCATTTATTTTTTATTTTATTGTACTACTAATAATGCACATATCGTAAATAAATAACGAAAACAAATGCACCTAAATTCAAGTATGTTGTGTTTACAAATGTAAGAATCATGTCAGGATAAATGAACAGTGAAGCAAACATAGCTACAGCATACAAGTGGAGCTGATAGAAGTGCACGACTGTGGAAATAAAACTGCACCGCTTGTGTGCCACAGTTTAATGAGTCTCTTCATGAATATATTTTAATATCTCCCGCCTGGATCGTAACAAACATCTGTTTGCCCTGACGCTATCAGAAACCAAAAAGTTTTGCTGCCTCCATATGATTCTCGCAAGCATCTGCGGGCTCTCAAAAACAACAACATTAAACAACAGAAGGACATATTAAGTTGCACATGGCCACTTCCGTCTGCAAAAACTAAATGAAACACAAAATTATTGGACATTTTCATACATTTTAATGGAGCCAGGAGCAGTTGGCATTTTAAAATTAGGCCCTAAAATGTAATAAATGTCACGTGTGCAGCTGAGGCTGTACTGATTCTAAGCTCCTCTGTTTAGGGGATCTGTTAGGAACGATGCCCTGAACCTGGCACACACGTTTACCGTATAGATGGTTTAGATGTGGCACATGCAGCATCTCACCAAAGTCAGTACACCCCTCACATTCTTATCACAGTACATCTTCTCAAGGGACAATACTGCAGTAACAAAACTTGGATATGCTCAAGAGTAGCCAGTGTACAGCTTGTATGGCAGCATAGACTTACTATGCACCAGAGCTGTGGACTCGAATCACGCGACTTGGACTCGAGTCGCACTGAAGTCACAATTTTGATGACTTCGGGCTCCACTTGACAATATCATCAAAGCGCTGCAAGTCGACTTGGACTTTGACATCCACGACTTCAGGTTGATGACTTGAAAATACTTGAGCATTTTCAGTAAAATGTTCCCCCATTCAAAGTCTGCCTCATTGAATGCATCTATTAACGTCCAATCAGGTTTAAGACAACACGTTTGGATTTCTGTGCGCTGACTAAATCCTGAATGCTGTGTCAGCACTCAGACTTGACTCGAGACTTGCAAAACACTGACTTGCTCGCACTTCTGCTCTGCACTGAAAATGAGTATCAACACAAGAGAGCACAAAGCATGATGTAGCGTCATGGTCTGGGGTTTGCTTGAGTGCTGCTGGCACTGGAGAGCCGCGGTTCATTGAGGGAAACATACAGTATACAGGCCTAATCAAAATTTTAAGACAAGTTGAAAAATTGCAAGAATGTACATTTTGCACTTAAAAAAATGCAAAAAGAAGAAATGGGAGTGAGACAAAAAATGTTTAGAGTAAGCGATTTATTGCAAACAAGCATGAAAGTGAAATAGGCTGTTCATCAGCTGATCAAAAGTTTAAGACCACAGGCTTTAAAAGCCAAAATCTTGGCAAAAATGTGGACTCAGTCATGTTCTGTCAGGCATTCACACCGTCATGATCTCTCGATGGCAAAGGCAACAAAGCTTTCTCTCTTTGAACGCGGTGGGATTGCTGAGCTGCATAAGCAAGGCGTCTCACAGCGCACCATCGCAGCTGATGTTGGACGCAGTAAGACAGTCATTTGAAACTTCTTCAAATCCTGAAGATTATGGAACAAAAAAGTCAAGTGGTAGACACAAAAAAATGTCACAAACTCTGAAACGGAGGATCCAATTGGCTGTCAGTCAAGGCATGGGACGGTCCTCGGCCCAAATGAAGGTTGCTACTGGTGCCGAGTGCAGTCCAATTACCATCAGACCACATCTGCAAGAGCAGCGTTTTAAGAACAAAAAAACCTCATCGCATGGCACTGGTTGCTTTTTCCTTCAGTGGAACAATGGAGCTTCAGGTTGTGCAGGGGTGTCAAACGGCAGCTGGCTACATGAAGCTGTTGCAGGGCGTATCCCTCATGACTGAAGGCCCTCGTCTGTGTGGTAATGACTGGCTTTTTCAACAGGACAACGCTGCACTTCACAACGCCTGCCTGACAAAGGACTTCTTCCAGAGGAATAAGCTCACGCTCTCTCACATCCTGCGTGTTCCCCTGATCTACATCCAACTGAGAACATTTGGGGACAGATGGCAAGGGAAGTTTACAAAAATTCCAGAGAGTCAGTTGGAGCAACATTCCCACTAGCCTCCTGGAAACACTGGCATCAAGCATCAAACCACATTTTGAGGTGATGAACAAGAATGGTGCAGCTACTCATTCCTTTTTTGAACATTTTATTTCTATTTTGGGGAGTTCTTAAACTTTTGATCAGCTGATGAACAGCCTATTTCACTTTAATGATTGTTTGCAATAAATTTGCGAACTCAAAACATGTTTCGTTTCACTCCCATTTCTTTTTGCAGTGTGGAGCTCTACTTAGAACCTCCTTAAGATCAAACAGAACAAACTGTACATTCTTACAGTTTTTCAACTGGTTTAAGTCATAAATAAGTAATAAAAGTATGCAGGATTTGTGCTGATATTGAACTGGATTGATATCAGTATCAGCCAATATTCAAGGAAGCAATATCGGTATTGGATCGGAAGTGAAAAGCGTGTATCGGGCCACTATCTAATAGTCCAATCCTGAACAACACAGAAGATTACAGCGTTTGATCGGCCGATTTCACCTTAATGCTCGTTTGCGATAAATTGCTTCCTCAAAAGAAATGGTCCCACTTCCATTTGCTCTTTTTGCATTTTGATGCACTACTTAGAAGCCCAAGATGCAATAATGCAAAATGTAAATTGTTGTCATTTTTAACCGGTCTTAAAATGTTGATCTGGAGTGTATTCCAACATGTTCTGTGCCACTGTGGCGCAGAGCACGATTCCCCCCCGGGGAGACTGGTTGCCAACATAGTAAGGAGCACAAACGCACCTCCAAGATGACTCGTGCCTTGCTGATGAAGCTGGAGAGGAGGGTGATGGAGTGGCCGAGCATGTCTCCAGCGAGAGCGAGGTGTCTCACATCCACCAGCTCCACCAGTGATGTCGTCATGGAAGAGTGGAAGCGGATTCCGGTAACAATCTGTGCAGCTCTAGTGAATTCCATGCCCAAGAGGATTAAGGCAGTGCCCGATAACAATGGTACTTCCACGAAATATTCACACCGAGGACACAATTTGGACACACTGTGTTATATCCAACTTTCACTTCTGTAGTATTGTCCCTTGAGAAGATGTAGTGTAATAGCAAGCATGAGGGGCGTGCTCACCTGCGTGAAGTACTGTACAGCATATGAGTACTGTATACCTGTAAGTGTACTGTGTGAGAGGGCAGCACAGTGGCACAGTGGTGAGTACAGCTAGGAGGTCTTGTGTTCAATTATGGGTTTTTCTATATGTTCATGTTCCTCCCACAGTCCAAAAGCAAGCCTGTTAGGTTAATTGGAGACTTTAAATTGCCCATAGGTGTCACTGACTGCTCATCAGTCCAGGGTGTCCAAAATGAGACTACACTTCCTGACACTTTAGATAAAAAAAAAAGCTTTTACAGGGAATAATTTCATTTTTTAAACAACTGAACGGTTTTAAACCCACTGCATGTTGAGCTGGTGTTGTGCCAACATGAGAAGGTACTGGTCTTTCATACTATCAAATGTTTTGACACTCAAGTGAGTCCATCAATCAGACATTTCCCCTCAGATAATCTCTTTTTTCTCCCTGACAGACACGTTGTACAATCGGGACGGGAATGCATTAATTAGACTGCCTGTTGGGTAAAGGGATGCGCGATGTCTTGACATGCTTGTCATGACACAAAAAGAAAACCAGCCTTTTCTTTCTTGAACAAATTCCTCTTTTTCTTCCACTTTATGGAGATGTGCTGATAACTTTTGGCAGTGCATGTGCATCTTCATCACATCTCATGGTGGGGGGAGAGAGTTGCCTCCTCCTTTTTTTTCCCTAGTCTACAAGCTACTCTCTTCTATTTTAATGAAAACTGTCAACACAAGCTTGGGTTTTCTGGGCCTCACACTAATAAGCAATGCAAACATTATCTTGAGGGTTTTGCCTGAAGACAGGAAATGTTACTATAACCCAAATAAGGTTTTGTTCCTCAAACATCCTGCTTCCCATCTCCACCGTTTTCCGTAATCAAGGCCCCAGTTTTGTCACCCGTCTTTCTCCCGTAGCGTCAGTGCCTCATGGTGTTCTTGCCAAATTTGTCACCAAGTTGCTGAATAAGCAGAGCCAGCTCCCCAGCAGCCTGCGACTTTTCCTCCAGGAGCTCATAGCGCAGGCTGGAAATGTCCTGCTTGATCTCCTTCAGCTCGCCTGCGAGTAAACAGCAATAAGTACATGTGAGCACAGGGCAATGGCGGCACAAATACACATATTCTCACACACAGTATTCCCACATCTATCGCGGTTAATTGGTTCCAGACCCGACTGTGATAAGTGAATTTCCATGAAGTAAGATTCCTTATTTATAAATGGAATATATTTGTAGTTAGAGCATAGAAAAAAACCTGTATATGACCTTCTAAATACGGCTTTTAACATTATTAGAGCCCTCTGGACATGAAATAACACCCCTAGAGTCACCTTTACACTCCTATTCTGCAATATAGTAAACCTAGTAAGAGAAAATAAGACTCACACATTGTGCATTTGGTGAGTTGCTTGTTGTTGTTGTTTCTTTTTTCTTTTTTTACTTCCGGGACTTCTTGGGGTGCTTAATGTAACATTACTGACACCTAGTGACCAGTTTAGTTAAAATACGTAAAATTTGCTTGAACATACTTTTTTTTCCTTCCCAACAAGAGGCCGTATTCAATCACAAGACAACGATGATTTATTAATGAGTATATTTTGAAAACTGTGATAGAGTGAAGCTGTGAAATTCGAAGCGCAATGTGGCGAGGGACGGCCGCACAGTACATGGCATACAGCGCACATGCACTAGCTTATACTGGAAGTCCACCTAAATATATTTGCTTGTTTGCGATACACGCTGCTTCTACAGAAGATGTTTTCTCAAATAAAGAATCATATTTTGAAAATACAGTTATCCACTTTTATAGTCAGTAGTTTTTCAAAATGTATATTTTTCTAAATTCCATAAAAAGTTTGGTAACTAAAACTAGACTAAAGTAAAACTATTCCAAATGCATATAAATTAGGGGTGTCACGAGTCCTGAGATTGGGTCGACGAGAAGGAGACAAGACAACATTGAGAAAGTTCTATTTTTTTATATTTTATAATAATAACAGTATAATAATATTGTTATAATGTTAAAAAAAAACAGCCTGAATAAAAAATATACAAAATAATGAATTGTTTAAAAAAAATTGTAACTTAAATGTTTTATATTATATAATAGCATAATATAGTGAAATTGCTAGAATTACTATTAGTAACAGAGTATTGGGGGAACAACACAACATAAACAACATCATTTGCACATGATACAGATAAACGGTCCTCATTGTACATCAGTTTAAACACAAATATCCACTATTGCGTTGCATGACTGTGCACATGTCGAAACATGAGCACACAACTGAAGGAATTATAAAAAACAACTTCTGGTATAAAAGAAAGGTGAAGGAAAAGAGGACATTACCTTCATTGACCTCATCACTCTCTCTGTCCACCTGGGCCTTGAGGACATAACGCTTAATGAGTCGCTTCATGATCTTCTACAAGGGAGAAGAAAGCAACAAAACGAGGGGGTGTAAGGTGATCCAACAAGAGTGATGTATCTAGCCAGTAAACACGTGTCTAATTAAACTTTAACACACACAGAAGCTCCCATTGCAGGATTGATGTCCGATCCTGCAACCAGTCAATGCCTTCATGTCGGCACAGCAAAGTCAATATTTAACCGCTCATGTCTCCTTTTATGCTCGCAAACTGGACGACTTAAAATAACAGTAGTGGACGGGTGAGGTACCTATTTTTCCTGACTAAGATCTCTCAGGACGGAGGTGAAGGGCGCACAGAAGAGGAGAGGATCTTGTGCCTCTTGAGTGCTCGTTTGCCAAACGCAAGCATTTAGTGTCCACCTCACAGAGCTCATTAGGGGCGTTTCATCCTCATTATGTCTTCCCTTCTTTTCTGTGTCACTTCACCTCTCTCTTCACTCCTGTCACTGCCTTTCATTACAGGACTCTTAAAGTGCTTTCTTTCCAATTATATTCTTATCTCCTTTGCACCTCTATACACCAATCAGCTTACGTCACCCGTCTATTATGTCATCAGCCGTTGACTCGCAACAATGTTAACACAAAACACTCTTTCTAGTTTTACATGCATAAATTAATTCTAAATACATATAGATGATGAATGAAAGGGGGCCTAGTGGTTAGCATGTTGGCCACACAGTCAGGAGATCTGGAAGATCTGGGTTCGAATCTCCGTTGGGCATTTCTGGGTGGAGTGTGCATGTTCTCCCCGTGCCTTTTGTGGGTTTTCTCCAAGTAGTCCGGTTTCCTCCCACATTCCAAAAACATGCATGTTAGGTTCATTGCCGACTCTAAATTGTCCATAGGTATAAATGTGAGAGTGAATGGTTGTTTGTCTATATGTGCCCTGCCGTTGGCTGGTGACCAGTCCAGGGTGTACCCCGCCTCTCGCCCAAAGTCAGCTGGGATAGGCTCCAGCATACCCGGGGCATAGATGGATGGCTGATGAACGAAAGGGCTAAATGAACATTTAAGGTTACTTGCACCTTCACTGAAGATGTGACAGTTCCCAAAGACACAATGCGGCAGCCAGACACCACATGGACACCTTCTTCCTGTTTTGTCATGAGTTATTTCTTGAAATCAATCGCGTTTCTCACCTTTATCAAAGGAAAATTCAAGAAACAACTCATGTCAAAACAGGACGGTGGTGGTTGATCTCGCTGCCGCATCGTCGTCAAGAATCGCATCCTCAATGAAAGCGAACTTAAATGTTCATTTATCCCTTTCATTCATCATTTTTACTATGTATTTATATTAGGGGTGTCACATTGGCACGATAATGTCACGACTGGGACGATAATGAATGAATCAATCACACAATAAATGAAAATTAATTGGATAAGTTTTCCAGCCTCCATGTATTTCTATGTGCATGCGTGTCTGTTTTCCTCCAAACAGGCAGGAAGAGGATTAACTCATGTTAACTCTGCATTGCTTTCAGCACCTTGCTGTGTTTGTTCCATAGAACAACGGCATAAAGGAAGTGAGCTCTGTTGTCAGTCCTACAGTCTCTTTGTCTGGTTGGGTGGAGGCGCTAGCGTACACAAAGAGTGCAGCAGAGTGCCACGTCGTAGAAATGTAATTAGTAGACTGCAATATATTGTCATGTTTTTTTTAAATATTTTTTCATTGCAGTTTTCTTAAAAGTAATGTTCAAATCTTGTCTTGTCTCGTTCTTGTAGACCCGATCTCGTGTATCGTGACACCCCTAATTTAGATGCGTTTTGAACAGTTTTCTGCATGTCAAACCATAATTGTGTAACTGAGAAAACGTGTTCTGCGTTAACATTTTAGACTTTCTGGAACAGCTTAATTGGATTTACATTATTTCTTATGACAAAATGTGATTGGATTAGCATCCATTTCGGTTGGAGTCGGACCTTCTGGAACATATTGATGATGCTAACCAAGGTTCCACTGTATCAAATAACTGATGGACAGAGTAATATTCCGGGAGTGAAATGAGGTTTATTGGATGAACAGATGTGCAATATGCATCCAATCAAATTTAGACAGGTGCAAAAATGTGGCCACCCCAACAGAAAAATGAATATTAACATTTAGTAGTGCATCCTCTTGCAAAACTAACAGCCTCTAGACGCTTCCTATAGCCTCTAATAAGGTATTTCAGACCATTCCTCCTAGCAAAACATCTCCATTTCAGTGGGGTTTGATGGTTGGTGAGCATGGACAAGCCGCTTTTGATTACCTCACAGATTTTCGTTGATAGTGAGGTGTGGGGAATGGGATGGCCGTCCCGGAACGTTGTACTTGCTCCTCTGCATGAATGCCAGGGTAGGTTTTGAGCAATGTTCTTGTTGAAATAGCCAGCCCTGGTGTAACTTCAACTTTGTGACTGATGTAGGAATCCACTGATATCGATGAGAAGCCATGCAACCCTCAACTTTCACAAGAATCCCAGTATCAGCACTGGCCACACGGCCCCACAGCATGACGGACTCTCCACCAAATTTGACTGTGGGTAGCAGGTGTTGTTCTTGGAATGCTGTGATCGTTCGCCGCCATGCATACCGCCTCTTGTTATGACCAAATAACTAGATCTTTGTCCCATCAGTCCACAGCACTTCATTCCAAAATGAAGCTGCCTTGTCCAAATGTTCTTTTGCATAACTCTGTTAGTGGCGTGTGTGCACTCTCTCGTACAACTTCTTCTTGTGAAAAGTGCGCTGGATGGTTGAAGGATGCACAGTGACACATCTGCAGCAAGTTGCTGTTGTTGTTCTTTGAAGTGGTCTGTGGGTGTTCTACTCACAACCTGTTCTCATTAAAGGTGGCCGTGTGGAGGTGGTTCACACATACCAATACCTGGGAGTGCATCTGGATGATAAACTGGACTGGACTAGACTGGACTGGCAACATAGATGCTCTGTGCAGGAAAGGGAAAGTGTCTGTACTTTCTCAGAAGGCTTGTGTCCTTCAACGTATGCAAGAATCTGCTACAGATGTTCTACCAGACTGTAGTAGCTAGTGCAGTGCAGTGGCTGTATGCAGCAGTGTGCTGGGGGAGCAGCCTCAAGAAGAAGGACGCCTGGACAAACTGGTGAGGAAGGCAGGCTCTCTGTCTTTGGGACTGAGCTGGACAGCCTGACATCTGTGGCAGAGCAAAGGACACTGAGGAGGCACCTTTCCATCATGGACAACCAGCATCATCCAATGCACAGCATTGGAGATCAATAAAGTATCTATCTATCTATCTATCTATCTATCTATCTATCTATCTTTGACCGTTCTTTTGACCATCCTTCGCTGACAGCTTTGTTGCCCGTCTTCACAGAAGATTCTAATAGAAAAACAACTTGCAACTGACCACCTTAAATAGCTTTAATTAGATGATTGGATGCACCTCTCTATGAAACCCAAGGCTTAATGAGCTCACCAAACCCATCTAGTGTTCCAGTTAACCCGTGCTCGGTAGATAGAGGTATTCAAATCAACAAAATGACAGGGGTGCAGTGCCCACATTTCTGCACCCCTGTCATTTTGTTTTGATGCATATTGCACATCTTGTGTTCATCTAGCAAACCTCATTTCACTCCTGCAGCCATCAGCTATGCGATATAACAAAATGAAATAGTCGATCCAAACACCCAAAACAACCAAAAATTGTCAGAGGTGGTCAACTCACTTGGTATCTGGTTGGATGTTTTCTAGAATTTCTCGATAAGTTCTGGAACTCTTCCCTGGGAGGCGGATAAGACCTGAAGTGCTCACCCTGATGCAGAAAATAGTCCAATGTTAACATTTGTGACATTTGAAATAGGAAAATGTCATCTCCTCTTGACCCCAAATGAAGCTCCATTAACCACTTCCTATGACCGTGAACTTAGGTGGCATTTTAGCACTAAAACCAGCTGTAGTCTCATGCAATAAACTACCACCTCACACACAGCAAAGGAAATTTCAACAATAAAGAAGCACACAACATTACCAAAGAGCAAATGTCAATTCTTTCATCCACAGTCTAAAATGTATTGCATATTCTGCCTTTACAAAGATAATAAAGCTCAATTTTGATTGACATTGACAGTGGCATTCATGTAACAATATGTTTACGAGTATGATTGCAATGTGCAGCCATGTGGAACAGCACCGCATCATACTGGGAGCTGTTTCTATGATGCCAGTTTCCTTGAGAGGGAATTTCAAATTAAAAGACATCTCATTAAGGCCTCTCTGACAGCGTCAATCAAAAGTAAATCTCAAGATTCAAGAAGATTCAAGAAAGTTTTATTGTCATGTGCATGGTAAAACAGCAGTTGCAATGAAAATGCAATGAAAATCTTAATCTCCGTCTTTATTTGATCTTGTCAGATTCTGCAAGGGTAATACATACTACAAATAATAATAAAATGAAAAGAGTAAGTGCAATAAATGTATTATTACTATTGTTTAAATTATTTTTTTAAAGTCAATACATAAAAATTGCGGGTACAAGCCTTCAAAATTAGTTTTCTCCGTAGGGTGCCTGGGCTCTCCGTTAGAAAGAAGGTGAGAAGCGCTGTCATCCGGGAGAAACTCGATGTAGAACAGCTGCGCAAAGTCTCTTCTATTTAACAGTCAAACAGCTTTTATGTTAAGAATTAAAGTTTTAAAACGCCCCAATTTTTCCAGTTGTGTATTGAAATTCAAGTCGTTCAAGTCCAAGGAATAGCTTGAAATGGTACAATAATTGATCACTGTTTGGTGGTTGACTACGGCCTATTGTTAGGGAAAAAAAATACGCATATTTAGTAAAATTTTATGTATTCTTGGCCTAAAATAAAAATTTTCAAGCATAAAAATGCCTAAATGAAGAAAAAATAAAATGCAGCAACCCCCCGTTGATCACATTTGATTGGTTCCAGACCCAACGGTGATAAGGGAATTTTCGCGAAGTAGGATTCCTTATTTATACATTAAATATTATTGTAGTTAGAGCATAGAAAACCTGTTTACGACCTTTTAAATAGTTTTAGCATGATTACAGCCCCCAAGACATGAAATAACACCCCATAGTCACTTTAATACCCGTATCACCCAAAATACAGTAGTAGACATATTAATATAAAATATGACATTAGACATAAATAAGACATAACATAAACTCGTTAGCATAGACAGCATACTTCCAGCGGTGGCTATTGTCTCATCAATGTAACGTTACGGACACCGAGTGGTTAAGGAGAGACAAACAATGGACTTCAATGGCTTTATTAACCAGCAGAAAACACATATGCAGTGAACATTCACACAGGAGCTGCTGTCGGCCGCAACTCATGCCAGTCACTCACACTCTCCATACTGCTAACACTCAGATAAACACAGTCAACCCTAGCTAGCCAACGTCACTCACACCATTTCTCCTCCTTCTGCTTAAAAGACACACACAACAAATAGCAGATATTACACTACATAACGTAAGTACGCTGTCCAGAAAGAAACAACAAGGAACTCTCCAAATGCCAACATATGAGTCTATGTTATGTCGTATTGATGTCTAATATGTATTATTTCCTGTTATTATGTGTTATATTGTGTAATACGAGTGTAAAGGTGACTATAGGGGTGTTATTTCATGTCTACTTACATTATTAAACAGGTTTTCTATGCTCTAACTACGAAAATATTCCATTTCTAAATAAGGAATCCTACTTTGCGGATATTCACTTATCACGGTCGGGTCTGGAAGCAATGAACCGTGATAAACCAGGGGTTGCTGTACAGTTCTTCTCATGTTTGTGGCTCGTATTGAGTTAAAGGTGCTATATAAATCAATTTTACAGCACTTTTTTTTAGACATTTAATCAGTGGTTTCGAAGTGTAGTGGCCTATCTGGAATGATTACCTTCAGTCTTGGTGTATCCATTCTCAACTGATTGATAAGGTTCCATTTGAGGAACTCCAAATGCACGAGAGGAAAAGATTGCGATTTTATGTATTGATTGCCTGCTGCACCTGCTTGGCTTTAGACTGAAACGGTCAGCGCTGCCGAGAAGGAGCACAGAGCTCAGAGAGGCAGCAGGGTGGAACCCATCTTGTCCCAATCCAATAGGTGAGCATACCTTAGGAGCACACACAGGGAGGTCTAACAGCTGAGCCAATAGCTAAGCTGAGGCACTGGGCTCAGACACATTCTTGTCCAGGAAACGTCGCATGCATTGATTCGCTGTTCAACAGCCTGTAATATTTCTTCTTTATGGTTTTATTTTACGAGGGGCGACCCCTGACAGCAAGACGAGTGTTGTAGGGCATTTATTATTCTATTTGCATCAGTTAGTGAATGAAATAGTGGCCTAATACTTTTGTATTACACGTGATCAGAATGCAGAAATGGGTGCGAGAATACCTCAAAAAAGTAGGTCACAGCCATTGTTTAATTTAATGAGCCCGTAGCCGCCATGAGCATTTTCAACTGAACATAATTGAACTCAAGTCCCACTAGGACATACTGTCGCTTGAAATAAACCTCCAAAACAACATCTGCCCTAACGGCCAACAATAACGATGATAATGTAAGCTACATAAACAAACAATAATTCATTCAAGATCAGCAGACCCGCAGCCATTTAGGGTGGAACACAATCTGGTCCATGGCTTCCAAGTTGTAAAACACATTCTCTCACAGGAAAAATATGGAAAAAAGTGCACAAAATTGTTACAAGTACACTCCTGATCAAAATTTCAAGAGCAGCATTTACATTTTGCACTGTTGGATCTTAAGCAGGTTCTAATTAGATCTTCAAAATGCAAAAAGACGAAATGGGAGTGAGACAAAAACAAAAATTGAGTAAACAATTCATTTCAAACAAGTGAAATAGGCTGTTCATCAGCTGATCAAAAGATTAAGACAATAGCTCCATTGTTCCATTGAAGGAAAAAACAGTCCAGATCATGAAGCCAAAAAGCCGCACGGAAGCCAAAAATGGTGAGCACTTGCTTATAATCCATTGACCATCAGTCTAAGGATTATAAAACTTCGAGGTTAACTGTATTATATGTATGCTAGCACAACCCAAAGGGGGCGCTACAAATGATTAAATTACATGAGACAGTGTGTGTTGTTGCGTATTTTATTGCATATGTCCAGAGACACTTACCTTGGCCTGAGAGTTGAGCATCCCCAGCTCCAGCTCATTATTGTGCTGATGTCTGCCCACCTTGCACATTCCTATAAGGCAGGACTTGAAACGCAGGACCAGGTAGTAGAAGGACTTTGGGCTGGGGACCAGGTTGAAGGGGGCGGGTAACGTACGGCCCTCGTCGAAGTAGGAGAGCCACAGCTTGGCCCGAGCAAACTTCCACTCCACATCAGCGTCCTCCTGCAGGCACAAAGTGTGACATAAGCGCTTCAAGGTGAATGCACAGAGAAGTTCTATACGCTCACAATGACATGCTAGCATGCTCAGGATAGAAAAGGTAACCAGAGCATGTTAAGCAGATGTGGTGCTTTTCCAACTTGTCTGTATTTAAAATGCAATGGGCTTTCAAGACCATTTTAACACTTCCACCCAGCTATCCATTTGTGCTGCGGATCAGGAATCAGGTCGTACAGGAAGCAGAGTACCATAACTCAGGTGACCCTCCTCCCAGCAGCACTCCCTCTCTTGCTCTCCTTCCAATGTGGTATGACATGAGCAGAACTCATTCCCAAGCATGATCACCAGATGGAATCCTAATCACATGCCTGAACCAGGACATGCAAACGAGCAATGGCTCCATGCTAATGAGTTGCCATCAAACTACATCTGTCGGTGTCCATGCTATGTTCCTCGTCATTAAATCTGTGCTTGCTGAGCCTCAGAAAAATTAAAAAAACATATTTTAAAAAACACCAAAAACTCCAAAACAATACTGGATATCGTTACATTGAATTTAAGTCGTAAATTTGGATAATCTGAGGTTAGTTGACTATATATGCTGTCCTTTACCATAAAAATATGTACACAATTTGCAAAGACAAACTAAGAAGCAACCTTCAAATAAGAATATATTCCTTGTTGACAATTTTCACGATAATGTTAGCATTTTTGCATTTAAGCAAAGAGCAGTGCGATCACGAAGAAGACTGGCTCTTTACTTGACCCAACATTAATCAGCGTGTTCGTACCAAACTTGTAGATGTAAGTCCCCCTAAATTGAGAGGATTTCAGATCAAGTGGCAAGAAAAGCGGTCATTATTTGTCAGTTTCATAATGGAAAGAGCAAATACTGCTATCAGCACGAATACAACTGACAACTCACTCTTTTTCAAGACCTGTTTTTTGGAGACAAAAATGTAATGCGGCTAATTCATGGCTAAACGAGCTACAGTTCCCATGATGCTTAGAGTGCAGCTTCAGGAAGTAGTGAATTGGACGAGTGAAGTGGACACTAATATCACGTTAAGTCTTATGCAGTGATCGTGTTTTGATCTGACAAATCTTAAGTAAGTCTGATCAAGTGTAGAACTACTACAGCCTCTGTTTGCACTGTGGCAGATGTTGAATTTCGATGTAAAAAAAAAAAGTGTCTCAGGTGTCATCATTGGCGCCAACGAATGATGCTGGGTACATGGGGTGGAGGTAGGGTGGCAAGGTTCATAGTGTGTTTTTCTTTACAGTGTGTCAAAAAATCCACTTTCACCAATGGGCTTTGAAAGGCTGGATTACTGCGTGATGAAGAAGTCAATTAACCTGAAATGCATGTTTTTGGAATGTGGGAGGAAACCTGAGTAACCGAAGAAAACTCCACACAGAGATGCCCAAGCAGAGATTCAAACCCAGGTCTTCCTGATCTCCTGACTGTGTGGCCAACATGCTAACCACTCCACCACTGTGTGGCCCATAGATAACATTAAAAAGATAAATAAATAATCATAAATAAATAAAACATAAATAATAAATCAAATTCACTTATCACTATGAGGTCTGGAACTAATTAATGTATGATATAATTGCACCTCAATTTCCTGGTACGAGCTGTTGATCATGGCGATGAGCATGTTGAGAAGGACCACCACCATGGTGACGTTGTAGACCCCATACAGCACGTAGCCAATGTTCTCGATGAACTTGTGATCATACTTCAGCACCACTGAGATCACTTCTGACAGCCCAAAGATGGACCAGAAGAGAGTCTTAAAACTTTCCTCCACCCTGCAATGAGAGACAAATTGAAGTGGAACGAACAATCTTATCCAATGTTCTTTTCTAACTGTGCTAACAGTGTTTTTACATTTTGATGAGTTTCCTTTTCTTGCCAAATACAACAATTTTCAACAACATCATGGTTGGGTGGTTGGTAAAGTTCATTCATTTCAATTTCCCCTTACCCCTTCTTCATTTATTGTTTCGGGGCTGCGGGAAAAACTGAGGATGCATGGGATTCAACACTGAACCTCATCTATCCATGCATGACCTGGACAGCTATAGTTTAAAAGGTCTCCATCACCTTGCTTCAAACTTTCTAAGTATTGGATCAATGCATTCAAAACTCTCCCAAAGGTGTTTTACTGTCGCTCCACCTTTATCAATCCAAGGTGAAAGTTCCTGAAGGGGACTAAAATCGAGCCTTTATATCTCTAAACTTTTTGAGTGAAAAATGAGGTGCTGCTTTTTCATACTCATTGAATTTAAGGGATGTTGGACTTTTTTCATAACTATTTAGATTTAGAGAGAGACACTAGATGACCAGGTTACAAGGCGAGAGATATTGGATGGATATAATTGTTCATGGAGTTAAATTGCAACACATTGCATTGCATTGCATGTTGTATTGGCGCACACAATGACTAAGTCAGTCTGTACTAAACAACATTAACATTGATGTGTGTCTTTATATAGTCGGGCAAGAATGGCTTGGAGATGACTGAGGAAGGCTCAGTGGGGAAGAGGCCGCGTCAGGTTGGATCGCCTGAGGCTTGTAGAGGTAAAGGCTGCACGGTCTGGAGGCAATGTGGGTATCTTCCAAATTGCCTCTGTTCAAAGAGACACTTTTACTGGCACACAGAGAACAAGGTGGAGACATGTGGAGGGAAAGTCTCTTCAAGTTGGAAGGGAGCAAGGCACACGCACTCTTTGACTTTCTTATACCATAAATTCCGGACTCATTTGGTAAATTCTGCTCATTCTACCCGCATTAGTGACTCTTGCCCCCGAATACGCTTCCACTACGTATCATAGAGTGTCGCCTATGAACATTCATTTGGGTGATAAATAATGCCATACAATCAAGCTAAGTAGCTTCCCAGGAACTAGTTGACATGGACGTCCCATATTCCCTCCTAGATTAACTTGTGTGGCTTTGTCAGAATGCTGTTTATATCTAGGAGTATTTATTGTGAAGAACTGAAGGTTCACATGGCTTGCCGAATAAGAATTAGAGTGGAAAACATCAACAG
This sequence comes from Dunckerocampus dactyliophorus, assembly GCF_027744805.1. Lineage (NCBI taxonomy): Eukaryota > Metazoa > Chordata > Actinopteri > Syngnathiformes > Syngnathidae > Dunckerocampus > Dunckerocampus dactyliophorus. Next base: position 27,632,764 of record NC_072829.1, read on the forward strand.
TGCCACCTGCTGTCGTGGTGTGCAAATCACAGGCAATTTCTCCGAAAGTTTACTGGGATATGTTTGTAAATCAGAGTGTATTTATGTGTGGAACTGCAAGGTGGAAGATTACAGCCAAAAGTCACATGACAGTGGTAAGAATGTGACAAAAGTCACATGGAAGTTTTCATAGTTAGAATAGATGTGTAGTAGAATTGTTTTTTGTACTTGAAGGGTATTTTTTTCTATAAGAAATATGTTCCTTTTGTATGTGTAAAACATGCTTATTTGTTTCGGAAGCAGGATGTATTTGTTTGATAGGTTCTTAATGCATTTCTTAATGCAAAACACAAAGCATTACTTTGTGAATTATGTTTTGCATTTGTCAGGTATTAGTCAAACGTGTTTTGTGTGTTTGTGAGTATTTTGGCATGATTTTAACTCCATAGGTGTCCACGTTGTAAAAAGGGATATTTACACAGGAAGACCTTGAAATCCTACCCACATTCGATGTTCCCAGCATCACTCTTTAGCTCCGGTGATGAGACGTGAGATGCTTTTTTTGCAGTCCAAGTAGAAGCTGTAATAATTCTACACTTGATCAAACTTCAGATTTGTCAGATCAAAACATGATCGCCGCATTAGACTTCAAAACGTGATATTAGCATCCACTTCAGAAATTCACTACTTCCTGACAGTACAGTAAACATCTGGGGAACTATGTCATAGGAACATCAACCCATCCATCCCTACCACTCTTAGAAGTGATGACTTCATGTCATTTTTGACCATAAAATGACCACTATTAAACACCGAATAAACCACCTCCCCCCATTTACTGATCTTACACATCCCTCCAACACAGTGACCAGAGGAAATGGTGATGACAGACACACACTTAAACAGTTTTTGTTCCATCAGCTATTCTGAACTAGCCTCTACAATTAAAATGGTTTCAGTCCTATTTGTCAGCCGGCAGTTTGTATCCAGTAGTAATAAACAATCTGATATTACTGCCCTAGATGGTCTTGCACTCACACCCCACAGCACAGTCAGAAACCTTGGTGTCACAAGCACGACAAGTGTAAGCATTTCTCCATTTTCAAAAATCTGAAATTTCCTGGCACTGAAAAACTTGTTCATGCTTTGTGACCTCCAGGTTGGATTATTGTAAATCTCTTGTTAATAGGTTGCCCTAAGAAATCTTTAAAGACCCTTCAGTTGGTCCAAAACACTGCAGCACGAGTCTTAACCGGAACCAGAAGAAGAGATCATATTTCACCCGTGCTAGCCTCACTGCACTGATTGCCTGTAAAATTTTGAATCAAGTTTAAAATTCTCCTTCTAACATATAAAACACTACACAGTCAGGCACCAATATATCTTAGAGAGCTTCTAGTGCCTTTTCAGTCCAGTAGAACACTGCACTCCCAGAATTTACACTTGCCACTCCTAGAAATTTTAGAAGTAGAATGGCAGGTAGAGCATTCAGTTATCAGGCTCCTCCGTAATGGAACCATCTCCCTAACTCAATCCGGGGGGCAGACAGCCTCTCTCTGTTTAAAAGTAAACTCAAACCTGACCTTTTTGATAAAAGATATGGTTAGAAATGACCCCTGCTACGCTGACGTGTATCAGAGACAGTCCTCAATGTTCCTTGGACTGAGAAAGACTTGATCTACCGTCTATCCCTCTGCTCTATTTTTCTATCTCAATCCAACCGCTTGAGACAGACAGCCGTCCCACAGAGCCAGGGTTCTGTTTAAGGTTTCTTCCCCAGAGGTGTTTTTTCCTTGCTTCCATCACCAAATGCTAGTTTCAGTTGGTTCTCTCTTTTTTTTTTTTTAATTTATGAGTGTGTAAAGTGCCATGGGATAACTTGGTCTGATTTGGCGCTATACAAATAAACGAAATTGAATTAAATAATGCTAATATAAAAAAAGCTGCAGGGCGAAAATGGCCCCCGAGCCCGATTTTGGACACGCCTGCAATACATGATCTCTAACTGTTGTCCAGCTGTATTATCATGCAACATGTGCTTTGTAGAAAGAGTAAAGCAATATATGAGCTTCAAACTAGACTACGTCCAACATGGGCGCCTGCAGAATCTGTATGCACAGGCACAAATCCCGACAGTGACACATTCCAAACATGGCAGTGAAAAGTCTATTTTGGAACCAAAGCGGCAGGTTGGGTGCAGGTGCTACATATTGTAGTGACATAAGGCAAATGTATATTAAAAGCACTCCCAGTCAACAACAGTGGTCTTGTTTTTATCTCGGTGCTGCTGTGATATACTTTCCAGATATCAAAAAAGCTCCCTCACTATTCCCATCACACATGAGGACAGCTGAGCAAGGTGATTTTGATGGACTTTGCCTTGAAAGCCTGTTATTTTGAGCCTTTTCGCCTTTGAAATAACGTCTCATCTGTTATCTGCAGCCTCTCCTTACAACACTCAATTCTCTCTCACTTTGAAATGTGACATATTAAACACAAAGGGTAATTGCCGGGCCTTGATGGTATTTTATCCCAATTATCTTTTTAATCAAATGATTATGTCTTCCAACTCTTCATACCATCATGAAACACATTTGGATTTCATGTTCCCGCCATATAAACACAGGGCAGGGAAGACTAGAAAGAATGATGATGGGCTATGTTCCAGGATATATCCATGTGCCATAAAATCCAACACTCCAATGAACAAATGGGCAATTCTAAAACCCACAAAGGCCGTTCAAGTGTGGTGCATTTGTTCACCTTCACAGACTGTTAGTTCTTATATACAGTCTATAGAGTATGTGCACATCAGCTTTTAGTTTTCTTACATACCGCTGACCCACAGGAGGCCTATTTTTTGCTCCTTGAATTCAATGCCAGTCGAAATAGAAAGTGTTAAGGAAATATGCACTCAGCAGCAAACATAATACATTCACTTCTATTGACCCAATAGATAGACACGTTATTGATCTCCAAGAGAAATTCACAATACAAGATAATTATCAAGTAGTTCAATGGTCGTAGACAGCCACAATGTATCGCCCCATCTAGTTTTTCCTGCACATTGCACTAGAAAAGTGGATGAAACTACAGTTAATGTGTAGCTACACAACATACAGGTATGAGGAGAAATTAGCAACATGTCGTCTTTGACAAAATATGTGTCGAAAACAACCCGCTACAGGACGCTGGTTGACCGCTGAAATGTCAATTTCAGCAAAAAAAATCTGATTCTAAATCAGATTATATCGGCCTGTATCTACAATCAACCGATACAAACAGTCCATTCCAGACTCCGCTCCAGCACTTCTATCCAGCAGGACCCGGATAGAGCCACAACATGCACAACAGCATGTGCTAACATGCTAACAAAGGAGCAGGAGTAACGTGAAAGTCCAAAAAAGCCATCGCAGACAAACATAAAACCTGCGGTGGCACTGAACACAACCAACCACACTGCACAACATGACAGCATGAGGATCTTCGCAAGACCAAAAACAACAGCCCCCCCCCACCACACACACACACACACACACAACCAATGCCATCAAAAAGTGTGAGAAAGTGAGTTTTCCACATACTTAGTGTTGCTGACTATTTCTCTCTTTGAGTAATCTCCTCCTGATCCAAATGTTAAGACCAGTTGAAAAAATGCAAGAATGTACATTTTGCACTGTCGGATATTAAGGAGGTTCTGAGTACAGCTTCAAAATGCAAAAAGAAGAAATGGGAGTGAGACGAAACATTTTTTCAGCAAGCAATTTATTAAAGTGAAATAGGCTGTTCATCAGCTGATCAAAAGTTTAAGACCACAGCCTTCAAAAGCTAAAATCTTGGCAAAAATGTGGATTGAAAGTCTTTTACTGTCAGGTATTCACACCTTGCATTGTGAAGCTCTACTTAGAACCTCCTTAAGATCAAACAGTGCAAAATGTAAATTCTTGCAATTTTTCAGTTGGTGTTAAAATTTAAATTCAGGAGTATGTCACTTCATGAAGCCTTTTCATTCCACACTAGAAAATAAGTAAGAAAAGTATGCAGGATTTGTGCTGATACTAAACGAGATTGATATCAGTACCAGCCGATATTCAATGAAGCAATATCGGTACTGGATCGGAAGTGAAAAACCTGTATCGGGACACTATGACAGCACGATGACAGCACTACTGCACAATCAGACCTAGCCTTGCTAACTTTGTGACATACATCAGGTTTTTCTTCTTGTATTGTTGTTGACTTAACCACATTGTACTGAGCAGCCAGGACAGAAATGAGTGTTCTGGAAACCGTGCCGTGGATGTTCACTGAGCTGAATGTCTTACATGAAGTCATACGAGGGGCAGGTTTTTGTGCCACTTTAAGAGCCATTTGCTTCCCCAAACATTTGTTTTAACTCTGAAGTGTACAACCTCAGAGACATTCCGTGTATAAAGTATATACTATCTCTAGAGTTCGTCTTTGCTCATGCCAGACAATATACCAATACAATATATATGCTTTTTTTTAATAATGGAAAGTCAAAGCTTAGCATGATTGACAATCATTGACTATCATTCCAATTGTGGTTTGAATGTGTTAACCGCATTTAGCATAATTTGTGGGGTCCGACGTGCTTCGTGTGGGGCCAAAATATGACACAAAGAAGGGCAGGATTACAAAACATCTAGTTGTTATGGTTACACAGGTCTGACTGTGTATGTGTGGCCCATTATGTAGCCTGTTGGGAGCTGCCACTCTTAATAAGAGATAATAGCACATCGTCCATCTCTGTCTCTGTGTGCCCAGTGCCCCTGCTGCTTGACTGATACTTCTACCATGATGTCATCATAATATACACGTGCACACACCCCATGTTCAATGTGTGTGTGTGTGGCACATATTAGAGTACTAATGTTCTGCAAAGGTGTGTGTGTGTGTGTGTGTGTGTGTGTGAGAGTCATCTCAGCTCAGGAGCAGTTCAAACCTAATGACAGACAGGCCCAAATCAACCTGGTCCCCTCAGACACATGCTTTCTGTACCTCTTGATCTTTGCTTTATCTGACACTCTGCCATTGTCTTTTCTCTTTTTCTCTCCTCTCTCGCTCTCACAAATGCACGCACACACGCACATGCACGCACGCACGCACGCTCGCTCGACCAGCAGTTTCTTCATTATAATCCCATTGCTTTAGCTTTTATATCTTTCTTCCAATCACCCCTCGCCCCCTTGTACGAGCCACATCTTGCTTCCCGGCAGCTTTCTGCCATTACTTGTACCCCCTTCATCTTCTCCTTTGAATTAAAATTGTTTCTTTATATATATTTCTCTTTTTTTATAATCTACATTCTCAGATGGCTCAGAGTGTGCAAAGACTTTGCTGCTCTTTAATTTCCACCCTTTAGCCATTTGCAAATATAATATAATATAATATATATAATATTGAATGTATTTTTGATTGCCATCTCTTCTTCTCTCCTTAGGCAAATATAGGTGAACCTATATTAAATATTCATTTGAAATAAACTGTCTTTTCCTGGTGTTCAACTCACTCTGCTGATAGCAGGGCGGCATGCACACTGTGCTTTTACTTGTGTATGCATAAAGTATTGTTTTAGACATTTGCTGGCTCCCTTCCTAACTTGATGTCCTTGTTTTGTTTCGTAATTTCATAAGCCACTAAACAAGTGTATTGGTTTGATTTTAGCCTTTTGCTTTACGTAAAACTGCAACCAGTTTCATCTTGTACATGAATATGTACATGATGATGACGCAGCTTCACTATTTTGCTGAAAGACACGCCAGCGAGGAATGAAGCCCCTTCCAATTACTAGATGGCCACACTTCCACCTGAGCCTGGGTTGCCTCAAATTAGTTTCCAAGTGATGCGTTAACATAGTTGATGGCGACATTTTTCCAAGTCTACGAAGGTCAACTTCTACTTGAGCATCTTAATTCAACGAAATATAATGAAAGATATTTAAAAAGGCATGGGCCACATCTGGCCACGGTGGGACTACATCTGATCTGAAACACATCCAACAAATTCCCAACACTTGGCAGGCACTCACTTAGTCGAACAAATACTTTGCAACTAATGTGCTGGATTGAAAAATGAACTAAACATATCAGATTCAACCTATAATCAAGACTGCAAACGCACAAATTTAGGTGCAGCGGAATCTGTGAAGTGGAATGACCTTAGTTCACAGAGCAGCCAATGAATAACTACTCGCATACTTTTTGTGGCTTTTATGTTTGACAGTGAAATGTGTTGAACTGCTTTTTATCTAAAACTACTATTCCTGGTGGTGTAATGGTACACACTTCTGCCTTTCATGGCAGAGGGAGGGGTTTTACTCCTGGCCAGAGTTGCATCAGGAAGGCATTAAAACTAAGCCAAAACCATTGCTGTAATGACCCCTCTGCTTTGTACAACTGTTACAATTAAGAATGTCAATGAGTGACGTTCACCTTAGTCATTCTTCATTGAAATGTAGACTGTTTTATTGTTTTTATGTTTTACTACACAATTACACTGCTGATGTGTAGCTCAGACCAGCCAAGCTTGAAGACATTTGATGAGTACTCTTCTAAATGCAACTGAACATCTGTGGAAAGAGCTGAAACAAGGAGTGCGGACAAGACAACCAGCAAACCTGAGAGAGCTGCTGCAGTTTGCTCACAAGGAGCGGGCCAAAATACCTGTCGACAGGTGCGGGAGTCTCATCGAGAGCTACGGGAAGCAGTAATAGCTTCAAAAGGTTGTGCAACAAAATATTAGATGAAGGCAACGGTGTCCAAACGTTTTCCAGTGAGGGCCACATAGTGAGAAATGAAAGGAAGCAAGGGCCACATTGATGTTTTGCAAAGCAACACATGTAGCTGTGCTAAGAAGTCATATATATTGCAAGAAAATACTGAATCTCAGCTTTGTGGGTGAAAAACAACATTATTTTTATTATTATGTACTTTGCTCTTTCTTCTTTTTTGTTTTTTTACATTTTCCAAATATTTTAACTTTCTTCAAAAGTAATATTTGTAAATTTTCTTCTCAATTTTCCTCTCATAATAGTATTCAATTCCAATAATGACAAATACATTTTTTGTTTGTTTCTCATAATGCTATAACTTAAAAAAAAAATGTAAAAACAATATTGAATACTTCAACTCTATTCTGCTAAAATAACATCAAGTTTATTCTCATAAAATTGGGACTTTTTTCTCATTAGACTTGGACTGTTTTGTCTTCATATTTTAACTTTATTCTCATAAAAGTACAGCAGTTTGTTTTTTCTCAGCTTTCTTCTCATAATTATGACTTTATTTACATAATGTTACGCTATTCTTGTAAAATTACGGCTTTTTCTCGTTAAATTACCTTTTTACCTTAAAGCCTTATTTAGAAAGTCAAACAGGTTTTCTATGCTCTAAAAATGAAATTATTCCATTTATTAACATTGAATATTTATTAACATATTGCGCAAATTCATATATATATCCTGTATTTAGAATCCGAAGGCAAAATTTGGAAATAATTCCGGACCGCGGACATACTGAGCTAGCAAACTTGTTGCCATGTGGAGCACGTCATCACTCGCGATACCAAAAAACGATACCATTATAAAGCGATATCTATCTTGTGTATTTTTCCTTCTTTGGCGTAATGGTACCAGCGTGTGTATATCCTACAGTCTGGAACACAATATATTGTCAGTTTTGTCTTGACTTGATTATCCAAATAGCACTATAGTGGTGAAGAAGTTCTACAGTCGAGCTGCACTGCATCATACTAGCAGCTGTTTCTAATGCTTTTGGTTATTCAGCCACATGAGAGTGGCAATGTACCTAAAGTTTGGCTGGTGAGCGTGGCTTGGCATATTAATAGAAAAATCATGAAAAATGCATGAGAAACAGGGATGTTTTTGTTGCATTTTCCTTGTCATTTTTTTTTTTTTTACGGTCTATTGTGTCTTAGTCACAAGAGTGTCTCCTGTCCTCTGTCTCTGCATTCCGACTGGCAGACGCTGAGCACCGACACCCCTTCAGAGCTCATAAAATGTCCTCTCTTGCTCACCCCCTCTCAGACACCACTGAACCCCTCTTTCTCTCTCTCACTCACCAGGATCCCCATCTCACTACCACGCTCCAACTCTGCCACCCTCACAGTCAGGCTAGACCTTCTGTCACGCTTCCTTTATTTGAGTTTCTTCACAATGTCCCCCTCTCTCACCTGTCGCATTACCTTCATATTCTGGCCAACATCCTCATTGCTGTATTACCGTAAAGCTTTCTCTACCATCACGCTTAAAAATAGGAATGTGTATTTGACTAAATTAAAATGATCTCAAATGGAATGATGGAATCTCTAAGTGAATGTTCTGAACTCCTGTTTTGACGCCAGTGGTAATATTGAGGAGGATGAGTTGTCAAAATGGATGTAGCTCAACTTGTCATAGTCAATGCTCTTCTTTGGACTGCAAATTGGTTGAGACTGAATCACAGCGCCCCTCCTGGTTGCAGAGAAGTAGCGCACGCCATAATTACCAATTATGAAAATCCCAAGTGGAAAAAAGGACATTTTTCAAAGTTTGCAGTAAATCACATGCTTTCACAGACTGTGTCCATGTGTCTTGTTTGCTGCACAGTCAGCTTGACCTTCTCTCATCTTTCTCTCATTCTCCTCCCCCCATTTTCCCCTCCTTTGTTTTTGCATCCTGGCAGCTCTCCCACGATTTTGCCTGAATAAACTGCAGTGCTCCCAACGCCCTTCGCTCTGCATCTGAATCCCTCCCGTGGTTCTCTTTCAGTCTTCCATTCCCTCCGTTTCCCATTGTCCCCTTCTTCTGCATGCGGGAGTTTATTCCCTTTCTTTTGTTGCTTTGCAGTCTCCCTATGATTGCTATTGATGCATTCACTTTTATTTAGACTCTTTCATTTGGGCATTTTTTTATCAATAATAATTTTGCTTTTCCAGGGTCCTGAAGGTGTTTCCTTTTAGTCTGGCCTCAAAATATGCAGAACTTCGATCCATTTGTAGCTGCTTTCTGCTCTGTGAAGTACTGTCTCACATGAGTGTCCAGAACATGGAGACATGAACATCCCCTGCAGAGCCAGTACTGTCCAAATTTGATTCCTGATAAGGGTGTGTATGTGTGTGTGGAATTAAACTGTACGTCCATATTTGTTTGAACACCTGTGTTAGATTATTCAAAACAAAGAAAAAAACACAACAGGGTATTTGCACATATGAAATACACTAATCGAGCACAATATTAGGTATCAATCTAATCAGATGTGATACCAAAGCTGTATCAACAATCCTCATGATTATTTCACTGACGCTGTCTGAGAGCTAACAGTCTAGCAATACAGCACGTTTACTATGGTGGTTGTATTTTGTAGAATTATTATTTTCGAGGGGTCTCTGCGGGTTTCGACAAGTAAAATTGGTTTGGTTTGGTTTGGTTTATTTGAACATGAAGGTTACAATGGAATACATCTCATGAATCATTATCATTATTTCACAGTTCCTCATGTCCAAAAGGAGTAGGAAGAAGCAAAGATTATTTAATCCTACCCCCCATCCATTCTACATCTAGTACAGTACATGTAGTTCACTTCCTGCATTCCATGTCATGTTTTCAGTGATAGTCAGGATAACACATAATAGATAACGGTAAGATAGCCCCCCCCCCCCCCCCCCAAAAAATATATATATACACACATACATTAATAATAATAATAATAATAATAATAATGACAATACTAAATAAATAAATAAAGAACAAAGCTTTTTTTTATAAACAAAAAAAAAAACAAAAAATAACAAACCTGACAGAACAATCAGGACTCTTCTGCCTTGTATTTAGCAAACATCAACTGCTTGTATTGTTTTTTGAATTTGCTCATCTCTGTACATTGTTTGAGTTCTTTACTCAATCCGTTCCATAATTTAATTCCACACATGGAAATGCTGTGGATTTTCACCGTTGTTCTCGCATATAAATGTTTTAGGTTTAATTTTCCTCTAAGATCATATTTCTCCTCTCTGATAGAGAAATACTTTATTAGGTTTTTGGGTAACGAGTTATTATTAACTTTATACATTATTCTAGTGGTTTGAAAGTGTACTAAATCTGCAAATTTTAATATCTGTGATTTTAAAAATAAAGGGTTTGTATGTTCTCAATTGAAAGACCTTGTGAGAGCACAATAAATATAATTACAAGAGTCACTTCTCATCCATACTGGCAAAAAAGTACAAAAGACATGAAGGAAAATCGAAAGCCCGGAACTGCTTAGCAAGTATATGAATTCATTCACAGCTCTTTCACACTGTAATACACGCCGTGTAACCTCACTAAATCATGCAAAACAGCTTCTACAAGTGATGTGTTACCTTTTCTTCGCTCTAATGAATTACAGTCATATTTAGTAGTTCTTGTTTTTTTTATTGCATCAATCGAATTTTGAATGTCTAACTTTTCAGTTTCAGTATGCCTTTTTATAAAATCTGTTTTTATGCGTTGTCGGGGGCGGAAAACAATGGTCAGTCACACCCTGAAGTGAACACTGATTGGCTGTCTGTTTGGGCTTGTTTAGCATAAGCGGTTACGCTCCCACTGTAGTTGGGAAGGCAAGGTGAGAAGCGGGGAGTAGGACAGGTGGTCAATTAATCTCTCCATTTTTACAATCTCTTGACAGCACTAGTCATAGCATCCTCAAAAAATGAAACATTTTAAAATGAGACTGAAGTTTATGCATTTGTTTTAAATACAAATAACGTTAATATATTTCTAACAACATTTCAAAATTGTATTTAAGACATTTTGGAGATTTCATGAGCATTTTAGATAGTTTAAGGCCTTAAATTCACAATATTGAATTTGAGATTTATACAACTTTAAGACCCCGTGGATACGCTGATTTTTGTAAAGGCAGAATTGTGCAGTTATAGACCTAATACTGTGAAACATGTACTGTATATCTTTACAAGGTGCCCTTTTGCTTTTAGCCACATGCTAGGGCCTCACTGTGATTGGTGTCTGTGTGTGAGCGAGAAGGTGCTATACTATAATACCACACTCCTCGATCTACCCTCCCGGCCTAAATCTCCCTGCCCAAATGGCTCCTCTTGGGGTGTCATTACCACTTCCACCTGCCGCCCTCCCCATATTGCTGCTTCAGAGCATCAAACGCATGTGCCTTGGAAGACAGCTTAAGTCACACAGCAGCATGTATCTAACTGTCCAAGAACACACACTCATGAAGAGGGGGGTAATTAGGAACAAGCTAAAGCACTGGACATGGGGCCATTACACCTCCAGGAAGTGAAACAATATGGACTTAATTTCCTCTTTGGAACTATAACAGCTTCCATTCTTTTCTAAAGCCTTTTTACAAGATGTCAGAGTGTCCATTAATCAAAAAGAACTTTTGTGAGGTCAGAGGTGACTTATGTTGGACCTGAGGGAGGACCGTTTCGTCCCAAAGCTGTTATGTCAGGGTTTGCTATCAGGTTCTTCTGTACAAAAAATGCAGCTAACCATGCTTTCATTTCTGGACTTTGCTTTGCACAAAAAAGTGAAGATTGAAGGTTCATGCACAATCCAGAAATTAAGAAATGTGTCCCAATACTTGTGTCCACACAGGGCACCGTGATGAAGAGGTACGGTGCAGTTCTACACCAACGCAAACAGCAAAAAAATGATGTTGAATAATAATAAATGTTAAATGAGCACCTCACTGAAAGTTTGAATCAAAACCAAGAATTACTATTTTGCTAAAACAGAATTCATGATGCAGTTCTTGTATTGAAGGTCAGCCCACGTCATTTTTGAGAAAACGCAAGGCTTCCAGGCTGAGACCAAAAGCAACACTGACCCCTAGTGGGCTACGTAATACAAGCAACCTGTTTCCTCTTAAAATCATTCCCGTCTCCAGAACAGAGAAAAGATTTGAAGGGGAACATCAGTAAAGCCCATTTCAGAGAGAGGAACTTCATGGATACTTTCATGTGTAGATCGAGGCTGATTCGATGGTTTTCTTCCAAGGATGCCGAAGTTAACGCTGATTTTTGAATATAGCCTTGAAGCTGATGTCCAAAGAGGATGTCGATAAGGGAAGCATGTGCAGAGCTGGATCCTACTCTCACGGTGCAAATTGCAGCGCACTGGGGTTTGATATTGATTTTACAATCCCATCTGTAGAGTCTGGGCTTGTGTCTTTTACTGTCTTCAGCCAGTAGCATGTGCTAAATTGCACTTGATTAATGAGTACTCTCATAGGAGAATTACCATTTTCAACACTGGAGTATTTTTCACCCATCTGTCGACCTCGCTCTACATTACAGCTGCTGTCTGTCTGCTCATCTCACAGCCTGGATCTTTGGCTCTGTGTGAGCAGCCGAGCAGAACTTCCTCCAAGATGTCTGTGCTGCGGCTCGGCACATGGAGTTGCTCTAAATGCACAGCACAGGCAGGGACAAGTGGAGTCCTTGCACTGTAGGTCCAAATCTACACTTTAATCCATATAAGCGTTTTGTCGGTATCTGTTAGTCAAGTCTCCAATAGTAATGCTACTTACGCAGAAAGAAGCAGCAACAGCAAATTCTATTCAAGAGACATATGCTAATATTTGGCGGCAATTTGGCAAACATGCTTGTCAAAAAAAAAAAAAAAAGGTGTGCATTTGTGCTCAGATAAAATGTCCTATTTTTTTCTACGTTTGTGTATGTCAGGCGTCTCCAACTTTCCCCGAATTGTCGTCCCTCATGACTTTGCGGTTTAAACATCACTACCTTGCTTTATTGCGGGTTTCAAACCTGAATTAAATAATAAATGATCACTGCTTCTTGGTGGACTATGGTCTATTATTAGTCAAAAAATCTTTAAATACAAGTCAGACGAAGTATTCTGGTCAGTAATGTTACATTGATGAGACATTACCTTACATTACATTACCTTAACACTGCATGGAGTCAGCATGGCATGTCCGACATGACATAGTCAATGCAAGTTCTCCTCCCATTCAAAGTGAAGGTGGTACGTTTTTGGCTTCTTATTTTGTTCTTCTTCCCCACTCCGTTTGAAACCCTTTCTTAGGTTTACAATAAATAAATGGGCCGCTAACTTGTTAGCTCAGTAGCATGCTAATGCCTAAGGCAGCGGCCGTCTCTCCAGTGATCCCGTAGCTTGCGCATTAGTGTTGCGCAATGTGTTGTAAACAATGAATAACAGGTGTATAGAGGTGAATATAGGGGTGTTATTTCATGTCTGCAGGGTTCTAACAATGGTAAAAAAACGTATTTACAAAGTCATAACCACAAAAACGCCTGCTGTAGCATGGCATTACGCTGGACAAAGCTGGACCAAATAATTCCACGACTGTTTCACGGATGCGGGAAGTGGTGGTGACAACGTATACCCATGCAGGAACAATGAGATGTCACACATACACATACACTCATACACTCATGTCATACACTAGATGCAAACAGTGCTTGACTTAGGTGTAAATAAGTGGTGTGGGAGGGTGGCGTTTTGTGTCAGTGCGCACCATTTTCAGTCATGAATTGCGTCCCAAGTGCGGCAACAGTGCATCAACTAGTCTTCAGCCTTTCCATCTAAATGACGCGGATTGCCACGCCGAATTGCGCTACAATGAGCCTCCACATTCATGAACACCACTTAAGCAGCTTTGAACCACTCTATTAGAGCTACTTTGGCCAAATGGAAGGGGAGCTGAGATACTTGGGTTTTATTTACACCCATCCATCCTTTTTCTATGCCACTTATCCTCACTAGGGTTGTGGACTGGTCACCAGCCAATCGCAGGGCACATATAGACAAATAACCATTCATGCTCACATTCATACCGATGGACAATTTAACCTAACACGCATGTTTTTGGAATGTGGGAGGAAACCGGAGTACCCCGAGAAAACCCAAGCACGCACAGGAAGAACATGCAAACTCCACACAGACATGACCAACAGAGATTCAAACCCAGATCTTCCCGATCTCCTGACTGTGTGGCCAACATGGAAATATTTTATTGTACTTTATTTGTAGAGCAGCTATCCACTCATGGTCATTGTCTTTTTAAGCTATTTTGTGGTGATTTGTCATTAAAAAAGATGCATAACATCTGAATTGAACAGTTCTAAAACCAAATATGCACATATTTTTGGACGGTTTGGTAAGCTACTGAAAATCAGGTGGCGAGCTACCGATAGCTACCAGGTATAAAAGAACTCTTCTGCGCCTGAACCGCTCTGCATTATTTGTCAAAACATGCGCCCTGACTGTGTTGCCTGTGATATTATTTTTCTAACCAACCACTTTTGATTGACTTGACATTTCTCACAAGGCCTAAAGTGCTAAAAGTGTACAAAAGAACCCACTGTAACTTCAGGGTGCTCAGCCGAGTGACCACAGAATTTGGTACACACCTTTAAGGGGCTGACCAGCACATGCGTGTCAAATTTGAGCAAGATTGGTTAAAAAACATGGCCGCCTTCAAGCAAATCGTCTTTGCTGGGATTTAGCCACTAATACCCATAAGTCATTTGTCTAATGATTATAAAACGTTAAGCACATCTGT